>NC_138769.1:736566298-736933551 GCF_965119305.1 Pelophylax lessonae | reverse complement strand
CATTCTCTCTCTCTCTCATTCTCTCTCTCTCTCATTCTCTCCTCTCATTCTCTCCTCTCATTCTCTCCTCTCATTCTCTCCTCTCATTCTCTCCTCTCATTCTCTCCTCTCTCTCTCTCTCATTCTCTCTCTCTCTCATTCTCTCTCTCTCTCTCATTCTCTCTCTCTTCTCTCTCTCTCTCATTCTCTCCTCTCTCTCTCTCTCATTCTCTCCCTCGCACTCTGCGCTCCCCAGACTGCAGAAATTAGCGATGCAGGTCCCGTGCCCACAGAACACAGCAATGGCGAAGATGAGAGAGCCAATCAGGACTGCGATCAGGGCATGACACTTCAAGAAAAAAAACAAAAAAAAAAATGTTGAATTTTCAATGCAGCAGCCGGCTTGGGGAGGCTGCATGATACCGGAGGAAACGTAAAGCATTTGGAAAGATTTAACCACAAAGGGAAAAAATATATATATAATCATTATAATAAAAACAGGGAAAATTACTTGCCGTAGAAGGCAGACGACATTGAAAATGTCAGTGCAGATTGCTAAATGGATTATGGGTGGATTGACAGCGACTACACGGAGAAAAAGAGCTTAAATCCCAGGCACTGTGACACTGCAAGATATTCTAGGTACAGATGGACAACATATTCCTGTAAGTACATCTCCATCCATTGCTGCATGTTTCCTGCAATATATCCCATGTCCTATAATAATAATGTTCAGTGTCCAGGGTAGTGTGTCCCCCAGTAAGTGGGTAAAGTGCCCCCCCAGTAGAAGGTAGAGTGTGCCTCCCAATAGAGGGTAACATATCCCCCCCAAATAAAAGGGTAGAGTGTCCCCCCATTAAGAGGGAAGAAAGTCCCCCAATAGGAGGGTAGAGTATCCCTTCCATTAAAGGGTAGTGTGTCCCCCTGCTTAGATGGTACACTGTTCCCCCATTAGAGGGTAGGGTCCCCCCCATTAGAGGAAAAAGTGCCCTCCCCCGTACAAGGGTAGAGTGTCCTGCAATAACAGAGCAGAGTGCCTCCCAATAAAATAGAGTGTCTGCCCATTAGAGGGTAGAGAGCCCCCCCAATAAAAGAGAAAAGTGTCCAAAGAGATGGAAGAGAGCTCCCATTAGAGGGTAGAGTGTTCCCGATAAGGACGGGAGAGTGCTCCCCATTAAAGGGTACAGTGTCACCCAATGGAAAGGAAGATTGTTCCCCTCCATTAGATAAAAAAGTGTCCCCCAATAAGTGGGCAGAATCCCCCACAACAGGATAGTGTGTCCCCCCCCCAAGAGGGAGGAGTGCCACCCAAATAACGGAGCAAAGTATCCCCCCTAATAGAGTGTCCACCCTATATGAGAGCAGAGTATCCATCCTATAAGAAGACAGAGTATCCCACCCAATGACAAAGTAAAAGAGCTTTGTGTACCCCAATAAGAGGGCATAGTGTACCCCAATAAGAGGGCATAGTGTACCCCAATAAGAGGGCAGAATGTCCCTCAATAAGAGGGCAGTGTTTCCCCCCAATAAAAAGGCAGAATGTCCTCTCAATAAAAGGGCAGAGTTTTTCTGAAGAAAGCAGAGTGTCCCCAAATAAAAGAGCCGACTGTCACCCCAATAAGAATGTAGGGTGTCCCCGTTAGAGAAAAGAGTGCCCTCCCCAGTACAAGGGTAGAGTGTCCTGCAGTAACAGAGCATAGTGACCCCCCCCCCCCCAATAAAATAGGAGAGTGTCTGCCCATTGGAGGGTAGAGAGCCCCCCTAATAAGAGCGAAAAGTGTCCAATGAGATGGAAGAGAGCTCCCATTGAAGAGTAGAGTGTTCCCCAATAGGACGGGAGAGTGCCCCCCATTAGAGGGTACAGTGTCACCCAATAGGAAGGAAGATTGTTCCCCTCCATTAGATAAAAAGGTGTCCCCCAATAAGTGGGCAGAATCCCCCACAACAGGATAGAGTGCCCCCCCCCCCCCCCCAAAGAAGGAAGAGTGCCACCCAAATAACAGAGCAAAGTATCCCCCCTAATAGAGTGTCCACCCTATATGAGAGCAGAGTATCCATCCTATAAGAAGGCAGAGTATCCCACCCAATGACAAAGTAAAAGAGCAAAGTGTACCCCAATAAGAGGGCATAGTGTACCCCAATAAGAGGGCAGAATGTCCCTAAATAAGAGGGCAGAGTTTCCCCCCAATAAAAAGGCAGAATGTCCTCTCAATAAGAGGGCATAGTGTACCCCAATAAAAAGGCAGAATGTCCTCTCAATAAGAGGGCATAGTGTACCCCAATAAAAAGGCAGAATGTCCTCTCAATAAGAGGGCATAGTGTACCCCAATAAGAGGGCAGAATGTCCCTCAATAAGAGGGCAGTGTTTCCCCCAATAAAAAGGCAGAATGTCTTCTCAATAAAGGGGCAGAGTTTTTCTGAAGAAAGCAGAGTGTCCCCAAATAAAAGAGCTGACTGTCACCCCAATAAGAAAGGGTGTCCCCCATTAAAGTGCAGAGTGTACCCTTATAACTGGCTAGCTCTCCCCCCAAATAGGATGGTACAGTGCCTCCATACTAAAGGTTAATGTCCCCCAATAAGAGGGCAGAGTTTGCCCCTGACAAGGGGCAAGAGCATCCATCACAAGCAATACAGAATGTCCCCCAGTAGAAGGTGGGCCAAAACTCTGTAAAACCTCTCCAACTCAAACGGTTCCGGTGTTTCCTGTATGGGGACTGTTGATACTTCATCATACAAAGACCATGTAAACAGTTGTACTCTTCCAACCTTGTGCTAATAGTTTGGTGAAGAGTAGACCCTTTTCTGTTCCAGCATGATTGTGTTAGTGGGATAGCGGGCCCCAGGAGAAAATAGCACTCAGATCATTGGTGTCAGTGGGATAGCGGGCCCCAGAGAAGAATAGCTCCCAGATCATTGGTGTCAGTGGGATAGCGGGCCCCAGGGGAAAATAGCCCCCAGATCATTGGTGTCAGTGGGATAGCGGGCCCCAGGGGAAAATAGCACTCAGATCATTGGTGTCAGTAGGATAGCGGGCCCCAGAGAAGAATAGCTCCCAGATCATTGGTGTCAGTGGGATAGCGGGCCCCAGGGGAAAATAGCCCCCAGATCATTGGTGTCAGTGGGATAGCGGGCCCCAGGGGAAAATAGCACTCAGATCATTGGTGTCAGTGGGATAGCGGGCCCCAGAGAAGAATAGCTCCCAGATCATTGGTGTCAGTGGGATAGCGGGCCCCAGGGGAAAATAGCCCCCAGATCATTGGTGTCAGTGGGATAGCGGGCCCCAGAGGAGAATAGTTCCCAGATCATTGGTGTCAGTGGGATAGCGGGCCCCAGGGGAAAATAGCTCCCAGATCATTGGTGTCAGTGGGATAGCGGGCCCCAGGGGAAAATAGCACTCAGATCATTGGTGTCAGTGGGATAGCGGGCCCCAGAGAAGAATAGCTCCCAGATCATTGGTGTCAGTGGGATAGCGGGCCCCAGGGGAAAATAGCCCCCAGATCATTGGTGTCAGTGGGATAGCGGGCCCCAGAGGAGAATAGTTCCCAGATCATTGGTGTCAGTGGGATAGCGGGCCCCAGGGGAAAATAGCCCCCAGATCATTGGTGTCAGTGGGATAGCGGGCCCCAGAGGAGAATAGTTCCCAGATCATTGGTGTCAGTGGAATAGCGGGCCCCAGAGGAGAATAGTTCCCAGATCATTGGTGTCAGTGGGATAGCGGGCCCCAGGGGAAAATAGCCCCCAGATCATTTGTGTCAGGGGGATAGTTGGCCCCAGGGGAGAATAGCTCCCAGATCATTGATGGTAGCGGGATAGCAGGCCCCAGGGGAAAATAGCCCCCAGATCATTGGTGCCAGTGGGATAGCGGGCCCCAAGGGAAAATAGATCCTAGATCATTGATGTCAGTGGGATAGCAGGCCCCAGGGGAAAATAGCCCCTAGATCATTGATGTCAGGGGGATAGTTGGCCCCAGGGGAGAATAGCTCCCCGATCATTGATGGTAGCGGGATAGCAGGCCCCAGGGGAAAATAGCCCCCAGATCATTGGTGTTAGTGGGATAGCGGGCCCCAGAGGAGAATAGTTCCCAGATCATTGGTGTCAGTGGAATAGCGGGCCCCAGAGGAGAAAAGTTCCCAGATCATCGGTGTCAGTGGGATAGCGGGCCCCAGGGGAAAATAGCCCCCAGATCATTGGTGTCAGTGGGATAGCGGGCCCCAGGGGAAAATAGCCCCCAGATCATTTGTGTCAGTGGGATAGCAGGCCCCAGGGGAAAATAGCCCCCAGATCATTGGTGTTAGTGGGATAGCGGGCCCCAGAGGAGAATAGCTCCCAGATCATTGGTGTCAGTGGGATAGCGGGCCCCAGGGGAAAATAGCCCCCAGATCATTTGTGTCAGGGGGATAGCGGGCCCCAGGGGAGAATAGCTCCCAGATCATTGATGGCAGTGGGATAGCGGGCCCCAGGGGAAAATAGCCCCCAGATCATTGGTGCCAGTAGGATAGCGGGCCCCAAGGGAAAATAGATCCTAGATCATTGATGTCCGTGGGATAGCAGGCCCCAGGGGAAAATAGCCCCTAGATCATTGATGTCAGGGGGATAGTTGGCCCCAGGGGAGAATAGCTCCCAGATCATTGGTGGTAGCGGGATAGCAGGCCCCAGGGGAGAATAGCTCCCAGATCATTGGTGTCAGTGGGATAGCGGGCCCCAGGGGAAGATAGCCCCCAGATCATTTGTGTCAGTGGGATAGCGGGCCCCAGAGGAGAATAGCCCCCAGATCATTGGTGTCAGTGGGATAGCGGGCCCCAGAGGAGAATAGCTCCCAGATCATTGATGGCAGTGGGATAGCGGGCCCCAGGGGAAAATAGCCCCCAGATCATTGGTGCCAGTGGGATAGCGGGCCCCAAGGGAAAATAGCCCCCAGATCATTGGTGTCAGTGGGATAGCGGGCCCCAGAGGAGAATAGCTCCCAGATCATTGGTGTCAGTGGGATAGCGGGCCCCAGGGGAAAATAGCCCCCAGATCATTGCTGCCAGTGGGATAGCGGGCCCCAAGGGAAAAATAGCCCCCAGATCATTGGTGTCAGTGGGATAGCGGGCCCCAGAGGAGAATAGCTCCCAGATCATTGGTGTCAGTGGGATAGCGGGCCCCAGGGGAAAATAGCCCCCAGATCATTGGTGTCAGTGGGATAGCGGGCCCCAGAGGAGAATAGCTCCCAGATCATTGGTGTCAGTGGGATAGCGGGCCCCAGGGTAAAATTGCCCCCAGATCATTTGTGTCAGGGGGATAGTTGGCCCCAGGGGAGAATAGCTCCCAGATCATTGATGGCAGTGGTATAGCGGCCCCAGGGGAAATAGCCCCCAGATCATTGGTGCCAGTGGGATAGCGGGCCCCAAGGGAAAATAGATCCTAGATCATTGATGTCAGTGGGATAGCATTCCCCAGAGGAGAATAGCCCCCAGATCATTGGTGTCAGTGGGATAGCGGGCCCCAGGGGAAAATAGCCCCCAGATCATTTCTGACAGTAGGATAGCGGGCCCCAGGGCAGAAAAGCCCCCAAATAATTGGTGTCAGTGTAAGTAGTTGACTTACAGGAGCTGTCAGGAGTTCTCAGGAAGTGATGCTGCATTTCGGCAGGATGGACAATTATTCTTTCATATTTGCAAAAATTTTAATTAGCCTGAAAAAAAGAAAACGAATGCAGCCACTGCATCTGAGGGCTGGTAAATATTTCATATTATAAAATCTCTGTGTTCTGTTACTGTCGGAGGTCCAGAAGAAGAGAAATTCCCTCGCACCTTTCACTTTCCACTTACTGTTCATAAAATATTGCAAACAGCATCCTTGTTTAATCTACTGCTGAGGCAAAATCAATAACAGGACAGGCCGCATATGAAGTGTTTTTTGTCTGCTGGTATCCAAAACTAAAAAAAAAAAAAAGTATTTGGCTTTACATACACTTGAAAATGGTGTATTTTTAGGTATGGATGGATGGAGCGGGGGAAGGGTGAGGGGCGTATATCTCTGTCTGTGCCCCCATTGGAGGGTTCTTTTCTTACTCCCAGTCCTGAGATGAGGAATCCAAAACTTGGCAGTTGTCACCACAGCAGGAAGTGAGGAGAAAACTCCCAATGGAGACACCCCGCCCAGTGATGGCTGAAAGGGACAAATTATCCTTCACCACCCTTAAAAAATTTCAAAGGAAAAAAATCTGTCCGGAGTTTTACTTTTATTGATATCCATCCCATACATGAAAATATGGATATGTGACAGGTGACACAGGACTCTGTGCAGGACATACAGTATCTCACAGAAGTAAGTACACCCCTCATATTTTTGTAAATATTTTATTCTATCTTTTCATGTGACAACACTGAAGAAATGACACTTTGCTACAATGTAAAGTAGTGAGTGTACAGCTTGTATAACAGTGTAAATTTGCTGTCCCCCCAAAATAACTCAACACACAGCCATTAATGTCTAAACCGCTGGCAACAAAAGTGAGTACACCCCTAACTGACAATGTCCAAATTGGGCCCAAAGTGTCAATATTTTGTGTGGCCGCCATTATTTTCCAGCACTGCCTTAACCCTCTTGGGCATGGAGTTCACCAGAGCTTCACAGGTTGTCACTGGAGTCCTCTTCCCCTCCTCCATGATGACATCACAGAGCTGGTGGATGTTAGAGACCTTGCGCTCCTCCTCCACCTTCCGTTTGAGGATGCCCCACAGATGCTCAATAGGGTTTAGGTCTGGAGACATGCTTGGCCAGTCCATCACCTTTACCCTCAGCTTCTTTAGCAAGGTCATCTTGGAGGTGTTTGGGGTCGTTATGTTGGAATACTGCCCTGCGACCCAGTCTCTGAAGGGAGGGGATCATGCTCTGCTTCAGTATGTCACAGTACATGTTGGCATTCATGGTTCCCTCAATGAACTGTAGCTCCCCAGTGCCGGCAGCACTCATGCAGCCCAAGACCATGACACTCCCACCACCATGCTTAACTGTAGGCAAGACACACTTGTCTTTGTACTCCTCACCTGGTTGCCGCCACACACGCTTGACACCATCTGAACCAAATAAGTTTATCTTGGTCTCATCAGAGCACAGGAGATGGTTCCAGTAATCCATGTCCTTAGTCTGCTTGTCTTCAGCAAACTGTTTGCGGGCTTTCTTGTGCATCATCTTTAGAAGAGACTTCCATCTGGGATGACAGCCATGCAGACCAATTTGATGCAGTGTGCGGCGTATGGTCTGAGCACTGACAGGCTGACCCCCCCCCCCACCCCTTCAAACTCTGCAGCAATGCTGGCAGCACTCATACATCTATTTCCCAAAGACAACCTCTGGATATGACGCTGAGCACGTGCACTCAACTACTTTGGTTGACCATGGTGAGGCCTGTTCTGAGTGGAACCTGTCCTGTTAAATCGCTGTATGGTCTTGGCCACCATGCTGCAGCTCAGTTTCAGGGTCTTGGCAATCTTCTTATAGCCTAGGCCATCTTTATGTAGAGCATCAATTCTTTTTTTCACAACCTCAGAGAGTTTTTTGCCATGAGGTGCCATGTTGAACTTTCAGTGACCAGTAAGAGAGAGTGAGAGCGATAACACCAAATTTAACACACCTGCTCCCCATTCACACCTGAGAACTTGTAACACTAACGAGTCACATGACACCGGGTGGAGGGAAAATGGCTAATTGGGCCCAATTCGGACATTGTCACTTAGGGGTGTACTCACTTTTGTTGCCAGCGGTTTAGACATTAATGGCTGTGTGTTGAGTTATTTTGAGGGGACAGCAAATTTACACTGTTATACAAGCTGTACACTCACTACTTTACATTGTAGCAAAGTGTCATTTCTTCAGTGTTGTCACATGAAAAGATAGAATAAAATATTTACAAAAATATGAGGGGTGTACTCACTTTTTTGAGATACTGTATATGTGACAGGTGACACAGGACTTTGCAGGATCCTGATGCCCCTATTGGCCCTTCTAAGTCTTCTGACTATTGTTTAAAGGCCATGCAATACATTATATTTAAAAAAAAAAAAAAGTTGTGAAGAATATTGAACCAGCCGTGTTAGCCTTGGTTGAACCTTGGTCGCGGTGAACCAGATCCTCATCCCTCATTGATGGCCAGAAGTAGAAACCTACTTTCTGGAAATGTGAACTAATTTTGAACATCAAGTTATTCTAACTAGAATTTGGTTTTCAGGACTGAATCTCTTAGATTAAAAAAAAGAGGTCCAGAAGCGTCCAGGAACTTTCGGGGTGTTACATAGTTACATAGTAGGTGAGGTTGAATAAAGACAATAGTCCATCCAGTTCAACCTGTGTAGGTGTGTGTGGCCGTAATCATCTCACATACCCCTGAATGTTCTGATCCTTGAGATGTACGTCTAAGAGTCTTTTGAAAGCCACCATACTTCCCGCAGAAACCACCTCTTGTGGTAGAGAATTCCACATTCTTGTAGCTCTAACAGTAAAGAACCCCCCACGTTGCCTGATGTTTAAACGCTTCTCCTTTAATCGCATTGTATGCCCTCTTGTCCTCATGGAATCCCTTCGACTGAATAGCTTTTTTTCTATGCCAAGATCACCATTGAGATATTTATAAATTGCTATCATGTCCCCCCTCAGGCGTCTCTTCTCCAGGGAGAATAAATCAAGCGATTGCAGACGCTCCTCATAATTAAAGTCCTCCAATTCCCTAATCAGTTTAGTTGCCCTTCTCTGGACTCTCTCCAGCTCCAACACATCCCTCCTGAGGACTGGCGACCAGAACTGGACAGAATACTCCAGATGCGGTCGGACCAGAGTTTTATAATGTGAAAGGATTATAGTCTTATCTCTGGAATACATCCCTTTCTTTATGCATGCTACTATTCTGGGTGATGTTCCTTGTTGGTGGCGTTTATCTCTGGGGGTCACAAAGATTTCTACATTCATGGGGCAATCTGAACAACATCAACATGCAAAATTATCCAGCAGGATCCATTTTATTTGATTTATTCGAATTATATCGCACACAAGCGTGCCACGGCCTTCTACATGAGAGAACAAACCTTATTTCTTTGTTATGTGAAAGGCTCGTCCTGATGTCCCGAAGTGAAATTCCAGAACATTTTGGTGCTTGGATGATCCTTGACTGGAATTTGGCTTTTGGCATGCTGGCCATGGATTGTAACGATGAAGACCATTTTAGCCGAGTCGCATCCAATTTTCATCATGACATATCCCTAATGCATGTTACGTAACACAGAGGTATTTAGAGTAAACTACACAATCTATACAGTCACATGTCAGAATTACATTCTTTAGTTGTGTATTATTATACTCTGTGCTGGTTCTCCATGCTGGACAAATAACTAACAATATTTTTTAGGCAGGCGCAGTCTACTGTCTCCATTGCAAGTGATGCTCAACTGCAGCGGCATGGGAGAGGGAGAGGAAGTCAAGAGGAATATGGTTCCTCTATGGTTTCCTTGGTCACTGCGGAAGCTATCGAATTGGATGCTGCCATTCCATGTGACTCTGGAGGACATCTTGGGTCAATCAGAGTCTATTCTTCCATTCTTGGCAAGCATTTATCGTGTCGTGTAGGTAGTGTAGAGCAGTGGTCCTCAACCCTGGCCTACAGGGCCCACTAACAGGCCAGATTTTCAAGATAACTGAAATACATCCAAGGTGATATAATTTGCTGCTCAGTGATTGCAGTACTCTAGTCTGCATCTCCCCAAGGTAATACCTAAAATCTGGCCTGTTAGTGGGCCCTGTAGGCCAGGGTTGAGGACCACTGGTGTAGAGACAGGTCACTCATCTGTCTCAATAGTGAATAGCGGTAGGGAGAAGTTCCAGATGAGTAGGGAAAGGATAGGGACACGCCATCTTTCCTGGAAGCCTCCTCATTTGGATACGGACCAGCCAGGCCACAATCTACCCCTCAGAACAGACACTGTCAAGAGGCACATGGTTTCTCTATGGTTTCCTGGGTCCCTGGGGAAGCTATCCAATTGGATGCTGCCACTCCATGTGACTCGGGAGGACATCTTGGGTCAATCAGAGTCTATTTGAGACCCTGGCTTCCAGTCTAGGCAAGTAGTTATCGTGTGGGCAGTGTAGGGACAGGTCACCCATATGTCAGCAATCGTGAATTGCGGTAGGGAGAGGTTCCAGATGAGTAGGGAAAGGATAGAGACACGCCATCCTTCCTGGAAGCCTCATCATTTGGATATGGACTAATCAGGCTGCATTCTGTCCCCCAAAACAGATACTGTCGGCACATTCGGGGCCTGCTCTGCTACAGATTGTTGTTATATCCTGTGAGTGTTCCCGGTCAGTTGCCTTCCCGCCGGGTTTGTGGTGAATTGTGAACTTTAACTTTAATACAAGTTCTGTTTTCTGCAAGCGACTCTGAGTGTTTACTACCGCCACACCACACTGCACCTCCCCACCTCTTCTGTCTCTAAAATGCAAACTTCTCCTTGGCTTTCTAGGCTTCCACAGTCCAGTTATGGAGAAATGGAAGGGGCGGTAATTTAAAACTGACTTCAGGCAGGTACAAGGCCAAATTCAGTACATTGTGTTGTGGGGTCGACCTGTACTGGCCTGCTTGTCCTCCATGTGTACAGCCATGTGCTGGGGGAGCACCTATACTCTTTAACCCATTCCTACCCAGCATAGGTTGGTCTCCTCACTGAGGCTCTATGGGCACGGGATCCTCTCCTGAGCACCATGGGAGGAGCATCCCTGGGAGACCCTGAGCCTGACCTAACCTGCACAACCCAGTAGCCTATTCCATACTTTTCTCAAGACGTTACGGTAATGGACCCTAATAACAGCTTTATCTAGCACCTTGTTCATTTTAAGAATATGTTTCCATCTTGAGGTCAGGAGAAGGCCACACAACGATGCCTCCATTGATTGGAATCTTCCTTCTGCTAACCTCAAGATTGGAACATCTTAAAACAAAAAAAAAAAGGAGCCGGGTACTGAGGAGGCTAGGATATGGAACAGTACACACAATAATTCCTCCATTGATTGGAATCTTCCTTTTTCTAACCTCAAAATGGGAATATCTTCTTCAAACAAACAAGGAGCTGGGTACTATGGAGGTAAGGATAAGGAAGAGTCCAAACAAGGATGCCTCCATTGATTGGAATCTTCCTCCTTCTAACCTCCTGATGGGAACATCTTCTTAAAACTAACAAGGAGCTGGTTACTGAAGAGGTAAGTGGAAGTAAGAGTCAACACAACGGTGCCTTCATTAAAATTAACAAGGTGTTGGGTACTGAGGAGATTAGGATAAGAAATAGTCCACACAATACCTCCATTGATTGGAATCTTCCTTCTACTAACCTCAAGATGGGAACATCTTCTTAAAACGAACAAGGAGCAGAGTACTGAGAAGATTAGGATAAGGAAGAGTCCACACAACAATACCTCCATTTATTGGAAACTTCCTTCTTCTAAACTCAAGAGGGGAACATCTTAAAACGAACAAGGTGGTGGGTACTGAGGAGGTTAGGAAAAGGAAGAGTCGAAACAAGGATGACTCCATTGTTTGGAATCTTCCTTTTTCTAACCGCAAATTGGGAACATCTTAAAACGAACAAGGAACTGGGTACTGAGAAGATTAGGATAAGGAAGATTCCACACAACAATGCCTCTATTTTTTGGAATCTTCCTTCTGCTAACCTCAAGAGAGAACATCTTCTTAAAGCAAATAAGGAGCTGGGTACTGAGAAGATTGGGATAAGGAAGAGTCCACACAACAATTCCTCTATTTATTGGAATCTTCCTTCTTCTAACCTGAAGGTGGGAAGATCTTAAAATGAACAAGGAGCTGGGAACTGAGAAGATTAGGATAAGGAAGAGTCCACACAACAATACCTCTATTTATTGGAATCTTCCTTCTACTAACCTCAAGATGGGAACATCTTCTTAAAATGAACAAGGAACTGGGTACTGAGAAGATTAGGATAAGGATGAATCCACACAACAATACCTCCATTGATTGGAATCTTCCTTCTACTAACCTCAAGATGGGAACATCTTAAAACGAACAAGGTGCTGGGTACTGAGGAGGTTAGGAAAAGGAAGAGTCGACACAAGGATGCCTCCATTGTTTGGAATCTTCATTTTTCTAACCTCAAGATGAGAACATCTTAAAATTAACAAGGTGGTGGGTACTGAAGAGATTAGGTTAAGAAACGTCCAATCAACAATGCCTCTATTGATTGGAATCCTACTTCTGCTAACCTCAAGATGGGAACATCTTAAAACGAACAAGTTGCTGGGTACGAAGGAGGTTAGGAAAAGGAAGAGTCCACACAACAATGCCTCTATTTTTTGGAATCTTCCTTCTTCTAACCTCAAGATGGGAATATCTTAAAACGAACAAGGAGCTGGGTACTGAGAAGATTAGGATAAGGAAGAGTCCACACAACAATGCCTCTAGTTTTTGGAATCTTCCTTCTTCTAACCTCAAGAAAGAACATCTTCTTAAGCGATCAAGGAGCTGGGTACTGAGAAGATTAGGATAAGGAAGAGTCCACACAACAATACCTCCATTGATTAGAATCTTCCTTCTTCTAACCTCAAGATGGGAACATCTTAAAATGAACAAGGAACTGGTTACTGAGGAGGTTAGGATAAGGAAGAGTTCACACATCAATGCCTCTATTTATTGGAATCTTCCTTCTAACCTCAAGATGGGAACATCTTGAAACGCCCAAGGTGCTGGGTACTGAGGAGGTTAGGAAAAGGAAGAGTCCACACAAGGATGCCTCCATTGTTTGGAATCTTCATTTCTCTAACTTTAAGGTGAGAACATCTTAAAATTAACAAGGTGCTGGGTACTAAGGAGGTTAGGAAAAGGAAGAGTCGACACAAGGATGCCTCCATTGTTAGGAATCTTCTTTTTCTAACCTCAAGATGGGAACATCTTAACACGAACAAGGTGCTGGGTACTGAGGAGGTTAGGATAAGAGTCTCCACTATGGAAGCCTTTCAACCCTTTACTGAAACTCAGTTGATTCCCAGTCTAGCAACACAGTACATACACATCCTTTCCATCATCCCAAAGGTGACGACACACGGGAGCAGTAAAGCAGACTGAAGTTCATGGGGTCACACAGGGACACTGGATCTTATAACTTGCTGGTTAATTTTCCTATGAAAGCTGTTTTAATTGCCCGTTTTTTCCTTCTGTATCAAAGTTTATTCCCAGCGTATAAACAACCATCCACAGGCTAAGGGGAATTCCAGGTCACTTAGTCCTTCTGCCAAGAATAGGATAATCAGGATATTGACTCGACAGATAAAGCTTTATGGGATTGCATGACAAAAGTGAACTCACGCTTTAAAGAGAACATGTAAATGTTTTGTACATTTGGCAAAGCTCTAGCCATAATTAGCAACATAAAAATAAAGAGCCCATTAAAAGGTCAAATAACAAAATCCGCTTTAGTTGCAATATTCACTTTGAATCTAGTGATTACACCCGTAATACTTTGTATCTGCCACTAAATGTCCTTAGTCTGATGGTCTCAAAATCATTGAACCTATTTTCTCTAGGTCTAGATTACCCTGGATCTGCCCCAGCCTGTGACTGGACCTTGAAAAGAGAAGCAGTACATTGTTGAGCTTACTTCTCTATCACTCTGCTCTATCCTCCTATCAGCATGCTCCCTGTCAGTGCTAGAATTAGTTGGCTGTTTGTGTTCCTTCCCCATCTCCTAATCTGAGCTCGGCAGTGCAGGGACTGCAAGAGGCTAATACCAGGTCACATTCAGGTACTTTCACTGCATGCACATTGTTTCCAGGCTCTCTTTACCACCTGTTGAAAAATATGTGTTGCTTACAGTCCTCAGTAGCTGTAGCTGACATTTACATACAAGTGAATATGTCAGAGCAGTGAATTCCCTGCCCCATCCCCCTTCCAAAGCCTCTTCTGAGGCTTTAAACAGGGACTGAGAGTCTGAAAGAAAACAACTTCTGCTGTGGTCTCTCATTAGATAACCCATAGTGCTCTGGGGTGCACCCTGTATTAACCACTTGCTGACCGCTTACCGCATATTTACTGCGGCAGTGTGGCTCTCCCAGGCAAATCGACGTAGGTCTAAGTCGGTCGCTTGGTGGCAGCTAGGGGGCGAGCGCGGGGAAGCCGATGCAGCAGGCAGGCGGCTCCGATTGCCGCTTGACACCCGCGATCGCTCCCCGCTGAGAGAGAAGAACGGTCGGATGTTGTAAACACAGCTGCCCGTTCTTCTCCCTGGAATGATCACAGAGCTCCTGTGATCCTTCTATATAGGATCACAGGTCTCTATGGTCATTCCACAAGCCACGCCCCCCACAGTTAGAAACACGCCCCTAGGTACACATTTAAACCCTTGATCACCCACACTGTTAACCCCTTCCCTGCCAGTGTCATTAGTACAGTGACAGTGCATATTTTTAGCACTGATTACTGTAGTAATGTCACTGGTCCCCCCCAAAAGTGTCAAAAATGTCAGTCAGGGGTCCGATCTGTCCGCCGCAATGTCGCAGTCCCGCAAAAAATCGCAGATCGCGCCATTACTAGTTAAAAAAAAAAAAACAATAAAAATGACATAAATCTTTCCTGTAGTTAGTAAACGCGATAACATTTGTGCAAACCAATCAAAATACGCTTATTGCGATATTTTTTTTTTTTTTTTTACCAAAAATATGTAGCAGAAAACAAATTGGCCTAAAATGTTAAAAAATTTAGATTTTTACATTTTTGTTTTTTTGGGAATGTTCTATAGCAGAATATGAAAAAATATTGTTTTTTTTTTTCCGAATTGTTGCATTTTTTTTTTTTATAGCGCAAAAGATAAAAATCGCACAGGTGATCAAATACCACCAAAAGAAAGCTTTATTTGTGGAAAAAAAAAGGACGTAAATTTATTTTGGGTACAGCGTCGCACGACCGCGCAATTGTCAGTTAAACCACGCAGTGCCAAGTTGAAAAAAGTGGCCTGGTCATTAAGGGGGCAAATCCTTCCGGTCTTAATGTGGTTAAATGCTTGGTAAAATCTTTGTAAAATAACAATAATATAAAATGTGAAGAGTTAAAAATATAAAACGTCGATTTAAAAAATCATAGAATCATAAAATAAAAAATAAAAAAATTGACTCAAAGCCATAATCTTTTCCCGTTAAAAACAGCCATTTTTTTTTTTTCAACGTTAAATTCAATGCTTTAAATACCGAACAGAATTCCTGGCAATTGCGCATTCTTGGCATTATCCTTCTAGTAGGCTGACATATGGCGGTGAGTGAAATCCTGGCAATGATACTTCACAGATGAGGCGCTCGCCATATGACGCCATGACGTGAAATAGACGGGAGCTGGCCCACGGTCAGCTTTTATAATCCCGTTGATCAGACCATGGCCCAGGTTGGTAAATGGGAAGACATCTGCTCCTGTCAAAAATCATCCATTGCTCTATTTTTTTTATCTTTTCCACCACCTATTGGATATTCTGGAGCAGGCGAAGACGCCAAAACAGACGTTAGTCGTAATGCAGATAGGAGCGTGAAGTCAGAGGACATGGCATGTCATGGCGATGAGGAATAGGACATCCTGTGTTATATGAAGTCTCATATTCTGAGCACAGGAAACATAAGGACGAGTCATTTTTATATTATTCTAAATGTTAACAACCTATTCATTTATAGAGCGCCATCTTCAGGCAGACAAGGGGGCCAAGCAGCTCCACCTCCTGGGACTGGTGGTCCAGTGGGGGCCTTTGTGTTCTAAGCTGCTCAATGGCAGCAAATTTGTAAAAGTTAAAATTTAACAAGTTATATTCAGGTTTGTAGCGTATTAATTTATGTACAGTACTTTAATATTAAATCATTTATATAACCTCTAAATTTGTATTATAGAGTGCCCCTATAGCGCTCAGTTTATAAAGAATTCTGAGCTTTCTAATGTGGGATTCTGGGCTTTGTAATATGAGTGTCTGGAATAAGTAATATGTATCTCTGGGCTTTGTAATGTGAGATTCCAGTCTTTATAATACAGTATTCTGGGATCTGTAATATGGGATTCAGGGATGTGTAAAATGGAACTGTGGGCGTTGTAAAATGAGGTTCTGGACATTGTAATACAAGATTCCGGGCTTTGTAATCTAGAAATCTGGGCTTTGTAATATTGGGATTCTGGGCTTTGTAATTTTGGGATTCTGGGCTTTGTAATCTGGGATTCTGGGCTTTGTAATATTGGGATTCTGGGTTTTGTGATGTGGGATTCTGGGCTTTGTGATGTGGGATTCTGGGCTTTGTAATATTGGGATTCTGGGCTTTGTAATATTGGGATTCTGGGCTTTGTAATATTGGGATTCTGGGATTTATAATATTGGGATTCTGGGCTTTGTAATATTGGGATTCTGGGCTTTATAATATTGGGATTCTGGGCTTTGTAATATTGGGATTCTGGGCTTTGTAATATTGGGATTCTGGGCTTTGTAATATTGGGATTCTGGGCTTTGTAATATTGGGATTCTGGGCTTTATAATATTGGGATTCTGGGCTTTGTAATATTGGGATTCTGGGCTTTATAATATTGGGATTCTGGGCTTTGTAATATTGGGATTCTGGGCTTTGTAATATTGGGATTCTGGGCTTTGTAATATTGGGATTCTGGGCTTTGTAATATTGGGATTCCGGGCTTTATAATATTGGGATTCTGGGCTTTGTAATATTGGGATTCTGGGCTTTGTAATATTGGGATTCTGGGCTTTGTATTATTTGGATTCTGGGCTTTGTAATATTGGGATTCTGGGCTTTGTAATATGGGATTCTGGGCTTTGTAATATTGGGATTGTGGGCTTTGTAATATTGGGATTCTGGGCTTTGTAATATTGGGATTCTGGGCTTTGTAATATTGGGATTGTGGGCTTTGTAATATTGGGATTCTGGGCTTTGTAATATTGGGATTCTGGGCTTTGTAATATTGGGATTCTGGGCTTTGTAATATTGGGATTCTGGGCTTTATAATATTGGGATTCTGGGCTTTGTAATATGGGATTCTGGGCTTTGTATTATTTGGATTCTGGGCTTTGTAATATTGGGATTCTGGGCTTTGTAATATTGGGATTCTGGGCTTTGTATTATTTGGATTCTGGGCTTTGTAATATTGGGATTCTGGGCTTTGTAATATGGGATTCTGGGCTTTGTAATATTGGGATTCTGGGCTTTGTAATATTGGAATTCTGGGCTTTGTAATATTGGGATTCTGGGCTTTGTAATATTGGGATTCTGGGCTTTATAATATTGGGATTCTGGGCTTTGTAATATTGGGATTCTGGGCTTTGTATTATTTGGATTCTGGGCTTTGTAATGTGGGTTTCTGGGCTTTGTAATGTGGGATTCTGGGCTTTGTGATGTGGGATTCTGGGCTTTGTAATATTGGGATTCTGGGCTTTGTAATATTAGATTCTGGGCTTTGTAATATGTAAGTCTTAGCTTGATAATATTGGAATTCAGGGTTTTGAAATATTGGGATTTTGGGCTTTGTAATATGTGATCCTGAGCTTTCTATTATATGATTCTGGGCTTTCTATTATATGATTTTGGGCTTTTTGATATCAGAATCTGGGCTTTGCAATATGTGATTCTCACCTTTCCAATCTGGAATTGTGGGCATTGTAATTTTGGGATTCTGGGCTTTGTAATCTAGAAATCTGGGCTTTGTAATATGGGATTCTGGGCTTAGTAATATTAGATTCTGGGTTTAGTAATATGGGATTCTCAACTTTGTAATATTGGGATTCTGGACTTTGTATTATTTGGATTCTGGGCTTTGTAATCTGGGATTCTGGACTTTGTAATATTGGGATTCTGGGCTTTGTAATATTGGGATTCTGGGCTTTGTAATATGTTAATCTTAGCTTTATAATATGGAATTCAGGGCTTTGTAATATTGGGATTTTGGGCTTTGTAATATGCGATTCTGGTCTTTCTATTATATGATTCTGGGCTTTCTATTATATGATTCTGGGCTTTCTATTATATGATTCTGGGCTTATTGATATCAGAATCTGGGCTTTGCAATATGTGATTCTCCCCTTTGCAATCTAGAATTGTGGGCTTTGTAATTTTGGGATTCTGGGCTTTGTAATCTAGAAAGCCGGGCTTTGTAATATGGGATTCTGGGCTTAGTAATATGGGATTCTCAACTTTGTAATATTGGGATTCTGGGCTTTGTATTATTTAGATTCTGGGCTTTGTGATGAGGGATTCTGGGCTTTGTAATGTGGGATTCTGAGCTTTGTAATTGATTCTGGGCTTTGAAATATGTAATTCTTGGCTTTATAATATGGAATTCAGGGATTTGTAATATTGGGATTTTGGGTTTTGTAATATATGATTCTGGGCTTTTTGATATTCTATTATCTGATTCTGGGCTTTTTGATATCAGAATCTGGGCTTTGCAATATGTGATTCTCACTTTTGTAATCTGGAATTCTGGGCTTTGTAATATTGGGATTCTGGGCTTTGTAATATGGGATTCTGGGCTTTGTATTATTTGGATTCTGGGCTTTGTAATATTGGGATTCTGGGCTTTGTAATATTGGGATTCTGGGCTTTGTATTATTTGGATTCTGGGCTTTGTATTATTTGGATTCTGGGCTTAGTAATGTGGGATTCTGGGCTTTGTCGTGGGATTCTGGGCTTTGTAATATGTAATTCTTGGCTTCATAATATGGAATTCGGCGCTTTGTAATATTGGGATTTTGGGCATTGTTATATTGGGATTTTGGGCATTGTAATATGTGATTCTGGGCTTTCTACTATATGATTCTGGGCTTTTTGATATCAGAATCTGGGCTTTGCAATATGTGATTCTCACCTTTGTAATCTGGAATTCTGGATTTTGTATTATGGGATTCTGGGCTTTGTAATTTTGGGATTATGGCCTCTGTAATATTGGATTCTCACCTTTGTAATATTTGGATTCTGGGTTTTGTTATATGTGAGCCTGAGTCCCCTCTCGGTGCTCCCCAAGTTTTGTGTCCCTGTCACTTATAGCTTGAGCAGTGCCATGCCAAGCTGACCCACATTTCCCATAGACGCCAATGAATGCTGAAAACTGAAGGGGAAGGCAGGAAGGGGGTTAAAGTGCCCTGTATTTAAATGGTTAACGGGAGTCATATGACAGGTTAAAAAAAAAAAACAGCATTGGGTCCTCCCCAAAATCCATGCAATGCCCTTTGGGTCTGGTACAGATATTAATGGGAACTCCACGCCAAAATTAAAAAATAAACAGTGTGGGATCCCCCCCAAAATCCATACCAGACCCCTATCTGAAAAAAACAAGAATTGGAGAGACCAATAATCCCCCCAGGAAAGGAGTCAACTAGGGACACCGTTGTGGAAAATACAAAAATATGATGACTTTATTAGGCACGTATGCCAGTAAGTAAGTAAGTATATTTGTCTAATGACGGCACCCTTATAAAAAGTCCCCTTTTTATGCCCCCTCCATGTTTTTCTCTTTCTATTCACGTATGCCAGTAAAAAAAAGAAACAGTGTAACAAGGTGCAGCACAGCATAGATAAAAAACAATTAAGAACAAAACAACAACCAATGGAATACCATCAACCCGGGTTGAATGAGCAGATTAATAAACTTGATGAACAATCATAGTGGATGGCACACTACGGACTCCAGGGATCAAATGGGAAATAGATGGTGTTACACAGTCCCAATGCCAATAGTTGCTGATAACAGAATTATAGAGGCAATGCTCTGCAGGTACAGTTCCAGGTGGATGAGGTCACCACATGGGGTGAACAATTAATAGAGGTATAGTAGCCTATATGCAAGGAACTGAGTCTGCTGGAGACAAATAGCTGGTAAGTTGAAAACAGGCACAAGGAATTTGCTGCATGAGACGGTTTCCCAGGTGAACCATACACTGTATAGATAACAGATGAGATCGATAGAGATTCAATATAGATATTGTTTAGCAGGCAGTGTTAATAAGTTTACCGTCCTTGAGAACGAGCCGTAGACGTCTTTCCAGGATGAGGAAACTGGCTTGACGCCAGTGAAACGCGTCAGTGTCCACGTCATCAGTCCACATCCAATGGAACAGTGACCATCGTGACCATCGGCTGGAGTCTCAGCGTCCCCCCACCCCCGTACGTCCGGCGTGACGTTAGAACGCAATCGGCGTGTCTATCCCCGCTCCTGGGAAGGATTCAGAGGGGAGCTAATCTCGGGGAACGCTAACGTCGGAGTGCACCGTGAACAGGTCATTTGGGTCCACACATCCTGGAAAGACATCTACGGCTCGTTCTCAAGGACGGTAAACTTAATAACACTGCCTGCTAAACAATATCTATATTGAAACTCTATACACTTTTTATGGCAATAACTTGCATGTAAGCATTTAAAATGAGGACTTTTGATTTTTCATGTTCGTGTCCCATAGACTTTAATAGAGTTTGCATGTTTGCTAGAGCTTTTTCCCTGTTCGAGATGTTCGAGATGTTCTGGTGCGAACCGAACACATTCGACTCATCACTAATTGGGATTCTGGGCTTTGTTATACAGTATGTGATTCTGGGCTTGGTAATATGTGACTCTGGACTTTGTAATATATGATTCTTGGCTTTGTAACATGTGATTCTGGGCTCTGTAACGTGATTCTGAGCTTTTTAATATGAGATTTTGGGCTTTGTAGTGTCGGATTCTATGCTTTTCACAAGTAACATGAGATGTTGGGCTTTTTAATATGGGATTTTGGGCTTTCGCAACTTCAGATCAATACTTTTCTCATCAAAACTTCTCTTTGCAAAGTCTACATGCTCTACTACTAATAATTAAATTCCAACATTTTGGTCCCCAATATCTATGGTTAAAGGGCTCCACTATAGGCACATACATACAGACACATGCCTTTTATATGAGATCCTTGCATTATACTAAGCACAAATGAAGACTTACTTGAGTGTTTATAAAAAGAGGTGAGGTCTAGGGAATTCTAGTCTATGGATTCAACCTTGCTCCATGGCACTTGCACCTGCTATAGACAGACCTTGAGCAATAGAATTGCCGGTAGTTCTACATGACTGGGTGGAGGAACACTTCCAAGAAAAAAGTTTAAATTGAAGAGGACAGTGAAGGTACAAGAGGCCTTACCTGATTGGTGGTTGACAGTCAAGTGGTTGGGAGGTGCCATTGGGGTAGGACCTGTGATGATTGCTGTCTTAGTTTTAGAAAGATTTGGGTTGGAACTGGGATTATAGGAACTGCGTTGGAAGAACTGGGTTGGGAGATTTGGGATAGAATGGGTGTCATAGGAACTGGGTTGGAAGAAGTGGGTTGGAACAGGGATTATTGGAAATGCATTGAGAGAACTGGGTTGGTAGAGTTGGGTTGGAATGGGGATTATAGGAACGGAGTTGGAAGATATTTGGGTTGGAATGGGGATTATAGGAACGGGGTTGGAAGATATTTGGGTTGGAATGGGGATTATAGGACTTGGGTTGGAAGAACTGGGTTGGGAGATTTGGGATAGAATGGGTGTCATAGGAACTGGGTTGGAAGAAGTGGGTTGGAACAGGGATTATTGGAAATGCATTGAGAGAGCTGGGTTGGAAGAGTTGGGTTGGAATGGGGATTATAGGAAAAGAGTTGGAAGATATTTGGGTTGGAATGGGGATTATAGGAACGGGGTTGGAAGATATTTGGGTTGGAATGGGGATTATAGGACTTGGGTTGGAAGAACTGGGTTGGGAGATTTGGGATAGAATGGGTGTCATAGGAACTGGGTTGGAAGAAGTGGGTTGGAACAGGGATTATTGGAAATGCATTGAGAGAGCTGGGTTGGAAGAGTTGGGTTGGAATGGGGATTATAGGAAAAGAGTTGGAAGATATTTGGGTTGGAATGGGGATTATAGGAACGGGGTTGGAAGATATTTGGGTTGGAATGGGGATTATAGGACTTGGGTTGGAAGAACTGGGTTGGGAGATTTGGGATAGAATGGGTGTCATAGGAACTGGGTTGGAAGAAGTGGGTTGGAACAGGGATTATTGGAAATGCATTGAGAGAACTGGGTTGGAAGAGTTGGGTTGGAATGGGGATTATAGGAACGGGGTTGGAAGATATTTGGGTTGGAATGGGGATTATAGGAACGGGGTTGGAAGATATTTGGGTTGGAATGGGGATTATAGGACTTGGGTTAGAAGAACTGGATTGGAAGATTTGGGTTGGACAGGGTTTATAGTAACTGGGATGGAAGATTTGATTTGGAACAGGGATTCTACTAACTGAGTTGCATTATAGAAAGATTTGTCATGGCAGTTTGGAGGGTAGGAGGTCTTTGAGGGTCTGTGGAATGATGGGGGATGGTTACAAAATGTGGGGTCCATCTTGTTTTCTGGGGCTTCTTCTTAGGTATCCATTGTCTTTACAGAGGCTTGGTCCTTAGGGAAGGCAGATGATGGTCACTTTGGAGCCCTCCTCAGTCAGAGTAGTGTAGCTGGGGACAGGGTTGGATCATAGTCAAGCCTTTAGGTTAGTGGACATCAAAGATCCCCTATTAAAACCCAACAATTGCCATCATATTGATCATCTATGCTTTTTTTTTTTTTGTTTTGGTTAGTTATTAAATTGTTAATGGTTAATTGTGGTTAAATAATGGGCTGCTGTGTCCATGTCTTAGAGTCCATGTATGTATGTGGGTCTGAAGGGGGGGAATGAAATTAACAAATCCAGCAGTCAAGTTAAGCACATGGGGGAAACATTACTGTACAGTATGTAAATTAGAACTTTATATTAAAATCTCCAATATTAGCACATCACATGAGAAGGGAACGTTAAATGAAGTTCCCGAAGGAACCAGGGCTGAATAAAAGACCAAAACCAACATTTGCCACTTGGATATAGTGAATGTCTACATAGGGGCTGGTGAATGTAACCCTGGCCCTGTTAGTTATATGATATGTATATTAAAAATGTGGATATTCCATTGGTTCCACAATCCTTTATCACATTCATAGCTAGAATGATATCTCTCTTTCTCTTCGGTCTGCGAATTTGCACCATTGTTGGTGATTTATTACATAGAGATTCTGCTCTTCGTCTAGCTTGTTTCTGTAGCCTCCAGCCTCGGCATGGAATATTCTTCAATATATTTTCTGTGACTTCTAAGCTTTTTTTTTGGACATAATTAAAGTTTGCTCTCGATTTAGCTTTGCTGTACACAGAAAAAAGAAGGGAGCCCGTTCTGCGGCAAATAGCCGGAAAGGTATTTCGTAGAATTGACTTGTTTTGCTGAATCCAAATACGTAAAATACATTCTGAATTAAATCGACGGAACGTTCGGTCTCCCCTCGGGCCAGTTTAACTGGAATGTTAATGAAATCTCATTCTCTATGCACAGTGCTTAGCGGGATTTTTCTGTTTCATTACTAAATCTTC
This sequence comes from Pelophylax lessonae, assembly GCF_965119305.1. NCBI lineage: Eukaryota > Metazoa > Chordata > Amphibia > Anura > Ranidae > Pelophylax > Pelophylax lessonae. The sequence continues at coordinate 736,910,110 of NC_138769.1, read as the reverse complement.
TCCACAGGCGCAATGGCGTTTCCTTTATTTTGGATAATGTTTTTTTTACCTTTTATATATAATTGTCTTCAGTGCAAAGCACCACTTACCCAGCTGCCTTAGACTCATAAAAAGTAAATGAAGACTGACCATGACTGCACTGCTTGGTTGGTTGATCATGTGACCATATACAAGTATGCCCTGGCATTTGGTCAAATGATCAACCACTACATCCAAGGCCATCGTTTCATGCATTCTCTACTAAAAGATAAGGTTTAGGCCAGTTGTAGTTCTGCCCAAGTTCCTTTCAGTACAGAACTACAGATGGGCTGAACCTTCCCTTTCAGAAGAGATGGCATGAAACGATAGCCTTGGACGTAGTGGTTGATCAAGTCACCATATAGGTACACCTTGGCATTTGGTCACATGACCAACCACTACGTCCAAGGCCATCGTTTCATGCCATCTCTTCTAAAAGGGAAGGTTCAACCCAGTTGTAGTTCTTCCTGAGTTGCTCTTAGTACAGAACTACAGTACAGAAACGCAATAGTGTTTCCTTAATTTTGGATAATGTTTTATTTTTTTTTCCTTTATATATATGGGCTGAACCTTCCCTTTCAGAAGAGATGGCATGAAACAATAGCCTTGGATGTAGTGGTTGATCAAGTGACCAAAAAAGAATGCCCTGGCATTTGGTCACATGACCAACCACTACGTCCAAGGCCATCATTTCATGCCATCTCTTCTAAAAGGGAAGGTTCAACTCAGTTGTAGTTCTGCCTGAGTTGCTCTCAGTACAGAACTACAGCTGGGCTGAACCTTCCCTTTCAGAAGAGATGGCATGAAACGATGGCCTTGGACGTAGTGGTTGATCAAGTGACCAAAAAAGAATGCCCTGGCATTTGGTCACATGACCAACCACTACGTCCAAGGCCGTCGTTTCATGCCATCTCTTCTAAAAGAGAAGGTTCAACCCAGTTGTAGTTCTGCTTGACTTACTCTGAGTACAGAACTACAGCTGGGCTGAACCTTCCCTTTCAGAAGAGATGGCATGAAACGATGACCTTGGACGTAGTGGTTGATCATGTGACCATATAAGTACGCCCTTGCATTATGACAAATGAAATGATGGCCTTGGACATAGAGGTTCATCATGTGACCAAATGCAAGGGCATACTTATATGGCCACATAATCACCCACTAAGCCCAAGGCCATCATTTCATGCCTTCATGCCATCTCTTCTGAAAGAGAAGGTTCAGCCCAGCTGTAGGTCTTCCTGAGTTCCTTTCAGTACACATTACATGACCAATGCAGTGGGCTTTGGGTCTGCTTTAACTTTGGAGAAGAGGTGGGTATTGCAGAAGGAATCATCGACAAATATAAATATGTGGGGTCAATGAGAAATATATACCTAGAGGAGCATCATACATACAAAAGGGGTATTGTACAATACAAAATCATAGAAATCTAGACATGCAAAGTCTAATTTAGTCTACACGTTTTCCTATGTTTCTGCTTCTTTAGGACCTAAAACATACAGATTTGTGTTTGGGTCACTAGTTTGGTTTTAGAAAGTAAGGTGAGGCTTTCTATAAACTTTTTTTTTATAGTTGCCACTGAGTATGCGGTTGGGTTGTGCGTTGTGTGTGTTTTTTTTGCGTTGTTCTTGTTCCCTCCTTTTCCCCACATTTTATTGGATGGTTTTGGACAGTCAGGATAATTTCTCACCCAGGTTTTGGGGGATTTTGTTATGTATAGGTTATTTAGTTTCATTGATCTAATAATCTTTTATAGATGGTTCTTTATCTTTTATCAATAAGTACCAGAAAGCTTATGTTCGGAGTCTTGAAGAAGTGGAAACACCACAAAACGCATAGACTAAATTAGACTTTGCATGTCTAGCTTTCTATGATTTCGTATTGCACATATTTCTCATTGCAAGTAGAAAGATCCCGTTGGGGATGACTTTTTTCTTTTTTTTTTTTTTTAATATTGTATTTAATAAAAGTTTAATGTTTTAATAGCAATTACTTTAGGAGTATTGGATAATCCCAGGCGGCCAAGTACATTGTATGTTATTTAAACCAGTATTGCAGCAAGAACTTCATGTGCTGAACTACTTAACTGTTGTTTAGATTTTCCAAACTGGAGTTCTGCTCTAAATCTCCCTCTAATTTCCAGGCATGTTCATTGCGGTCCAATAACATTTCAGAAATGGTTTGAAAATCACTTATGGGTATTATTGGGTATTTATAGGGCAATCTAAGAAGACGCAGAGGGCAGTGTTTCCATCGTAGGTATGGGCACTGATTTCCATTGAACACAATTAGCCCCCTGCAGTCAGTGCCCCCCCCCTCCCACCCAATGCATGGCCAGCTCAGTTCTCCTCTGTAATGAGACATTTCAGAATATTGCAGATCCTTTACTGCCAACATCTGTGCTAATGTTTACTCTGCGGCTTTATCAGCCCTGGCTGGCAGAGAGCCGAGTGTGAAACATCAAATGAAGTATCAGCCAGTGCAAGAAGAGAGCATGGAAGGCTCATCTGCTTCATTGAATCTCTCTCTTTATCTCTTCAATGCTCCAACTTATTCTCATCATCATCTGTTTGTTCTTCTTCTTCTGAGAAGATCTCTTCTCCCTTCACTGCACACCAACTCTCATTCTGTCTATCAACCACTCATTCTAATTCTAGTGGTTTCCTCCAAATCTTACTTGCTCTAAACTGGACATTTTGTATATCTCTCTCTCTCTGTCTTCTACTTCATTAATCACCCCCCCCCCCTCTTTTTCCTCCTCTTTTCTCTCTATCTATTCTCCCAATATCTCTCCTTTATTTTCCCTCCTCTTCTCTTCTTCCTCTTCCTTATAAATCGTGCCACACCAAAACGCATGGTACTTCATCCCCTTGCATTTTGGCACCCATTAGCAAGATGCGTGGGGGTTGCCATTAAGAAATAATTAATCAGTGTATGTCTGCTAAGGGACTGCATGTTTCTGTGCGCTGCAGGAAAGCGCACAATTGTGTGCACGTTCCCGTAGCACACAGGTGTAAACATAGCCTTGCTCTCTTTCCTCTTCCTCTCTCTTACTCTCTGTCCTCCTCTCTCTCCCTTACTCTCTGTCCTCCTCCTCTCTCCCTTACTTTCTGTCCTCCTCCTCTCTCCCTTACTTTCTGTCCTCCTCCTCTCTCCCTTACTCTCTGTCCTCTTCCCCTCTCCCTTACTCTCTGTCCTCCTCCTCTCTCCCTTACTCTCTGTCCTCCTCCTCTCTCTCCCTTACTCTCTGTCCTCCTCCTCTCTCCCTTACTCTCTTTCCTCCTCCTCTCTCTCCCTTACTCTCTGTCCTCCTCCTCTCTCCCTTACTCTCTGTCCTTCTCCTCCTCTCTACCTTACTCACTGTCCTCCTCCTCTCTCCCTTACTCTCTGTCCTCCTCCTCCTCTCTACCTTACTCTCTGTCCTCTTCCTCTCTCCCTTACTCTCTGTCCTCTTCCTCTCTCCCTTACTCTCTGTCCTCCTCCTCTCTCCCTTACTCTCTGTCCTCCTCCTCTCTCCCTTACTCTCTGTCCTCCTCCTCTCTCCCTTACTCTCTGTCCTCTTCCTCTCTCCCTTACTCTCTGTTCTCCTCCTCTCTCCTGTACTCTCTATCCTCCTCCTCTCTCCCCCTTACTCTTTGTCCTCCTCCTCTCTCCCTTACTCTCTGTCCTCCTCCTCTCTCTCCCTTACTCTCTGTCCTCCTCCTCTCTCCCGTACTCTCTGTCCTTCTCCTCTCTCTCTTACTCTCTGTCCTCCTCCTCTCTCCCTTACTCTCTGTCCTCTTCCTCTCTCCCTTACTCTCTGTCCTCCTCCTCCTCTCTCCCTTACTCTCTGTCCTCCTCCTCTCTCCCCTACTCTCTGTCCTCCTCCTCTCTCCCTTACTCTCTTTCCTCCTCCTCCTCTCTCCCTTACTCTCTGTCCTCCTCCTCCTCTCTCCCTTACTCTCTGTCCTCCTCCTCTCTCCCTTACTTTCTGTCCTCCTCCTCTCTCCCTTACTCTCTGTCCTCTTCCCCTCTCCCTTACTCTCTGTCTTCCTCCTCTATCCCTTACTCTCTGTCCTCCTCCTCTCTCTCCCTTACTCTCTGTCCTCCTCCTCTCTCCCTTACTCTCTTTCCTCCTCCTCTCTCTCCCTTACTCTCTGTCCTCCTCCTCTCTCCCTTACTCTCTGTCCTCCTTCTCCTCTCTCCCTTACTCACTGTCCTCCTCCTCTCTCCCTTACTCTCTGTCCTCCTCCTCCTCTCTACCTTACTCTCTGTCCTCTTCCTCTCTCCCTTACTCTCTGTCCTCCTCCTCTCTCCCTTACTCTCTGTCCTCCTCCTCTCTCCCTTACTCTCTGTCCTCCTCCTCTCTCCCTTACTCTCTGTCCTCTTCCTCTCTCCCTTACTCTCGGTTCTCCTCCTCTCTCCTGTACTCTCTATGCTCCTCCTCTCTCCCCCTTACTCTTTGTCCCCCTCCTCTCTCCCTTACTCTCTATCCTCCTCCTCTCTCTCCCTTACTCTCTGTCCTCCTCCTCCTCTCTCCCTTACTCTCTGTCCTCCTCCTCTCTCCCATACTCTCTGTCCTTCTCCTCTCTCTCTTACTCTCTGTCCTCCTCCTCTCTCCCTTACTCTCTGTCCTCTTCCTCTCTCCCTTACTCTCTGTCCTCCTCCTCCTCTCTCCCTTACTCTCTGTCCTCCTCCTCTCTCCCCTACTCTCTGTCCTCCTCCTCTCTCCCGTACTCTCTGTCCTTCTCCTCTCTCTCTTACTATCTGTCCTCCTCTCTCCCCATTACTCTCTGTCCTCCTCTCTCCCCATTACTCTCTGTCCTCCTCCTCTCTCTCTTACGATCTGTCCTCCTCTCCCCCCATTACTCTCTGTCCTCCTCCTCACTCCCCATTACTCTCTGTCCTCCTCCTCTCTACCTTACTCTCTGTCATCCTCCTCTCTGTCATACTCTCGGTCCTCTTCCTCTCTCCCTTACTCTCTGTCATCCTCCTCTCTACCTTACTCTCTGTCATCCTCCTCTCTCTCCCTTACTCTCTGTCTTCCTCCTCTCTACCTTACTCTCTGTCCTCTTCCTCTCTCTCCCTTACACTGTCCTCCCTCCTCTCTCTCCCTTACTCTCTGTCCTTCTCCTCTCTCTCCTCTTCCTCTCTTTCCTCTTACTCTCTTTATCTACTTTTCCTCTCTCTTTTCTTCCTGTCTTTCCTCTTCCTGTCTTTCTCTTTCTCTCTCCTCTACAGCTCTCTCCTCTTCCTCTCAATTCTATTCATGTCTCTCCTCTTCCTCTCCTCTTTTTTCCTGTCTTTCCCCTTCCCCTCTCTCTTCTCTTCCTCTCTCGATCATCATCTTCCTCCCATTCTCCTCTTTCTCTATCTCTTACTCCTCTCTCTCTCTCACACCTCTTCCTCTCTCTCTTTTCTTTCTCCTTCTCTCACTCCTTTTCCACTCTCTCCTCAACTATCTTTTCTTCCTCTCTTCATCCCCTTGGACTCTCTTCTCTTTCTCTCTCCTTTTCCTCTCTCATTCCTCATCCTCTCTCCCTCCTTTTCCTCTTTCCCTCTACTTCCTTTTACTTCTCTTCCTGTCTTTCCTCTCTTTCTCCTTCTCTCCTCTTCCTCTCTCCTTTTTCTCTTCCTCTCTCTCCTCTTCCTTCCCCCCTCTCCTCTGACTCTCTCCCTTCTTCCTCTCCCTCCCCTCTGACTCTCTGTTCTCTTCCTCTCTCTCCTCTTCTTTTTTGTTCTCTTCCCATTTCTCCTCTTAATCCTTCTCTCCTCCCCGTCTCTCTCTCTCTCTCTCATTTTCCTCTCCACCTCCTTTCTCCTCTTTTTCCCCCCTTCTATTCCTGTCTCTCTTCTTCCTCCCTCTCTCCTCTTTTTCTCTTCTCTTCTCTTCCTCTCTCTTCTCTTCCTCTCTCTCCTCTTCCTCTCTCTCCTCATTTTTTCTTTCTTTCTTTCTTTCTTTCTTTCTTTCTTTCTTTCTTTCTTTCTTTCTTTCTTTCTTTCTTTCTTTCTTTCTTTCTTTCTTTCTTTCTTTCTTTCTTTCTTTCTTTCTTTCTCCTCTTCCATCCTCCCCTCTTCCTCTCTCTCTCTCCTCTTCCTCATGTAGTGACTCCGCATGGTTGGTCACAGGTTTGAGTGAGGTGTCACATATTTGGTCAGTTCTCTGAGTCTCTGGTGGATATGGTCTTATCTCCAGTCCCTCAGACATACCGAAATTCACATAAAGCAAAAATAGATTCTGAGGCTGTTTGTGGTGACTTTGCCTATAGGGATGCTTCCTTATCTCAAGGCATCCAGAAAAATATTTATGAAAAGTAGTGATAGGATAGAAATAGGGCAGAGAAAATAATTTTAGGAACAATTTGATTTGTTTCCAACTGTGACTAAAATATTCTGTTCTACGCAACATAACCCCATCGCCATAACAAAAGGAGAAAAATAGTTTTAACCCCTTTGAACCAGACCAGTATAATCTCCTACAAGTCCTCATCCCCTCTTCTCAATTAATCTTTCTGTCGAGTGGCTCTTAAGGCAGTTGCTCAGTTACAGGATTCATCTCTCCATACTTGGTTGGGTCCTTCCCAATTTGATGGGTTGCAGTCCTTGCCCTTTGCATTTGTGCTCCAAGGTGCATCTCTGCTAGCAGTCTTCTGTTCTCCGTGTTCCTCTATGTATGACCGGGCTTGGCTGACGACTCTCCTTGCTCTCGACCCCGCATCAGCAGACGACCCGGCATCGGTAGACTACTCGCTTTTGGACTCGACCCCGGCTTGAATGACTACCCGCTTCTGGACTCGACCCCGACTTTTTTACAAACAAGGTTGCTCTTTATTGAAGTAAAACCGAGTAGACACAGTATACAACAAACGTGTAGCCAGTGGCCACCATGATAAACGGCCGGGGAAAACAAAAAGAAATAAAGTAGAAATTAACAATGCACAAGTAAGCATGGTGGGAACACAGTACAAGTATACAGTGACAAATATATAGACCAGAAGAACCAGGAGAGAACCAGCAGACCAGTAAACAAAAGCATATCCAGAGGAAGGGAAATGAAATCGCATCATCCACCCAGGGCTGCCAAATCGTTTCGTATTTGTGGGGACACTTTCTATTAATGTAGGTGAGTTTATACATGGGGAGAGCCCCATTCACCAGGGCCACCCACGCCGACAGCGTGGGGGAGGAGGGGGAACCCCAACACAGTATGATCTCCTTCCTAGCATAATACAGTAACAAAGAAATCAGCAGTCTTGAGTACTTAGAGCGTCTAACTTGATCCGGAATACCCAGGAGTGCCAGCTCCGGGGTACACGTGACAGTGAGGTTGAGACGAGTGTTCAGTAGGTCAAACACAGCGCCCCAAAACTCCTCCACCCGTGGACAAGTCCAGAACATATGCAGGTAGGAGCCCTCAGCCACCAGACATTTAGGACAGTCAGCCGATCGCGCAGGGTACATTCTGTGCAGTCTCAATGGAGTAAAATAGACTCTGTGCAGAAATTTAGTGTAAATAAGTTTATCTCTGGAGGCAATAACCGAACCCGACCCCTGACCCAGGCAGTCTTCCCACTCCTCTCTATCCAGATTAGGCAAATCCGAAGACCATCGCTGCCACAAACGCTCCAGGGCAGGAGAGTCTGCAACAAGCAGGGTGGTGTATAGGGCAGACAGTGGCTTGGGGAGCTCGGCCTGCGCGAGGACCTCCTCCAGACGGTCAGTCTGAAGGACTGGGGTGGTCGGGAACTGGGCACGAACCGCATGGCGCAGTTGAAGGTAGCGGAAACCTATCCAGCGGGGGAGGGCAAAGGAGCCACGCAAGTCCGGGAGCGTGCACAGCGTGCCAATTGGCATTATGTCCCTCAGTCTGCGGACGCCGCAATCGGCCCACACCTGCAGGTCAGGAAGCATCCGCAAATGAGGGAGGAACGGGTTGCCCCACAAAGGCTGATAGGGGGACCAAGTGTTAGGTTGGATAAACCGCACTCTAGCCACCTTCCAAACCCGGAGGGTAGTCCTGGTGGGGAGGGGAAGAGACGGATAGGCACCCGCGCCACGGTAGGGCAGGTTGCCAAGACCCGCCAGGGAGCCCAGACAAGCAGCCTCGAGGCACGTCGCCGCATTCGACCGGGAGCCCGCAAACCACCAAAGGATGGTGACCAGGACAGCCGCCCAAAAATAAAATTTAAAATGAGGAAGGGCCAAGCCCCCGAAGACACGGGCAGTTGCAAGGTGGATCGCGCCAACCTGGGGTGCGAGCCAGCCCACAAAAAAGAGCCAACACAGGCGTCCAGGTCACGAAAAAAAAACGACTGGGATCCATACCGGGGAGTGACGAAAAACATACAGGAATTTAGGCAAAAATATCATTTTGATGAAGACTGACTTTAAAGATGATATTCTGACCACCACGGTAAAGGGGACATTCTTCCCACTGGCCACCAATGTAAGGAGACATTATTTCCACTGACCCCTGATTAATTAATTTCAGTAGAGATTCTAGGGATTCCCTGAGACCTGAAAATTATTTCAAGGGTTCCTCCCAAGTAAAAAGGTTGAGAAGGGCCGTCAAAGAAAATTGGTGAATCCATTGGCTGATCTATATAGTCTTGCTTGATTCTTTTTCTTTTAGAATTTTTTTACATTTTTACCATTTTAGCACCAAAATTTTATTAATTCATCATAAAAATATCTCCCTGATTCTGAAGTGCCTTGGTTTACTTTTGCGTCTCTGGCGACCAGGATAAAGGCCATAAAACCTCATAGTAGGGATATTATGTTTACCCAATCTGTAAGTTGTCCAAGCGCTGTCCCTTTAGACCCCTTACTATGAATAAAGTCTAGGAAGAGATCAGCATATCCACAAGAATCATAGAAGCCACCCTTCCTCCTCCAATAGGTAAGGGACCTGCAGGTCACCTTCACTCAAGAACAAAAGGAGAACATCATGTGCTTGGCACATCACACCTACATTTCCAGCAGATTTGAGAAATCTGAAAATAAAATACTAGCGAGATGGTAAAGAATACCAACCATCCTACACAAAATGTATCCACAAAGCTCTGAGATCTGTTGGAGATTTGAGATGATCAAGGTCACCTTTTTCACTCCAGAACAAAAGCAGAATAACTTGTGCTTGGCATATCACCCCTACATCTCCAGCAGATTTGAGGAATTTAAATGTAAAATGCTAGAAGAATGGAACAGAGTCCCGACCAGCCTACACAAAATGTATCCACAAAGCCCTGTGATCTGTTGGCGATGTAAGACGACCAAGGTCTCCTTCACTCCAGAACAAAAGGAGAACACCTTGTGCTTGGTACATTACCCCTACATCTCCAGCTTATTCCAGGAATCTGAATATAAAATACTAGCGAGATGGTACAGAGTAGCAACCATTGTATACAAAATGTATCCACAAAGCTCTGAGATCTGTTGGAGATGTAAGATGACCAAGGTCACCATGTTCACTCCAGAACAAAAGGAGAACATCCTGTGCTTGGCACATTACCCCTACATCTCCAGGAGGTTCCAGGAATCTGAATATAAAACACTAGGTGATGGTACAGAGTACCGACCATCATACATTAAATTTATCTACAAAGCCCTGAGATCTGTTGGTGATGTAAGATGACCAAGGTCTCCTTCACTCCAGAACAAAAGGAGAACACCTAGTGCTTGGCACATTACCCCTACATCTCCAGGTGATTCCAGGAATCTGAATATAAAATACTACCGAGATGACACAGAGTAGCGACCATCCTATACAAAATGTATCCACAAAGATCTGAGATCTGTTGGAGATGTGAGATGATCAAGGTCACCTTTTTCACTCCAGAACAAAAGAAGAACATCTTGTGCTTGGCATATCGCCCCTACATCTCCAGCAGATTTGAGGAATTCAAATGTAAAATGCTAGAAGAATGGAATAGAGTACCGACCAGCCTACACAAAATGTATCCACAAAGCCCTGTGATCTGTTGGCGATGTGAGACGACCAAGGTCTCCTTCACTCCAGAACAAAAGGAGAACACCTTGTGCTTGGAGTAAATACATATTCGCCAGCACACCAAGGACCTTGCAAAAGCAGTCCAAAAAACTTTATTCAAGATACGATCACATCAAAAATTAGTGCAACGTTTCGGAGCCGCACAGGACCCCTTCGTCAGGCATGTCAGGGGTCCTGTGCGACTCCGAAACGTTGCACTAATTTTTGATGTGATCGTATCTTGAATAAAGTTTTTTGGACTGCTTTTGCAAGATCCTTGGTGTGCTGGCGAATATGTATTTACTTGTAACTAATCCAGTTGCCAACTGGTGTTCGCTTCAGCACCCAGTACACACGAGCCTACAAACCAGGAAGGTGTGCGATAGGAATATGAACTACACCTTGTGCTTGGCACATTACCCCTACATCTCCAGGTGATTCCAGGAATCTGAATATAAAATACTAGCGAGATGGTACAGAGTAGCAACCATTGTACACAAAATGTATCCACAAAGCTCTGAGATCTGTTGGAGATGTAGGATGACCAAGGTCTCCTTCACTCCAGAACAAAAGGAGAACATCCTGTGCTTGGCACATTACCTCTACATCTCCAGGAGGTTCCAGGAATCTGAATATAAAACACTAGGAGATGGTACAGAGTACCAACCATCATATAAATTTATCTACAAAGCCCTGAGATCTGTTGGTGATGTGAGATGACCAAGGCGACCTTCTTCACTCCAGAACAAAAGAAGAACATCCTGTGCTTGGCACATTACCCCTACATCTCCAGCAGATTTGAGGAATTTAAATGTAAAATGCTAGAAGAATGGAATAGAGTCCCGACCAGCCTACACAAAATGTATCCACAAAGCCCTGTGATCTGTTGGAGATGTAAGACGACCAAGGTCTCCTTCACTCCAGAACAAAAGGAGAACACCTTGTGCTTGGCATATCACCTCTACATCTCCAGGTGATTCCAGGAATCTCAATATAAAATACTAGCGAGATGGTACAGAGTAGCAACCATTGTATACAAAATGTATCCACAAAGCTCTGAGATCTGTTGGAGATGTAGGATGACCAAGGTCACCATGTTCACTCCAGAACAAAAGGAGAACATCCTGTGCTTGGCACATTACCCCTACATCTCCAGGAGGTTCCAGGAATCTGAATATAAAACACTAGGCGATGGTACGGAGTACCGACCATCATACATTAAATTTATCTACAAAGCCCTGAGATCTGTTGGTGATGTGAGATGACCAAGGATCACCAGGAAGAAAGATTCATAAGCATTGTTTTATTTGGTAGAGTTCACCTACTCCCAGGAACACAGATGCCTTGCGGAAGTTGCTTAGACTAGGCCACACATTTTTGAGGGGATCACCCTGGTTCTTTGGTGCCGATTGTACGCTACCCCTCTTCCCATTCATGGCATGTTTTTTTTTTTTTTTTTCTTAACCCTTTTGTTTCTCTTTCTTTCTTTACCCTTTCTTCTCTTTACCTCACATGCCCATCTAATATATCCATTTATACCCCATATGCCCTATTTTATTCTCTAAGGGCCTGCATCATTGAGTTTGTTGGGTTTGTAGCCCCCTTATCCTAAACTGGGTCTACTATGTAAATGTAGTTTTTGGCTGGACTGTAGGCAGCTCAGACTGATAGTGCAGTTCATATTCGGCCATTCCTTAAGCTCAGCAGGGGTGTGAATTTCTCACTGTTGCCAGTAGATGTCACGGGTACCACAGGTCATAGTATGAGATTTCACAAACCGGCTGAGTTATAAATATTTATATTTCTTCCAGCCAGCCCAGTAGGAGGTTCATGACCACTGGTGCATTCTGGGAAAAGATATATATTTGAGATGGGCCATGTGCTCGCTTTCTCTTGCTCCTGAGGCCTGAGGAAGTGCTGCTGAAGTGAGCTCTGTGCTTAGGCCCAGAAGCTTATATGGGTCCTACGAATGCTGAGGTGGTACTGGGGCTGTCTTGCCCTGTGTGGAGGAAGCCGAGCCAAGGTGAGAAGATCCAGGGAGGACCCTTGCTGGAGAGAGCCAGGATGAAGGCTGGTCTCTCAGAAGGACCTGGTGACTCGCTTGTAGGACACACCAGAATATGAAAACATGCTTGCACTGTTGCTGGGTCGGCTTAAAGGTTCTAACACTGTGAAGCTGTACTTTGTTTTGGATCTGAGGAGTCTGTAATTGATCTGCTGTGATATTTGAGACCCGTAACCCTCTCTCCTTCTACCTCCTTTTTAGTTCAACGTTAAAACTTTGAAAAGACCAATAGTGTCTGCAGGGGAGGACTGGGCCAGGGAGCAGGGGGGCAATTGCCCCTCAGGCCGCTCTGATGCCCCGTAAAAAGGCTGCATCGCTTCTGCCACAGACATGCCTAAAGGATTCCTGGTGAAGAGAAGTAAAAATTCCCCACCGCTAACCTAATGAGTGCGGGATGAAGACAAGGACAATGCGCAGGCCTCCCCCCCAGCATGTATGGTGTAAACTATGTCTGAGCAGAGGCCGCTTCCATTCCCCACTGGAGACTCTACAGCCACAATTTCAGCCAGTGAGTAGAGAATAGCTGGAACGGAGCTTCAGCCTGGAATGGGGGTCAGGAGGAGGCCAGGAAGCGGGAGAGTGGGAGGAGGGCCAAGTCCCTGCACCATGGGCCTCTGGTTTGTACTTGCCCCCTGGGCTGAAAGTTGCCAGTCAGCCCCTGAGTGTCTGGCACCCAGTTTCTCTTCATAACTCCCTGTTATAGCCATGGACTCATCTCTGGGGTAAATGCAAGCTCGCTCCCTGCCTCTGGAGGTGTTATACTGCCTTTAGAGTACCAGGGGGGCGCTACACATTGATGGCTTCATTTTTACACACATGTAAAGATTAAAGTACGAAATGCAATAAATGACAGAAATAGGCCAAAGGATACTGAAAATGGGGAGGAAACAGCTAGATGATAGTGGATGTTCTTCAACAAGCAAATAAGGCAAGCTCTATCTGACTTGCTGCAGCTTCTAATGCACATTGTGAGAGAAATCAGAGTAAGCTATTTCAGTACAAGAGATGACCCTCTACTACCGTGCAAGTCTGAAGAGAAGGCTGGAGGTCAGATTTAGGTGGGTTTTGCAATCTTAGACTTTTATGGGAATGTGAAACCTGCTTGAAAGAAACATTAGCTGGCTGACCCCTGTAGCAGAATGCCCTTGGCTCACCATGCTCAGATGCAAGTGTGGGTTCTTTAACTCTGTTTTCCCCCAATGCCTTTGGTTTTCACAAACCCCTGAGCTTCTGGACATGCCCAGGAAGTATATGTTTCCTGCCCTCTGCAGTTTAGAGAGAAAGCACCTCGGGAGACAGAGGTTGCTAAGTGGGGGGATCTCCAGCCAGGTGTACAGTCCTCCACTGTTAGTCCTGGCATGTGGGCAACCGGGCAGGAGTCCAATAGTATGCAGGGTACGGGACTCCTCCAGCTGCTTTACTGTAGTGCCAGCCATGACATTCCTTAAGCTGCTTGCCTGTGGAGCCAGGCATGGATTCCTCCAGTCACTTGCCTGTGGTGCCAACCATGGGACTCCCTTAAAGTGGTTCCAAAGGCTAAAGGTTTTTTTACCTTAATGCATTCTGTGCATGAAGGTAAAAAACCTTGTGTGCAGTGACCCCTTCTCAGCCCCCCCCCCCCCAATCCTCACCTGAGCCCCCTCTGATATGGCGATTTTCATGATAGCCTTGACTGTTCTGAGACCCTCCCTCCTCATTGGCTGATACAGCAGCGGGAGCCTATGGGCTGAGCCACGGCTCTATGTGTCTTAAGGATGCATAGAGCATTGGTTCTGGAGCAAACATGCAGTGGTTCCTCCAGGGCAAGCAGCTTTTTCTGGGGGCACAGCTTGAGCGTGAGGAGCCAGGAACGCCAATTAGACACCTGAAAAGAAGAGGATTGGAGCTGCTCTGTGCAAAACCACTGCACAGAGCAGGTAAGTATGACATGTTTGTTATTGAAAAAACAAAAAAACAAAGCTTTAATACCACTTTAAGCTACCTGCCTGTGGTGCCAATCATGGGACTCCTCCAGCCACTTGCCTGTGGTGCCAACCATGGGACTCCTTAAGCGGCTTGCATGTGGTGCCAACCATAGGACTTCTCCAGCCGCTTGCCTGTGGTGCCAACCATTGGACTCCCTAAGCGGCTTGCCTGTGGTGCCAGCCATGGGATTCCTCCAGCTGCTTGCCTGTGGTGCCAGCCATGGGCCTTTTTCAGCCAGTTCTGGGACACCTTATGATGCTCACTTATGATACCAGCCCTGAGATCCCTCCAGTTCTTCACCTGTGTATCCAGACCTACTCTGGACTTCACTTAAAGAGACACTGGGGCAGAGGCTAAGCACAAGAATTTGCTAATGTACTGTAGTGTTTAATTCTCTGGTATTTGTGACTACAGAGTCATATACAGTCCATAGGCATCTGCCCTGCTCTAAGAGGGGAATCTATGGAGACCCTGCTCTAAAGGGGGATCTATTGGTGACCTTGACCTGGCCTGCTCTAAAGGGGGATATATGGGGGACCCTGACCTGGCCTGCTCTAAAGGGGGATCTGTGGGGACCCTGGCCTGCTCTAAAGGTAATCTATGAGGGACCCTGGCCTGGTCTAAAGGGGATCTATCGGAGCAAAAAGGGGCAGAGCATGGATGACCTTAAAATTATGCTTCACCCCCCCCCCCCCCCGGAAAAACTTTCTGCGGACGCCCATGATACAGACTGTGCTGTATCACTAGATGGTGTGCTTATTGAGATGCAGAGACATTGCTCTTGTATGGTCCGATATGGAGCATTGGACCTACCCGCATAGACAATACAAGTACACAGACACATAAAGATATTTTATTTTCTGGCTTTGCCATTAAAATGTTACAAACATGAAATTCGCCCTCCATGTGAAAATTTCTTTCACAGAGGACAGCTTTAGAGCAAGGAGAAATACGGAACAGCACAAGCTGATATAATAGGTTCATGAAATGTGTTATTACCAAGTACAGCTCCGCTTGTGTTCATCCATTTGATTTATCAGCACAATATTATTTTGTTACCTGGGAATATTGTATGGGAGGTCATGTTTACATTAATGGGAACAGGCGGTTTAATCTGATTTTAAACCCCATGTTATCCTTCGAATCAGATTGCATCTGTTAGTTAGTTAGTCAGATTGAAAAAAGACCATACGCCTTTTTTTTTTTTCATTTTAGCTTTCATGTTGCAAGGATCTGTACACAGTTCCGTAAAGCTGAAAACATCCCAGTTCGTTCATGGCCAGCATACTCAACGGACATGTCACCCATTGAGCATGTTCGGGATGCTCTGGATCGGCGTGTATGGGGTTGTGTGGGTATGCGGTTTGCTGATGTCAACATTGTGGATGGAGTGGCCCATGGTGGCGGTGGAGTTATGGTATGGGCAGGCGTACATTGTGGATGGAGTGGATTATGGTGGCGGAGGGGTTATGGTATGGGCAGGCGTACATCGTGGATGGAGTGGCCCATGGTGGCGATGGGGCTATGGTATGGGCAGGCGTACGTTTTGGATGGAGTGGCCCATGGTGACGGTGGGGTTATGGTATGGACAGGCGTACGTTGTGGATGGAGTGGCTCATGGTGGAGGTGGGGTTATGGTATGGGCAAGTGTACATTATGGATTGAGTGGCCCTTGGTGGCGGTGGGGTTATGGTATGGGCAGGCGTACATTGTGGATGGAGTGGATCATGGTGTCGGTGGGGTTATGGTATGGGCAGGCGTACATTGTTGAGTGGCCCATGGTGGAGGTGGGGTTATGGTATGGGCAGGCGTACATTGTTGAGTGGCCCATGATGGCGGTGGGGTTATGCTATGGGCAGGCGTACGTTGTGGATGGAGTGGCCCATGGTGGCTGTGGGGTTATGGTATGGGCAGGCGTACATTGTTGAGTGGCCCATGGTGGAGGTGGGGTTATGGTATGGGCAGGCGTACGTTGTGGATGGAGTGGCCCATAGTGGCGGTGGGGCTATGGAATGGGCAGGCGTACGTTGTGGATTGAGTGGCCCATGGTGGCGGTGGGGTTATGGTATGGGCAGGCAAACATTGTGGATGGAGTGGCCCATGGTGGCGGTGGGGTTATGGTATGGGCAGGCGTACATTGTTGAGTGGCCCATGGTGGAGGTGGGATTATGGTATGGGCAGGCGTACGTTGTGGAATGAGTGGCCCATAGTGGCGGTGGGGCTATGGAATGGGCAGGCGTACGTTGTGGATTGAGTGGCCCATGGTGGCGGTGGGGTTATGGTATGGGCAGGCAAACATTGTGGATGGAGTGGCCCATGGTGGCGGTGGGGTTATGGTATGGGCAGGCGTATATTGTTGAGTGGCCCATGGTGGAGGTGGGGTTATGGTATGGGCAGGCGTACGTTGTGGATGGAGTGGCCCATAGTGGCGGTGGGGCTATGGAATGGGCAGGCGTACGTTGTGGATTGAGTGGCCCATGGTGGCGGTGGGGTTATGGTATGGGCAGGCAAACATTGTGGATGGAGTGGCCCATGGTGGCGGTGGGGTTATGGTATGGGCAGGCGTACGTTGTGGATGGAGTGGCCCATGGTGGCAGTGGGGTTATGGTATGGGCAGGCAAACATTGTGGATGGAGTGGCCCATGGTGGTGGTGGGGTTATGGTATGGGCAGGCGTACGTTGTGGATGGAGTGGCCCATGGTGGCAGTGGGGTTATGGTATGGGCAGGCAAACATTGTGGATGGAGTGGCCCATGGTGGTGGTGGGGTTATGGTATGGGCAGGCGTACGTTGTGGATGGAGTGGCCCATGGTGGCAGTGGGGTTATGGTATGGGCAGGCATATGTAATGGACAGGGAACACGAGTGCATTTTATTGATGGCATTGTGAATGTACAGAGATACCATGACAGGATCCTGAGGCCCATTGTTGTGCCCTTCATCCACGACCATCACCTCAAGTTGCAGCATGATAATGCGCGGCCCCATGGTGCAAGGATCTGTATACAATTCCTGGAAGCTGAAAACATCCCAGTTCTTGCATGGCCAGCACACTCACCGGACATGTCACCCATTGAGCATGTTTGGGATGCTTTGGATCGGCGTATACGACAGCGTGTTCCAGGTCCTGCCAATATCCAGCAACATCGCACAGACATTGAAGAGGAGAGGACCAACATTGCACAGGAACCAATCACCAACCTGATCAACTCAATGCCAAGTTGATCAGGTTGCATGAGGCAAATGGTGGTCACACCAGATACTGACTGGATTTTGAACCCCCCAGACCCCCCCAAACTACACATTTTAGAGTGGCCTTTTATTGTGGCCAGCCTAAGGCAAACCTGTGCAATAATCATGCTGTCTAATCAGCATCTTGATATGCCACACCTGTGAGGTGGATGGATTATCTAGGCAAAGCAGAAGCGCTCACTGACACAGATTTATGCTGGCCGTACACTACAGGTGAAACTCGAAAAATTAGAATATTGTGCAGGGGAAACGAATATATGAGAGAGACTCATTACATGCAAAGCTAGATAGTTCAAGCCGTGATTTGTCATAATTGAGATGATTATGGCTTACAGCTCATGAAAACCCAAAATCCACAATCTCAGTAAATTAGAATAGTACATGCAATCAATAAAACAAGGAGTGTACATCGAACAATATCAGACCTCTGAAAAGTATAAGCATGCATATGTACTCAGTACTTGGTTTGGGCCCCTTTTGCAGCAATTACTGCATCAATGTGGCATGGAGGCAGGGCCGGTGCTAGACTATTTTACGCCCTAGGCAAGACCAGCTACTTGCGCCCCCCCCCCCCTCCCCAAAAAAAAAGGGAAGGGGTTAAATACTCCTCTATGTCATACCCAGTGACCCTGATCTGATGGTTCCTCCATGTTATGCTTTCATACCCAGTGACCCCCCATGTCCCTCCGTGTCACACGCAGGGACTTTGATGTTTTTCCATGTCACACCCTTGGACCCCAATATTCCTCCATGTCATGCTGTCATACCCACTGACCCTGATGTTCCTCCATGTCACACCCAGGGACCCCCGTGTTCCTCCATGTCATGCTGTCATACTCAGTGACCCCAATGTTCCTCTATGTCAGACCCTGATGTTCCTCCATGTCACACCTGGGGACCCCGATGTTCCTCCGTGTCACACTTGGGGACCCCAATCCCCCATGGCACATCCAGGGACCCCAATTCCTCATGGCACACCCGGTGACCCCTATCCTCCATGTCACACATGATGACTCTGATTCCCCATGGCACACCTGGTGACCCCGATTCCCTTTCATACCAGGGATGCTCCATGTAACACCCAGGGACCAGCTCAGTGCAGAGAGTCACTTCCTGCCTGGGGTTAAGGCCGTTCAGCTCCAGCTGAAGAGGATCATCATGCAGGCAGCACTCTGGTGGGCTCCATTCCTGCCTCTTGGGGCCCCTCCAACAGTAGTGGAAAGCCAGGGCCTGATAGTTCCGCCACTGCCCAAGACACCTGGCATCTTTCTCTGTCCCTTCTTCCTCCCCTACCGCCACCTCTCCCCTCAGCTCACAATAATCATTCATGATGGAGAGAGAATGCTGACTCCTGGCTGCGCCCCTAGGTGGCGATGCGCCCTAGGCGGCTGCCTAGTTTGCCTAGTGGAAGCACCGGCCCTGCATGGAGGTGATCAGCCTGACGAGCCGGGGCGGGAGCGTGCCACCGGCGGCGCGCGCTTGCCCCCTAGCTGTCTGAGCGTGACCTACGCCGTTTCGCGCAGGAGCGGCTGCCTGCCGCAGTATAACTGCGGTGGGCGGTCGTAAATGTGTTGCAAGGAGACAACGTTTGACGTCGCTCTGGTCCTCCAAGGCCATAGAGTTGAGTGGGGGCCATCTTGTGGACATGGACTGGATGGTTTTCCCTGCTGGGTCCGGTAAGCGGGGAAAACGTCCGGGAAGCGGCGGGGGGGGGGGGCACCTCTCCCGCTGCACCGTAAGGGTGATCCTGTGGCGAATCCACCACTGGGACCACCCTTATGCGAAAGAGGACCGTCGGCAGTTTCCAAAAATACCAGGGTTATGGGGCTATCTGCTATCTTCTGCCATAACCCCGGTATTTAACGTTTTAAAGTACTGTAAAACTGTGGCGGGCGGTCCGGAATTGGTTACGATCGCCCTTGTACATACCGTAAATAAATAAGACATCCCCTGAAAATAAGCCCTAGCGTGGTTTTTTTTTGTAGCCAAAATGAATAGAAGAGTGTCAGATGTCTCCTCTTTAGATACATTATTACATAATGTTATAAAAAGTTACATAGTATAAAAAACAAAAACCTCCGTCTGTGCCTCAGACCTTCTATGCGGCGGTACAAGAACATGGAGAAAATGTTCCTGAAATTGCGCCGCTGTGACTCAGCGCTCTCCGGCTCGGCTCTTTGTTACACTCGGAAAACGCTCGGCCTTGATCCTTCCGCGCACAATGATATTTTCCTCCGCTGTTCCACGTTCTTTATGAAGCCGGTAATTTTCTAGAAGAGCCCCCACAGAGGAGTGGGGGGGGGGAGGGGGGGCACATTGTCTAACGTGAAAGGCAGCACAGCCTTGGCAAACAACAGAGACGATAGACACGCGGCGCCGGTTCCCCGCGTAACCGTCTCCGTGGAGACGCATTTGCTGCCCCCCGATCTGTACTGGCGGCGGTCACGCAGTCGGGGGGAGTGTGGGGGGGGGAGGGGTACTGTGTACTGCTTGTTGCAAAGGGGGCAGAAGGTAGAAGATTGAACATCACATTGCCAAGATGGCGCCATCTCACGAAGAGTATTCATTGGCTGGACTGTGTTTAACCAATTCTGGACTGGAAGGTTTTACCCCCATGTATGATGAGACCTCCAACATACAACTACAATGTGAAAGAAGGTGACAACGTAGGCAGATATCTTACAATGTAGAAAAGCGCAGTCTGATAGGGTAGGTCAGGGCTGGGACAAGGGGTGGGCAGGAGGGTTGGCTGCCCTGGGCGCAGTGGTTTTTTGCAGGGATGGGGGGCGTCCTGACCCTAACCCCAAGGGAATGAGTGTGGGGGGGGGGGGGGTGCAGTTTGGCATCTTTGCCCTGGGCGCTGGATCAACTTGTCCCGGCACTGGGGTAGGTCGCTATTTAACCACTTCTGGACCGGAAGGTTTTCCCCCTTAATGACAAGGCCATTTTTTGCGATTCGCCCCTGCGTTACTTTAACGGGCACTGTTGAGCACTGTGATGGCATTGTGATGGCACTGATAAGCACTGTGATGACACTGGTGGCACTGATAAGCATTGTGATTGCACTGTGATGGCACCGCAGGGCACGGTTGAGCACTGTGATGGCACTGATAAGCACTGTGATGGCACTGGTGGCACTGATAAGCATTGTGATTGCACTGTGATGAGCACTGTGATGTCACTGATAAGCACTGTGATGGCACTGCGATGGCACTGATGAGCACTGTGATAGCACTGATAAGCACTGTGATGGCACTAATGACTACTGTGATGGCACTGACAGCACTGTGATGGCACTGATGAGCACTGTGATGGCACTGATGGGCACTGTGTTGGCACTGCAGTGGCACTGATGAGCACTGTGATGGCACTATAGTGGCACTGATGAGCACTGTGATGTCACTGATAAGCACTGTGATGGCACTGTAGTGGCACTGATGGGCACTGTTATGGCACTGTAGTGGCACTGATGGGCACAGTGATGGCACTGTAGTGGCACTGATGAGCACTGTGATGGCACGGATAAGCATTGTGATGGCACTGTGATGGCACTGATGAGCACTGTGATGACACTGGTGGCACTGATAAGCATTGTGATTGCACTGTGATGGCACCGCAGGGCACGGTTGAGCACTGTGATGGCACTGATAAGCACTGTGATGGCACTGGTGGCACTGATAAGCATTGTGATTGCACTGTGATGAGCACTGTGATGTCACTGATAAGCACTGTGATGGCACTGCGATGGCACTGATGAGCACTGTGATAGCACTGATAAGCACTGTGATGGCACTAATGACTACTGTGATGGCACTGACAGCACTGTGATGGCACTGATGAGCACTGTGATGGCACTGATGGGCACTGTGTTGGCACTGCAGTGGCACTGATGAGCACTGTGATGGCACTATAGTGGCACTGATGAGCACTGTGATGTCACTGATAAGCACTGTGATGGCACTGTAGTGGCACTGATGGGCACTGTTATGGCACTGTAGTGGCACTGATGGGCACAGTGATGGCACTGTAGTGGCACTGATGAGCACTGTGATGGCACGGATAAGCATTGTGATGGCACTGTGATGGCACTGATAAGCACTGTGATGGCACTGATGAGCATAAAAAAATATGTAGGGTTGCACTGATACCGTTTTTTCATTGGCGATTTCGAGTACCAATACTTTGTGGTGCAATTTGTGTCAATAGAAAAA
Source organism: Pelophylax lessonae (assembly GCF_965119305.1). Taxonomy (NCBI): domain Eukaryota; kingdom Metazoa; phylum Chordata; class Amphibia; order Anura; family Ranidae; genus Pelophylax; species Pelophylax lessonae. The sequence goes on along the minus strand of NC_138769.1, from coordinate 736,888,634 downwards.
AAAATAGAAAAAAAATCGCATTTGATTTGAACAGAAATGGGCGGTGCGATTTCCCCCACTGCTCTTGTTTGTGTAGGTGTATAGAAAGGGAAAAGCGCCATCTAGCGGGCAGTTTAAAGAATGTTAGAACAGTTCATATCTGGCCACATGCACAATAATCTGCACTGGTGTCCCGGTCCGCCAATGATAGCAAATCACGGCCTCTGGAGGTGCTCTCAGGGCTGGAGGAGAAGTTCCAAGACCCATGGGTATAGGGGTGGAAGTGATGTCAGCTTGGGGGCGGACCGCCTCTACATCTCCTCCCCGCCCCCTGAGTACCTCCAGCGGTATGTCGGCAAAGTCCTCCTATGACAGGATGGGGGTCCTGTTTCTTTTCTTTTCTCTGTATATATTGGGATGTGGCATATTAGGTGGTCAATATACTTTTTTTTTTATATAAAATATAAATAAATAAAAAAGTATATAAAAATACAAGTAAAGATTTATTAACAATTTAACAAAATAAATGTCTATAAAAATATAATTAAATATTCATCACAATATAACTAAATAAAAATATGTATATGAAATAGAAAAATAGAAATAAATTATATATATATACAGCGCATTGCGAAAGTATTCGGCCCCCTTGAACTTTTCGACCTTTTGCCACATTTCAGGCTTCAAACATAAAGATAAAAAAAATTTAATTTTTTGTGAAGAATCAACAACAAGTGGGACACAATCATGAAGTGGAACAAAATTTATTGGATATTTCAAACTTTGTTAACAAATAAAAAACTGAAAAATTGGGCGTGCAAAATTATTCAGCCCCTTTACTTTCAGTGCAGCAAACTCTCTCCAGAAGTTCAGTGAGGATCTCTGAATGATCCAATGTTGACCTAAATGACTAATGATGATAAATAGAATCCACCTGTGTGTAATCAAGTCTCTGTATAAATGCACCTGCACTGTGAAAGTCTCAGAGGTCCGTTTTAAAGCGCAGAGAGCATCATGAAGAACAAGGAACACACCAGGCAGGTCCGAGATACTGTTGTGGAGAAGTTTAAAGCCGGATTTGGATACAAAAAGATTTCCCAAGCTTTAAACATCCCAAGGAGCACTGTGCAAGCGATAATATTGAAATGGAAGGAGTATCAGACCACTGCAAATCTACGAAGACCTGGCCGTCCCTCTAAACTTTCAGCTCATACAAGGAGAAGACTGATCAGAGATGCAGCCAAGAGGCCCATGATCACTCTGGATGAACTGCAGAGATCTACAGCTGAGGTGGGAGACTCTGTCCATAGGACAACAATCAGTCGTATACTGCACAAATCTGGTCTTCATGGAAGAGTGGCAAGAAGAAAGACATTTCTTAAAGATATCCATAAAAAGTGTCGTTTAAAGTTTGCCACAAGCCACCTGGGAGACACCAAACATGTGGAAGAAGGAGCTCTTCTTGATGAAACCAAAATCAAACTTTTTGGCAACAATGCAAAACGTTATGTTTGGCGTAAAAGCAACACAGCTCATCACCCTGAACACACCATCCCCACTGTGAAACATGGTGGTGGCAGCATCATGGTTTGGGCCTTCTTTTCTTCAGTAGGGACAGGGAAGATGGTTAAAATTGATGGGAAGATGGATGGAGCCAAATACAGGACCATTCTGGAAGAAAACCTGATGGAGTCTGCAAAAGACCTGAGACTGGGACGGAGATTTGTCTTCCAACAAGACAATGATCCAAAACATAAAGCAAAATCTACAATGGAATGGTTCACAAATAAACATATCCAGGTGTTAGAATGGCCAAGTCAAAGTCCAGACCTGAATCCAATCGAGAATCTGTGGAAAGAACTGAAAACTGCTGTTCACAAATGCTCTCCATCCAACCTCACTGAGTTCGAGCTGTTTTGCAAGGAGGAATGGGCAAAAATTTCAGTCTCTCGATGTGCAAAACTGATAGAGACATACCCCAAGCGACTTACAGCTGTAATCGCAGCAAAAGGTGGCGCTACAAAGTATTAACTTAAGGGGGGCTGAATAATTTTGCACGCCCAATTTTTCAGTTTTTTATTTGTTAAAAAAGTTTGAAATATCCAATAAATTTCATGATTGTGTCCCACTTGTTGTTGATTCTTCACAAAAAATTACAGTTTTATATCTTTATGTTTGAAGCCTGAAATGTGGCAAAAAGTCGAAAAGTTCAAGGGGGCCGAATACTTTCGCAATGCACTGTATATATATATAAATGATGTATGAAAAAATGTATTCTTCAACTCCTGGCAAAACTCGGCAGAGCAATCCAAACCCGAAGTTCATCATATTTATCCTACATACACCACAAGATGCCAAGAAAAGCAAAGCTGTATGAGCCCAGTCCGATGATTTAATGGGAACGGGGTCCAGAGGAGTTTCTGTTCACAGGATTTCAAAGGGATCTTGTGAGGAAATTGGTATAGCAGACGGGATGTTAAACGGTTAAAATAATTTTTGGGGGTTCTAAAAATGTAATTCCATAATAGTCCATTTCCAGCGCATCCGGAAAGTATTCACAGCGCTTCACTTCTTCCACATTTTGTGATGTTACAGCCTTATTCCAACATGGATTACATTCATTATTTTCCTCAAAATTCTACAAACAATCCCCCATAATGACAACTTGAAAGAAGTTTGTTTGGAATCTTTGCAAATCTATTTAAAATAAATAAATTAAAAAAAATAAAAAATAAAAAAATAAAATAAAAAAGGAAATAAATCCCATGTACATAAGTATTCACCCCCTTTGCTCAATACTTTGGTGAAGCTCCTTTGGCACCAATTACAGTCTCCAGTCTTTCTGAGTATGATGCTACAAGCTTGGCACTCCTATTTTTGGGCAGTTTTTCTCCCATTCTTCTTTGCAGGACCTCTCAAGCTCCATCAGGTTGGATGGGGGAGGGTCGGTGCACAGCCATTTTCACATCTCTCCAGAGATGTTCATATCGGGTTCAAGTCTGGGCTCTGGCTGGGCCACTCAGAGACATTCACAGTAGTCACTCCTTTGTTATCTTGGCTGTGTGCTTAGGGCCATTGTCCTGTTGGAAGATGAACCTTCGCCCCAGTCTGAGGTCCAGAGCACTCTGGAGCAGGTTTTCATTAAGGATGTTTCTGTACATAGCTGCATTCATCTTTCCCTCAATCCTGACTAGTCTCCCAGTTCCTGCCGCTGAAAAACATCCCCACAGCATGATTCTGCCACCACCATGCTTCACAGTAGGGATGGTATTGGCCAGGTGATGAGCGGTGCCTGGTTTCCTCCAGACATGACGCTTGCCATTCAGGCCAACGACTTCAATCTTTGTTTCATCAGACAAGAGAATTTTGTTTCTCATGGTCTGAGAGTCCTTCAGGTGCCTTTTGGCAAACTCCAGGTGGGCTGTCATGTGACTTTTACTGAGGAGTGGCTTCCGTCTGGCCACACCCATACAGGCCTGATTGGTGGAGTGCTGCAGAGATGGTTGTTCTTCTAGAAGATTCTCCTCTCTCCATAGAGAAACACTGGAGCTCTGCCAGAGTGACCATCAGGTTCTTGGTCACCTCCCTGACTTAGGCAACCTCCCCCAATCACTCAGTTTGGCTGGGCGAGCCGCTCTAAGAAGAGTCCTGGAGGTTCCAAACTTTTTCCATACACGGATGATGGAGGCCACTGTGCTCATTGGGACCTTCAATGCTGCAGAAATGTTTCTGTACCCTTCCCCCGATCTGTGCCTCACAATCCTGTCTCCGAGGTCTACAGACATCTCCTTGGACTTCATGGCTTGGTTTGTGCTCTGACATGTACTGACAACTGTGGGACCTTATATAGACAGGTGTGCGCCTTTCCAAATCATGTCCAATCTACTGAATTTACTACAGGTGGACTCCAATCAAGTGGTAGAAACATCTAATGAATGATCAGTGGAATCAGGATGCACCTGAGCTCAATTTTGATCATCATGGCAAAGGGTGTGAATACTTATGTACATGGAATTTTTATTTTTTTTTTATTTTTAATTGATTTTCAAAGATTTCAAACAAACTTCTTTCACGTTGTCATTATGGGGGATTTTTTGTAGAATTTTAAGGAAAATAATGAATTTAATCCATTTTGGAATAAGACTGTAACATCACAAAATGTGGAAAAATTGGAGCCCATTTTTTTTCATGATGACATTTTTTTTTTTTTTTAGTGTAGATGTGAGGTGTGAGGTCTTTTTGACCCCAGATCTCACATTAAAGAGGACCTGTCCTGCTTAATTCTATTACATGGGATGTTTACAATCCTTTTAATAGGAATAAATGTGACCACATTTTTTTTTAAACAGTGTAAAAATAAAAGATACAATAAATAGGAAAAAAATAAATTAAAGCACCCCATTCCCGTTAGTTCGCGCACAAAAGCGAATGCATACGCAAGTCGCGCCCACATATGTAAATGGTATTCAAACCACACATGTGAGGAATCGCCGCAATCATTAGAGCGAGAGCAATCATTTGAGCCCTAGATCTCCTCTGTAACTCTAAGCTGGTAACCTGTAGAAATTTTTAAAGTGTCGCCTATGGGGGATTTTTAAGTACCAATGTTTGTCGCCATTCCATGAGCGTGCGCAATTTTGAAGCATGACATGTTGGGTATCAATTTACTCTGCGTAACATTATCTTTCACACTATAGAAAACATTTCGGCTAACTTTACTTTTTTTTTATTTTTTAATTTAAAAAAGTGAATTTTTTCCAAAATAATTGTGTTTGTAAGACCATTGCGCAAATACAGTGTGATAAAAAAAATATTGCAATGATCTCTATTTTATTCTCTAGGGTCTCTACTAAAAAAAAAAAAAATATATATATATATATACACACGTATATATTATTTGGGGGTTCTAAGTAATTTTCTAGCAAAAAAAAAATGATTTTAACTTGTAAACAAGTGTCAGAAAAAGGCCGGCCCGGTTAAATACGGTGTGATGAAAAATATTGCAATGATCTCCATTTAATTCTCTAGGGTCTCTGCTCAAAAAAATAATATATATATATATATATATATGTGTGTATGTATATATATATACATGTATATGTGTGTGTGTATGTATATATATATATATAAATATATATGTATGTATGTATGTATACAGTGGGTACGGAAAGTATTCAGACCCCCTTAAATTTTTCACTCTTTGTTATAATGCAGCCATTTGCTAAAATCATTTAAGTTCATTCTTCTTCCTCATGAATGTACACATAGCACCCCATACTGACAGAAAAACACAGAATTGTTGACATTGTTGCAGATTTATTCAAAAAGAAAAACTGAAATATCACATGGTCCTAAGTATTCAGACCCTTTGCTGTGACACTCATATATTTAACTCAGGTGCTTTCCATTTCTTCTGATCATCCTTGAGATGGTTCTACACCTTCATTTGAGTCCAGCTGTGTTTGATTATACTGATTGGACTTGATTAGGAAAGCCACACACCTGTCTATATAAGACCTTCCAGATCACAATGCATGTCAGAGCAAATGAGAATCATGAGGTCAAAGGAACTGCCTGAAGAGCTCAGAGACAGAATTGTGGCAAGGCACAGATCTGGCCAAGGTTACAAAAAGATTTCTGCTGCACTTAAGGTTCCTAAGAGCACAGTGGCCTCCATAATCCTCAAATGGAAGACGTTTGGGATGACCAGAACCCTTCCTAGAGCTGGCCGTCCGACCAAACTGAGCTATGGGGGGGAGAAGAGCCTTGGTAAGAGAGGTAAAGAAGAACCCAAAGATCACTGTGGCTGAGCTCCAGAGATGCAGTCAGGAGATGGGAGAAAGTTGTAGAAAGTCAACCATCACTGCAGCCCTCCACCAGTCGGGGCTTTATGGCAGAGTGGCCCGACGGAAGCCTCTCCTCAGTGTAAGACACATGAAAGCCCGCATGGAGTTAGCTAAAAAACACCTGAAGGACTCCAAGATGGTGAGAAATAAGATTCTCTGGTCTGATGAGACCAAAATAGAACTTTTTGGCCTTAATTCTAAGCGGTATGTGTGGAGAAAACCAGGCACTGCTCATCACCTGTCCAATACAGTCCCAACAGTGAAGCATGGTGGTGGCAGCATCATGCTGTGGGGGTGTTTTTCAGCTGCAGGGACAGGACGACTGGTTGCAATCGAGGGAAAGATGAATGCGGCCAAGTACAGGGATATCCTGGACAAAAACCTTCTCCAGAGTGCTCTGGACCTCAGAGTGGGCCGAAGGTTTACCTTCCAACAAGACAATGACCCTAAGCACACAGCTAAAATAACGAAGGAGTGGCTTCACAACAACTCCGTGACTGTTCTTGAATGGCCCAGCCAGAGCCCTGACTTAAACCCAATTGAGCATCTCTGGAGAGACCTAAAAATGGCTGTCCACCAACGTTTACCATCCAACCTGACAGAACTGGAGAGGATCTGCAAGGAGGAATGGCAGAGGATCCCCAAATCCAGGTGTGAAAGACTTGTTGCATCTTTCCCAAAAAGACTCCTGGCTGTATTAGATCAAAAGGGGGCTTCTACTAAATACTGAGCAAAGGGTCTGAATACTTAGGACCATGTGATATTTCAGTTTTTCTTTTTTAATAAATCTGCAACAATGTCAACAATTCTGTGTTTTTCTGTCAGTATGGGGAGCTGTGTGTACATTCATGGGGAAGAAGAATGAACTTAAATGATTTTAGCAAATGGCTGCAATATAACAAAGAGTGAAAAATTTAAGGGGGGTCTGAATACTTTCCATACCCACTGTATATGTGTGTATGTATATATATATAAAATGTTTGGGGGTTCTAAGTAATTTTCTAGCAAAAAAAGAAAAAAAAATTAACTAGTAAACAAGTGTCAGGAAAAAGGCCCGGTCCAGAAGCTAAAAATAAAAAAACCAGCTGTAAATGAATAGTTAAGGTAAAAAGGGGAAGAAGGAGGTAATTAGGACTGATTAGGGAAAATGAATGCCATATTCCATCCTAATTACCTCCTTTTCCCCTTCCTCCTCTTAAATATTAATTTTCACATCATTTTATTTTTTAAATGTACTTATTTCTATTTTCTCAGCAACATTTTTTTTTGTGTCTGTTTTGTCTGTTTATTAGTGTCACATTTGCTCTGCTCCAGGAAGGGGGGGGAGGGGGCGAACAGGTTAGGAAACATGAGGATTTATTACCTCTATAATGGTAAGCCTAGCCCTTTAATACACATAATAATAATTACCCCTTTGAATCTTCTACAATGTAACAATGAATCTTTCCACCAATCTCAATTCCTCTGAGCTCCTGCAGGCAGTAAATGGCACACTTGGCAATCTCCCAGCTGCTAAAACATGTTTTCTTGCAAGCTGCAGATTGAACGGTAACCGATGATTGTGGAAAAATAATGGGGGCTCATCCGGGAGCGGGCACTGCTGACACCTCAGGATGGGTGGGGGCACTCCGACCTCTCTAAGGTGTCAGCCGGCTGATAAAAAAAACCTCCTCTAATGTTTTCATCGAGGAAATGGAAAGGACAAGGAAGCATCAAGATCACACCGTACGCTGGAAAATACAATCTTCTATTCACAACAAAAAAAGAACAATTTATTTATATAGATTAAAGGATGAGGGGTTCCCACCATCCCTGTGCTGAGTTCCTGGGTCTGTACACCCGCTGTGCCCATTATGAGGGGTTCCCACCATCCCTGTGCTGAGTTCCCGGGTCTGTACACCTGCTGTGCCCATTATGAGGGGTTCCCACCATCCCTGTGCTGAGTTCCTGGGTCTGTACACCCGCTGTGCCCATTATGAGGGGTTCCCACCATCCCTGTGCTGAGTTCCCGGGTCTGTACACCTGCTGTGCCCATTATGAGGGGTTCCCACCATCCCTGTGCTGAGTTCCCGGGTCTGTACACCTGCTGTGCCCATTATGAGGAGTTCCCACCATCCCTGTGCTGAGTTCCCGGGTCTCTACACCTGCTGAGCCCATTATGAGGGGTTCCCACCATCCCTGTGCTGAGTTCCCGGGTCTGTACACCTGCTGTGCCCATTATGAGGGGTTAATTTTGTTTATTGAAAAATCTTACAAACAACAACTTATATACAATAAAACCATAATAAATAAATTAATAAATAACATATTTACAAAATAATTAAATATAACTATACAAAACCAAAAACCAAACAAGAACATAATAAATAAACCAAATTGCGCACAGCATAAACCCTACGAGAGAGCCAGACTAAGGAACATCACCGTCACCATGCATGTAGCCTTTTATCAAAAATATATTTTATCTGAAAATCTAGGGGAGTGAAGCAAGGACAGAAAGAAAAGCCGCACACCCCGAGATCAACAGGCAGCAGCTACAGAGTCCTGATATTCCTCCACGCCTTTATCCAGGCCTCCTGCTGCCACCTGTCTTTCTCAAGACCCCGAATCTTCCCAACCTCACCCAGAATGTTCTGCACCACCACCTCAACAGGGAGGATTTTACTCCGTAAGGATACCTGGCACCGTGCACTCCACGTGAAATAATGGACTACTACACTAACTAAAAAAAGTGTTTCCAAATCATAATCCCGGCGAGTCTGGAATGCCCCATACACCCACTCTGCATAACTCATATGGGGGAGGAAGGGTACACTCAGAGCCCTCCCTACCCTCTTGTACACCTCTATATTAAAAGGGCACTGAAGCAAAAAATGATCCATGGACTCCACCGCACCTCCACACTCTACTCTCGGGCAGCCACGATCACTCACAGAGAGAAACTTCAGGTTGCCCTTCACATATAGTTTTCCATGGAAAGCGAGCCAAGCCTGATCCCTAAACTTCATTGGGATTCTCTCCAAATTAATCAAACGCAAACCCTCCCCCAAAACTAGGCTTGGGCAATCCCTTAAGGCCAGTGGTTCGCAAAAAACAGAGCTCATGATCCGCTTCTCAAGAAGTTTCCTTGGAAGAGATCTGATCTCCCCTGCCGTTACTTGCCACTGCCGAAGTATTTTCAAACACGGGGCAACATAAGTCGGGAGCTTATCATGCTTGACCCTCAGGCTTTTCACTGGCCCACCATTTTCCCAGTTTCGCAGAAAGGGCCTAAACCAGGACTGGAAAATACCAACCCACCCAGGCGGTCTCTCTGCCAACATGTTACCAAGGTTGTACTTTACAAACATCAGAGAGAAAAAGACTACAGGGTTGATCATTCCTAGACCACCCTCCCGCCTAGGAAGATAAGTCACACTCCTTTTGACAAGGTTTATTCTGTTTCCCCATAACAGCTGGAAGAAACAACTATAGATCCTGGTATAGAGAGACACTGGCAAAATGCAGACAAAACTGACATACAGAAAAATTGGAATCAGGTAACCTTTGATCAGATCAACCTTTTCCCTTAAGGAAAACCGCCAACTTTTCCAGCTCGCCACCTTGGCATTGGCATTCTCCAGCCTGCTCACCCAATTTGCATGACCATAGTCACCTGGGCCAAATTCAATGCCTAGAACTCTAATTTTTTGTTGGGGCTCCGGGAAGTCATCCGGGAGAACAAAGCCCTCACCTTCCACGCCCATCCAGAAAGCTTCACACTTGTCCTGGTTGACCTTTGAACCTGATGCTTCCGCATACTGCCTTGTCACTGAGACCACCTCCTGCGCTTCCCCAGTCCCAGAGACAAAAACAGAAACGTCATCAGCATAAGCCACAACCTTCAAAGGAGGCTCACCAGCGATGCCCAAAGGTACCCCACACAATGGTCCACTCTCTAGCCTTCTAATGAAGGGGTCGATTGCAAACGCATATAGCAGAGGACTCAAAGGACACCCCTGACGCACACCTGAGCCAACCACAAAGGGCTGCCCAACCCAACCATTAACCAGAGGAAAGCTTTCAGCCCCTTTGTACAAAATCTTGAGCCAATCAATGAAACCCCCCTCCAGGCCATACTTGCCAAGAAGGAGCCATAGGTACTCATGATTAACCCTATCAAAGGCCTTAGCCTGATCCAATGTCAGCAGATATTTACCCCAACCAGCAGCCCTACAACGCTCCAAGGCCTCCCGGACAGCTAACACAGCTGAGAAAGTGCTTCTTCCCTGGATTGCGCAGTGCTGGTGATGGGATAACAAATCGCCTGCCACTGATGATAATCGCCAGAAAAAAATCTTTGCCAGTATCTTTCTATCGACATTAAGAAGGCTAATGGGGCGCCAATTCTCAATCATCGAAGGATCTTTGCCCTTTGACAGAAGAACCACTGCAGATTGCCTCATGGAAGGAGGGAGAGAACCCTCATGCAAACAGCCATTAAAAACCTCCGCAAGGTGTGAAGCCAGGATCTTCTTAAAACATTTATAAAATTCGGCTGTCAAACCATCTGGCCCTGGCGTTTTCCTGATGGCTAGTTTATCAATAGCCTGGATCACCTCATCTGCAGTGATTTCATCTGTCAAATTCATCAAAGGAACAATATTTTCCAGACCTGGCGTAGAGTCCAAAAAACTCAACATCCCTGTCCGATCAAGGTTCTTTCCTCCCAGGAGATCAGCATAGTATGACCTGACGACCTCCAGGATCCCTGACCTAGACTTCGTCAGAGAGCCCGTACTGTCCTTCAGGCCATTGACCGTCTTAACTGCTACGCTCTGTTTACAATTCTGGTAAGGGTCAGGCGAATGGTATTTCCCATAGTCCCTTTCCTGAACCAAAGAGACGTGCCGGTCATATTGATGGGTCCTCAGGAGGAGCTTCACCTCAGAGATCGCCCCAGAATCTCCTCCATTCGATACAAGGCGGTCAAGTTTCCTCCGCAAACGCTGGTAGGTGATATACTTATCTTGCTGTCTCTTTCTCCCTATGGCCTTGAAAAGCCTAACAGTCCGCTGTTTTATAAGCTCCCACCATTCTGACTTACTGTTGCAAAAGTCTAGGATAGTTACCTGTGCCTGAAAAAATTCCTCAAAGGATTGTCTTACTTCCTCGTCATCCAGGAGGGCCGAATTCAATCTCCAGATACCCCTCCCCCTAGGTGGCACGCCTGAGGCATTCAGAGTCAAATATAGAATACAGTGATCAGAAAACTCCACTGCCCGACAAACAGGTGCCGAAAAAGCAGAGTCCTCCTTTAAAAAAAACCTATCTATCCTACTCTGACTATTACCTCGCTGAAAAGTGAACCCCGTGCTGTCTGGGCAGCGCTTAATGTGCACATCTACCAGACCTGCTTCCCTAACCATTGCATTCAGGAAAAGGCTGTCATAGCCCAGCTTATCTCTGAAACCTCTCCTGTCTTTAGGCCTAGTAATGGTGTTGAAGTCACCTCCAAAGATAACCTGCTGAGCCGTAAAAAGAAAAGGCTTAATCTTTGTAAAGAGGCATTTCCTGTCCCATTTTGTCTGGGGACCATAGATGTTAATCAGGCGCAGGTCCTGCCCCCTCACAGAGACATCCAAAATCATGCATCTCCCAATCTCTACCTCAATTACCCGTCGGCATGTTACCATACCAGAAAAAAGGACCGCAACCCCGCTGTAAGGCTCGGCCGCAAGAGACCAAAAGGAGGGACCACGCTTCCACTCCTTCTTTGCCAGATGTATATCAGCCAGATTACTGAGATGAGTCTCTTGCAAAAACAAAATGTCAGCATCAAACTCGCTGAGCAAAAATAAGGCCATATGACGAGCACTCACTGATTTTAAGCTGGCAACATTAATGGTTGCCACTTTTAACGGAGTGGGAACTGCCATTAGGATAATTGAGGCAGCCGTTTCTTAGCCTGACTACTCTCTCTCCCTGGAGAACCAGTGCGCTTCAATGCACCCTGGGACTCATCATCCATAGAAGACGCCGTACTCAACGAGTCCCATTCATCGTCATCATCTGACAGGACCCCAAACTTATTTTTCAAGGGCAAAACCTTAGGACTTTGGGCAACTGAACACCTTTTTTTTTTTCTTTTGCCCTTCTTCCTTTTCTCCTCCAACCATTCCACATCATCCTTGGACAAACTGCAAATTACAGTCTCCCCACTCTTAGCCTCCCCTTCACCCCCACTCTCCCTTACCTTATCTGCCACCAGGCCAGCCTCTTCACCATTTTCCCCACTCCTCTGCATCCCCTGGTCCCCAATAGAAGCCCTGAAATGTCGAGGGGGTGGGACTGGCACTGCACTTGATGCCCCTGCATCAGCACCTCTTGCGGCCTCTGCAATTTTGGAGGACATAGACACAGAAGGATTGGACACATTCTCGGTAACTGATACATGCAAACGCACAGACTGGGGCACCACAGATTTGGAAGACACTGACACACTGGGAATTGGCACAGACTGGGAAATCACAGACTGGGAAGACACAGGCACACTAGGCAAACGCACAGACTGGGAAGACACAGGCACACTAGGCAAACGCACAGACTGGGAAGACACAGGCACACTGGGCATTGGCACAGACTCAGAGGGAATCGCAGGCACCCTAGCTGCTGAGCTCTGAGCATCCTCCATGTCCAGGCGGAAGAACTCTCTCATGAGCTCAGGCTGGTTATGCATTGCCTCGGGACACTGGCTATAAGGATGCCCAACCGAATTGCACAAGTTGCACCTTATAATGTTGCAATCCTTTGCCAAATGCCCTAAATCCTGACACAGAGAGCATTTCATCACTGGACAGGAGGATGCAAAGTGCCCTTTATCCCCACATTTATTACACAGTTTTGGCTGGCCTGGATAAAAGATGGTCAGCCTGTCCCTTCCCAGGAAAGCTGAGGATGGCAGATGCTGGATGACATTATCAATAACCCTCAGTTTTAGCTGCACAGACCATCCCCCCGTCCATATTCCTCGGTCATCCATAATTTTGTGTAAGGGGCTCAGGATGTCTCCATATCTCCTCAGCCATACAGATAAATCCCCTTGTGGTATGGACTCATTGCGCACAAGAATCGTCACCATTTTAATAAGTGGCTGACGTGACACAACTTTGGGGATGAGCCCTCTCCAGTCCGGCAGGCTCCTACACACATGTTCATATTTCTCCCAAAATATGTCCAAAGACTCCGGACGGATAAAGGACAAATCATACTCATAGGAGCCGGTCGGACTGATCAGGGCGAAGATATCTTCGGGTCTAAACCCCATCTGCAGAATCTTATCAACCACAGCTCTCCTATATGGGGGAATACCTTCGCCTTCCCATCTGAGCTGAACCACATTCCTCCTTTTAAATAGTGAGGAAGATAAACCATTTCCATGCTCCCCCCTACCAGATCCTGTAGCAGCACCAGCATAGGTTTTCCTCCCAGACATACCAGTAATTACAGCATTGTCCTTAGACACAACCACACCTGCTGACAAGGAGCCTGAATCAACCCTTGCAGTCTTTGGAGCAGCAGAGACAAGACCCACCCCCTCCCCCTTCTCTGAGCACTCAGCTGCTTTCCTGGGTTCAATCACAGTTTTTTTTACTGCAGAATCCCCAACAGTTGTAGCACTACTGCTCCCAGCATCTCCTGCACCATTTTCAGGAACAACAGCTTTATCTGGGTCAGGAAAAGCCTTTGCAATGTCCGTGGTGCTCCTCTCTGCAGACACTTCAACCAAAAGCTCAAAGTTATTTTCAGTTTTCCCACCAATCGCATTTAAAGTTTTTTTAGCAGGTGCATCAGGTTGCACTGCATGCTGCACATTGTCTATGGGTGTGGGCTGACAGCCCATAGCACTACAACCCTCAGCAAGCACATTGTCATTAAAGTTCACATCACCACCTTGCACACACACTGTACCTGCTTGCTGTGTTGTTACCTCTGCAGTGTCATGGCTGATGGTGGGATCAAACTTCCTCCTGGTTGTTGCAGGCTTCATGGTGAATCTTCCTCTCTCCACAGGTCTCTCTTTCATAGGGCGAGGAACGGTATCCATATCCTCATCTGAGGAATCCGCAGAAAAATGTAACTTTCTTCCATCCAGAGGGGTTTCCAGCTCAGCGATGAACTCCAACATGCCAGTACCCCCCTCAACCTCCTGCTCAGATGTTCCACATTGCTGCTGCAGAGGGAGGGAGACAGAGGCCTCCGCCATTGGGGGCTCAGCAGATGTCTGAGGTGTTGAAGAGCTGGGCTCATCCTCCGGGCCCACTTTCTCACTCTCTGCTGACTCTGTCGGTACCTGAATCTCCTCACTGGCTGGGTCACTCTCCATGCTGGAAACGGTTCCTCTCCTCATACGGCTGAAACGTTCCTCATTCCTGTATTTTTCCTTAAAAGCTCCGCTACTTTCCTTCAGAGAGCTCACCAACTCTTTCTGCTTCCTCAAAGCTTGCTCCAAGTCCTTTAATTCAGGCCTCAGAGCCGGTCTCTTCTTACTGTACAGTTTGGCACAATACAACTTTTTCTTTTTAAATTCAGTTTTTAAAGCTGCCAATTTCTCCTCCTCTTTCTCAATCCTTGTCAGCTTGTCCACAATCCTCCGTCTAAAGGTAGATAGGGATTCACCCCTCCTTGGGCCGAGCTCCATGTCTTCCATAGGCTGAGGCCTAGTCTCAGGCCTATCCAGGGGGCCCCCGCCGGGGTCCTCCCCAGGATCCAGCATCCCTCCTGGGGCAGAGAAACAACTCTAGCCCCTGGCTTCTGGAAGCACACGAGCTAAGGAATCAGCAACCTCACACCTCGCTGTCAGGGAGTGGAATGGCAGTTTCCCACCATCCCTGTGCTGAGTTCCTGGGTCTGTACACCCGCTGTGCCCATTATGAGGGGTTCCCACCATCCCTGTGCTGAGTTCCCGGGTCTGTACACCTGCTGTGCCCATTATGAGGGGTTCCCACCATCCCTGTGCTGAGTTCCTGGGTCTGTACACCCGCTGTGCCCATTATGAGGGGTTCCCACCATCCCTGTGCTGAGTTCCCGGGTCTGTACACCTGCTGTGCCCATTATGAGGGGTTCCCACCATCCCTGTGCTGAGTTCCCGGGTCTGTACACCTGCTGTGCCCATTATGAGGAGTTCCCACCATCCCTGTGCTGAGTTCCCGGGTCTCTACACCTGCTGAGCCCATTATGAGGGGTTCCCACCATCCCTGTGCTGAGTTCCCGGGTCTGTACACCTGCTGTGCCCATTATGAGGGGTTCCCACCATCCCTGTGCTGAGTTCCCAGGTCTGTACACCTGCTGTGCCCATTATGAGGGGTTCCCACCATCCCTGTGCTAAGTTCCCATCCACTGACCATCAAATAAGGGGATCCTCTACCACTGACTACTAATGTAAGGTGTCCCTTCTACATCGAACACCAATGTAATGGAGCTCTTCTACATTGACCACCAATGTAAGGGGTCACTCCTACTCTGACCACCAATTTAAGTGGGCCCTTCTCCACTGACCATCAATTGAAGGGGGGTCTTCTTCACTGGCCACCAAAGTAAGGCTATAGGTCTCCACTGACCACTAATGTAAGGGGAACCTTCTCCACTGGCCACCAATGTAAGGGGTCACTCCTAACGTAACCACTAATTTAAGTGGGCCCTGCTCCACTGAACATCAATTGAAGGGGGTCTTCTTCACTGGCCACCAATGTAAGACTATATGTCTTCACTGGCCACCAATGTAAGAGGGTCTCTTCTCCACTGGCCACCAATGTAAGGGGAACCTTCTCTACTGACCACCAATGTAAGGAGGCCCTTCTTCACTGTTTACTAATGCAAGCTATACTTCTCTACTGACCATCAAATAGGGAGATCCTCCACCACCGACAGTCAATGTGAGGGGTCACTCCTACCCTGACCACTAATTTAAGGGTTCCTTCTCCACTGACCATCAATTGAAGTGGGGTCTTCTTCACTGGCCACCAAAGTAAGACTATACATCTCCACTGACCACCAATGTAAGAGGATCTCTTCTCCACTGGCCACCAATGTAAGGGGTCACTCTTACCCTGACCACGAATTTAAGGGGGCCCTTCTCCACTGAACTTCAATTCAATTCCACTGGCCACCAATGTAAAGGGGTCCTACTCCAAGGGGGTCCTACTCCACTGACCACCAATCTAAGGGGAACCTTTTCTACTGACCACCAATGTAAGGAGGCCCTTCTTCACTGTTTACTAATGCAAGCTATACTTCTCTACTGACCATCAAATAGGGGGATCCTCCTCCACTGACAGTCAATGTGAGGGGTCACTCCTACCCTGACCACCAATTTAAGGGGACCCTTCTCCACTGACCATCAATTGAAGGGGGGTCTTCTTCACTGGCCACCAAAGTAAGACTATACATCTCCACTGACCACCAATGTAAGAGGATCTCTTCTCCACTGGCCACCAATGTAAGGGGTCACTCTTACCCTGACCACGAATTTAAGGGGGCCCTCCTCCACTGAACTTCAATTCAATTCCACTGGCCACCAATGTAAGGGGGTCCTACTCCACTGACCACCAATCTAAGGGGAACCTTCTCTACTGACCACCAATGTAAGGAGGCCCTTCTTCACTGTTTACTAATGCAAGCTATACTTCTCTACTGACCATCAAATAGGGGGATCCTCCACCACTGACAGTCAATGTGAGGGGTCACTTCTAACCTGACCACCAATTTAAGGGTTCTTTCTCCACTGACCATCAATTGAAGGGGGGTCTTCTCCACTGGCCACCAATGTAAGGGGTCACTCCTACCCTGACCACTAATTTAAGGGGGCCCTTCTCCACTGAACATCAATTCAATTCCACTGGCCACTAATGTAAGGGGGTCCTACTCCAAGGGGGTCCTACTCCATTGACCACCAATCTAAGGGAAATCTTTTCTACTGACCACCAAATAGGGGGATCCTCCACCACTGACAGTCAATGTGAGGGGTCACTCCTACCCTGACCACCAATTTAAGGGTTCTTTCTCCACTGACCATCAACTGAAGGGGGGTCTTCTCCACTGGCCACCAATGTAAGGGGTCACTCCTACCCTGACCACTAATTTAAGGGGGCCCTTCTCCACTGAACATCAATTCAATTCCACTGGCCACTAATGTAAGGGGATCCTACTCCAAGGGGGTCCTACTCCATTGACCACCAATCTAAGGGGAACCTTTTCTACTGACCATCAAATAGGGGGATCCTCCACCACTGACAGTCAATGTGAGGGGTCACTCCTACCCTGACCACCAATTTAAGGGTTCTTTCTCCACTGACCATCAACTGAAGGGGGGTCTTCTCCACTGACCACCAATGTAATGGGGGTAGGTGATTTATATAAAGATAGGTTGTATAGAATTAGATATCCTTTGTTATACATCGTCGGCTTTCCGCAGTCACATGTCTACTAAGCCCCGCCCCCCGGTCTGTGGTGTGCCGAGTTCTGTAGAGTGCTTCTTAAGCTACGTTCCTGCAGACTCGGAACCCCGGTGTCATCCATGTATTCCTGAAATATACCTGCAACAAGGAAATCAATGGCTCCCTTCCCATAGTGCACTGGGGTTCTTCCATGCAGGGGATCCCTGATGGTCTATGGATGAAGGTATTTTCATTACTGGCTCTCCACAAAGGAGAAAAGTCATGTGACTGCAATGTTTGCAGATGGTTGTGTCGATTGGAAATGTCGTTGGGGATGGGGGGGAGGCAGACGGACTGCTGAATGGAGAGCATATTGATTACCTGCGGAACAAAGAGCTCATTCGCTGCTCAACCATTGTCAGGGGAGAGAACAGGGGCCTGGGCCCCCCTTTTGAACTGATGGGGGCCAGGCCCAGTGCAGAAGGGCTGGCTGTACTTATCAGCTGCCCTGATTGGGACAGGTCTTTTGGGCACCACTGGGCGCCCCCTACAGGGGTGGGACACCCCACCACCACTTACGGGTCACCATGTGTTGGTAGGGGGAGCGGGTGGTAATATAGGGGGGAGGAGTCATATAGTCCTGAGCAGGGGCAGACTGGCAACTTTCGGCCCAGGGGCAAGTACAAACCATAGGCCCATGGTGCAGTGACTCAGCCCCCCTCCCACTCTCCCTCTTCCCGTCCTCCTCCTGACCCCCATTCCAAGCTGAAGCCCTGTTCCAGATACTCTTTACTTACCGGCTGAATCTGGCCAGTAGGGGGCAGTTGGGGGTAGCTGGGACAGCTCGGTTGGGGCTGGCTGGGGGGGGGGAAGAGTCTCCAGTGGGGCATGGAACTGGCCTCTGCTCAGACACAGTTTACACCGTCCATGCTGGGGGGGGGGGGGGGGTCAGGTTCTTGGTCACCTCCCTGACTAAGCCCCTTCTCCCCCGATCGCTCAGTTTGGCCGGGCGGCCCGCTCTGGGAAGAGTCCTGGTGGTTCCAAACTTCTTCCATTTACGGATGATGAATACTTTCCTGGATGCGCTGTAATGGGTCATATATACCTCACATACATGTGTGCCTCAGCTCAGGGCCATCTTTAACACAGGACAAAAGGGGGCAGCTGCCCCGGGCCCAGTCATTGGTATGGGGCCCAAGTCAGCTTCCCCTTCAGCCCGCACTGCTTGCAAATAGTTGATAAGTGGATTTCGGGAGGGCCCAAGAAAAAGTTTGCCCGGGGTCCAATCAATATTAAAGACGGCCGTGCCTCAGCTAAACGAGAGGTCATGTGACACCGCTACATACCCGATGACATTGGGGGGTTTTCATCCATGTATATATCCTGTAGACTAGGAAAGTGTACAGATATTGTTATTATGTTTCCATTATATTATTCTAATTGTTTTCTATCTTTTTTTTTTTTTACAGAGTTTTTAAAAAAGCGAGTCCGAATGGAAAGGTGAGTGATATCATGTATACCCGATGACTTCACAAAACTCCCCATTCCCTGGCCCCGCCCCTTTCATTCATTGGATTTCAGTTCTTTTATTTATAGAGCCTCAGCATCACCTGCGGGTGTTGGGGCCGGGACAAAGGGGTGGGCAGGAGGGACGGCTGCCCTGGGCAGTGTGGTATCATGTGAGGTGTGGGGGGGGCACCACATGGAGATTTGAGGGGGCGGCAGGGGGCAAGAATTGTTTTGGGAGGGCAAATTTAGGGAGGTGTGCTAGGGGTGGGGGATTTGTGTTGGGAGGGGGGATGGGGAAAGAGGATTTGTGCTAGGAGCAGGGATTTGAGTTGGGGGGGGGGGGGTAGAAGGTTTGTGCTAGGAGGGGGGATTTGTGTTGGGGGGGTGGGTGGGGAAAGAGGGTTTGTGCTAGGAGGGGGGACTTGTGTTGGGAGGGGGGATGGGGAAAGAGAATTTGTGCTAGGAGGGGGAATTTGTGTTGGGAGGGGTGTGGGAGAAGAGAATTTGTACTAGGAGGGGGATTTGGGGGGTGCATGCTATAAAAGTATTATGGTAGAGGAGACATTTTTTATTTATTTATTTATTTTGGGGGGGGGGGTGGATTTCTGCTTGTATGGCTGATTGGAGAGTGCTATCAAGGGAATAAGGGATTGGGGGGATGGGGGAAGAGGATTTGTGCTAGGAGGGGGATTTGAGGGATTTGTGTTGGGAGGGGGGATGGGAGAAGAGGGTTTGTGCTAGGAGGGGGGACTTGTGTTGGGAGGGGGGTTGGGGAAATAGGGTTTATGCTAGGAGGGGGGATTTGTGTTGGGAGGGGTGTGGGAGAAGAGAATTTGTACTAGGAGGGGGATTTGGGGGGGTGCATGCTATAAAAGTATTATGGTAGAGGAGACATTTTTTATTTATTTTTTTTTTTTTTGGGGGGGGGGTGTATTTCTGCTTGTATGGCTGATTGGAGAGTGCTATCAAGGGAATAAGGGATTGGGGGGATGGGGGAAGAGGATTTGTGCTAGGAGGGGGATTTGAGGGATTTGTATTGGGAGGGGGGATGGGAGAAGAGGATTTGTGCTAGGAGGGGGGGATTTGTGCTGGGGGGGGATGGGGAAAGAGGGTTTGTGTTGGGGGGGGGATTTGTGTTGGGAGGGGGGATGGGGAAATAGGGTTTATGCTAGGAGGGGGGATTTGTGTTGGGAGGGGGGATGGGTAGAGAAGTTTTGTGCTAGGAGGGGGGGATGGGGAAAGAGGGTTTGTGCTAGGAGGGGGGATTTGTGTTGGGAGGGGGGATGGGTAGAGAAGGTTTGTGCTAGGAGGGGGGATGGGGAAAGCGGGTTTGTGCTAGAAGTGGGGATTTGAGTTGGGAGGGGGAAAGAGCGTTTGTGCTAGGAGGAGGAGGGATTTGTGTTGGGACAGGGGTGGGAGAAGAGGATTTGTGCTAGGAGGGAGGATTTGTGTTGGGAGGGGTGTGGGAGAAGAGAATTTGTACTAGGAGGGGGATTTGGGGGGGTGCATGCTATAAAAGTATTATGGTAGAGGAGACATTTTTTATTTATTTATTTTTTTTTGGGGGGGGGGGGGTGTATTTCTGCTTGTATGGCTGATTGGAGAGTGCTATCAAGGGAATAAGGGATTGGGGGGATGGGGGAAGAGGATTTGTGCTAGGAGGGGGATTTGAGGGATTTGTGTTGGGAGGGGGATGGGAGAAGAGGATTTTTGCTAGAAGGGTGGGATTTGTGCTGGGAGGGGGGATGGGGAAAGAGGGTTTGTGCTGGGGGGGGGGGAATTTGTGTTGGGAGGGGGGATGGGGAAAAAGGGTTTATGCTAGGAGGGGGGATTTGTGTTGGGAGTGGGGATGGGTGAGAAGTTTTGTGCTAGGAGGGGGGATGGGGAAAGAGGGTTTGTGCTAGGAGGGGGGATTTGTGTTGGGAGGGGGGATGGGTAGAGAAGGTTTGTGCTAGGAGGGGGGATGGGGAAAGCGGGTTTGTGCTAGAAGTGGGGATTTGAGTTTGGAGGGGGAGGGGGAAAGAGCGTTTGTGCTAGGAGGAGGAGGGATTTGTGTTGGGAGGGGGGATGGGGAAAGAGGATTTGTGCTGGGAGGGGGGGGGTTTGTGTTGGAGTGGCTTCCTTCTGGCCACACCCATACAGGCCTGATTGGTGGAGTGCTGCAGAGATGGTTGTTCTTCTGGAAGGTTCTCCTCTCTCCACAGAGAAATGCTGGAGCTCTGCCAGAGTGACCATCGGGTTCTTGGTCACCTCCCTGACTAAGACCCTTCCCCCGATCGCTCAGATTGGCCAGAAGAGTCCTGGTGGTTCCAAACTTCTTCCATTTATGAATGATGGAGGGCACTGTGTTCATTGGGACCTTCAATGCTGCAGAAATGTTTCTGTACCCTTCCCCCGATCTGTGCCTCTATACAATCCTGTCTCTGAGGTCTGCAGACAATTCCTTGGACTTCATGGCTTGGTTTGTGCTCTGACATGCACTGTTACCTGTGTGACCTTATATAGACAGGTGAATCATGTCCAATCAACTGAATTTACCACAGGTGGACTCCAATCAAGTTGTAGAAATATCTCAAGGGTGATCAGTGGAATCAGGATGTACCTGAGCCAACGTCTGCAGAGCTCTCCCTAAAAGTCACCACCAGGGGGTGTAACACTCCGGCACACTCTGCAATGCTGGTTTTGGGTGGAGTTGCCCTTTATATGAGGAGCTCCGGTGTTCCCGGAGGGTAATAATATCTTTGATCTGTAAGGAGATTGGAACCTCATCCACCAGGCAGGCGTGAGACGCCGGCACAGCCGCTCTCTCACCGACGGTTACCACGGCAACATTAAATATAGACAGAAGAGGGGTTTTTTTTAGCACCGATAATTTACTGGTTCAGCAAAGCCACAGAGACCGGAGCCATGTGACCGAGGAGACATTGCTAAAGGCTACAAGTTACAATGTACAGTCTGATCACTGGGGGGAGGGGAGACTGAGGAAATGTCTCCTCCTCCTTCTACAAAGTTACAATGTACAGTCTGATCACCGGGGGAGGGGAGACTGAGGAAATGCCTCCTTCTACAAAGTTACAATGTACAGTCTGATCACTGGGGGGAGGGGAGACTGAGGAAATGCCTCCTCCTCCTTCTACATGTTACAATGTACAGTCTGATCACTGGGGGGAGGGGAGACTGAGGAAATGCCTCCTCCTCCTTCTACAAAGTTGCAATGTACAGTCTGATCACCGGGGGAGGGGAGACTGAGGAAATGCCTCCTTCTACAAAGTTACAATGTACAGTCTGATCACTGGGGGGAGGGGAGACTGAGGAAATGCCTCCTCCTCCATCTACAAAGTTACAATGTACAGTCTGATCACTGGGGGAGGGGAGACTGAGGAAATGGCTCCTCCCCTATCTACAATGTTACAATGTACAGTCTGATCACTTGGGGTGGGGAGACTGAGGAAATGACTCCTCCTCCTCCTACAAATTTACAATGTACAGTCTGATCACTGGGGGAGGGGAGACTGAGGAAATGCTTCCTTCTGCCTTCTACAAAGTTACAATGTACAGTCTGATCACTGGGGGGAGGGGAGACTGAGGAAATGCCTCCTCCTCCTTCTACAAAGTTACAATGTACAGCCTGATCACTGGGGGAGGGGAGACTGAGGAAATGCTTCCTCCTCCTTCTACAAAGTTACAATGTACAGTCTGATCACTGGGGGAGGGGAGACTGAGGAAATGGCTCCTCCTCCTTCTACAAAGTTACAATGTACAGTCTGATCACTGGGGGAGGGGCAGTTTAATTCTGACATTTGATCACACCCCTAGTTTGATATAATAATGATTTTTTTTCCTCTTCCTATCGTAATGATGGATTGGTTGTTGCAGGGCGGGGTCAAGGGTTGGGCAGGAGGGGCAGTCGCCTACTTTTCTTCAGCAGGAGAGGGCAATAAAGGGGTGGGGCCTGCAACCTATGCTGCTGTGGTAGTTCCCAGCTCATGCAGGCAGGGGGCGCACTTCGGCCTTTTCACCTTATGTGCTTTGTCCAATACATTAAAAAAATGATGGGAGTCGAGTGGGGGATGGGATCGGGGTTGGGGGAATTCTGCCTAAAAATGTTTCTGGTCTTCCCAGTCTTTTGATATCTTCATCTCTCTGATAGAAATATTATCTCTCCCCTCCTCCGCTCCTTCCATTCTTCCCCTTGGAGGAGAGATGTGCGCCCCCCACAGGCGGACCGGCTATCAGAATCGGTGATTTGTCTTCACAATACCGCGGCGCGTTTCCTTTTATTTATGTCTTTAATCTCACCGCCCGCATCTGAGACCGCGGAAATCTTCCCGCCACCATCACTGCGCCTTTCATAAATAACTGATGGGGGGCCTTTATTACCACTCCCTGGGGGGACCTTTATTACCACTCCCTGGGGGGACCTTTATTACCGCTCCCTGGGGGGACCTTTATTACCGCTCCCTGGGGGGACCTTTATTACCGCTCCCTGGGGGGACCAGTGCTCAGAGGAAGCTTCTAGAAAAGCCATTTCTGGTACAGCGAGATGTACATACGGTATATATATATATATATATATATACAGTATATGACAAAAGTAAGTACACCCCTCACATTTCTGTAAATATATTATTTTATCTTTTCATGTGACAACACTGAAGAAATGACAATTTGCTACAATGTAAAGTAGTGAGTGTACAGCTTGTATAACAGTGTAAATTTACTGTCCCCTCAAAATAACTCAACACACAGCCATTAATGTCTAAACCGCTGGCAACAAAAGTGAGTACACCCCTAAGTGACAATGTCCAAATTGGGCCCAAAGGGTCAATATTTTGTGTGGCCACCATTATTTTCCAGCACTGCCTTAACCCTCTTGGGCATGGAGTTCACCAGAGCTTCACGGGTTGTCACTGGAGTCCTCTTCCCCTCCTCCATGATGACATCACAGAGCTGGTGGATGTTAGAGATCTTGCGCTCCTCCACCTTCCGTTTGAGGATGTCCCACAGATGCTCAATAGGGTTTAGGTCTGGAGACATGCTTGGTCAGTCCATCACCTTTACCCTCAGCTTCTTTAGCAAGGCAGTGGTCATCTTGGAGGTGTTTGGGGTCGTTATGTTGGAATACTGCCCTGCGGCCCAGTCTCTGAAGGGAGGGGATCATGCTCTGCTTCAGTATGTCACAGTACATGTTGGCATTCATGGTTCCCTCAATGAACTGTAGCTCCCCAGTGCTCGCAGCACTCATGCAGCCCCAGACCATGACACTCCCACCACCATGCTTGACTGTAGGAAGACACACTTGTCTTTGTACTCCTCACCTGGTTGCCGCCACACACGCCTGACACCATCCGAACCAAATACGTTTATCTTGTCCAGGGCCGGAGTGGGACTCATTTCCAGCCCTGGAGTTTCATGCCTTAGACCAGCCCACTCTAGTTCACGACTGACTATATTAAAATAATGTAATTAAAACCTCAGAATATAAGTTTGCAATGGCTGCGGGCATGGTGCAGGAGAATGCGGGGCTGTGGGCATGGTACAGGAGAATGCAGTGCTGTGGGCATGGTACAGGAGAATGCAGGGCGGCGGGCATGGTACAGGAGAATGTAGGGCTGTGGGCATGGTACAGGAGAATGCGGGGCTGTGGTCATGGTACAGGAGAATGCGGGGCTGTGGTCATGGTACAGGAGAATGCGGGGCTGCTGTCATGGTACAGGAGAATGCAGTGCTGCGGGCATGGTACAGGAGAATGCGGGGCTGCGGACATGGCACAGGAGAATGCGGGGCTGTGGTCAAGGTACAGGAGAATGCAGGGCTGTGGGCATGGTACAGGAGAATGCGGGGCTGTGGGCATGGTACAGGAGAATGCAGGGCTGTGGGCATGGTACAGGAGAATGCAGGGTGGCGGGCATGGTACAGGAGAATGCGGGGCTGTGGTCATGGTACAGGAGAATGCAGGGTGGCAGGCATGGTACAGGAGAATGCAGTGCTGCGGACATGGTACAGGAGAATGCAGTGCTGTGGGCATGGTACAGGAGAATGCAGGGTGGCGGGCATGGTACAGGAGAATGCAGTGCTGCGGACATAGTACAGGAGAATGCAGTGCTGTGGGCATGGTACAGGAGAATGCAGTGCTGCGAACATGGTACAGGAGAATGCAGTGCTGTGGGCATGGTACAGGAGAATGCAGGGTGGCGGGCATGGTACAGGAGAATGCAGTGCTGTGGGCATGGTACAGGAGAATGCAGGGCGGCGGGCATGGTACAGGAGAATGCAGGGCTGTGGGCATGGTACAGCAGAATGTGGGGCTGCGGTCATGGTACAGG
The DNA here is from genome assembly GCF_965119305.1 of Pelophylax lessonae. Classification (NCBI taxonomy): domain Eukaryota; kingdom Metazoa; phylum Chordata; class Amphibia; order Anura; family Ranidae; genus Pelophylax; species Pelophylax lessonae. The sequence continues at coordinate 736,863,560 of NC_138769.1, read as the reverse complement.
AGAATGCGGGGCTGCTGTCATGGTACAGGAGAATGCAGGGCTGTGGGCATGGTACAGGAGAATGCAGTGCTGTGGGCATGGTACAGGAGAATGCAGGGCGGCGGGCATGGTACAGGAGAATGTGGGGCTGTGGGCATTGTACAGGAGAATGCGGGGCTGTGGTCATGGTACAGGAGAATGCGGGGCTGCGGACATGGCACAGGAGAATGCGGGGCTGTGGTCATGGTACAGGAGAATGCTGGGCTGCGGGCATGGTACAGCAGAATGCAGGGCTGTGGTCAAGGTACAGGAGAATGCAGGGCTGTGGGCATGGTACAGGAGAATGCGGGGCTGCGGGCATGGTGCAGGAGAAAGCGGGGCTGCGGTCATGGTACAGGAGAATGCGGGGCTGCTGTCATGGTACAGGAGAATGCGGGGCTGTGGGCATGGTACAGGAGAATGCAGGGCGGCGAGCATGGTACAGGAGAATGCAGGGCTGTGGGCATGGTACAGGAGAATGCGGGGCTGTGGGCATGGTACAGGAGAATGCAGGGTGGTGGGCATGGTACAGGAGAATGCAGGGTGGCAGGCATGGTACAGGAGAATGCAGGGTGGCGGGAATGGTACAGGAGAATGCGGGGCTGTGGTCATGGTACAGGAGAATGCAGTGCTGTGGGCATGGTACAGGAGAATGCAGGGTGGCGGGCATGGTACAGGAGAATGCAGTGCTGTGGGCATGGTACAGGAGAATGCAGGGCGGCGGGCATGGTACAGGAGAATGTGGGGCTGCGGTCATGGTACAGGAGAATGCGGGGCTGCTGTCATGGTACAGGAGAATGCAGGGCTGTGGGCATGGTACAGGAGAATGCAGGGCGGCGGGCATGGTACAGGAGAATGTGGGGCTGTGGGCATTGTACAGGAGAATGCGGGGCTGTGGTCATGGTACAGGAGAATGCGGGGCTGCGGACATGGCACAGGAGAATGCGGGGCTGTGGTCATGGTACAGGAGAATGCTGGGCTGCGGGCATGGTACAGCAGAATGCGGGGCTGTGGTCAAGGTACAGGAGAATGCAGGGCTGTGGGCATGGTACAGGAGAATGCGGGGCTGCGGGCATGGTGCAGGAGAATGCGGGGCTGCGGTCATGGTACAGGAGAATGCGGGGCTGCTGTCATGGTACAGGAGAATGCGGGGCTGTGGGCATGGTACAGGAGAATGCAGGGCGGCGAGCATGGTACAGGAGAATGCAGGGCTGTGGGCATGGTACAGGAGAATGCGGGGCTGTGGGCATGGTACAGGAGAATGCAGGGTGGTGGGCATGGTACAGGAGAATGCAGGGCTGTGGGCATGGTACAGGAGAATGCGGGGCTGTGGGCATGGTACAGGAGAATGCAGGGTGGTGGGCATGGTACAGGAGAATGCAGGGTGGCAGGCATGGTACAGGAGAATGCAGGGTGGCGGGCATGGTACAGGAGAATGCGGGGCTGTGGTCATGGTACAGGAGAATGCAGGGTGGCGGGCATGGTACAGGAGAATGCAGTGCTGCGGACATGGTACAGGAGAATGCAGTGCTGCGAACATGGTACAGGAGAATGCAGTGCTGTGGGCATGGTACAGGAGAATGCAGGGTGGCGGGCATGGTACAGGAGAATGCAGGGTGGCGGGCATGGTACAGGAGAATGCAGTGCTGCGGACATGGTACAGGAGAATGCAGTGCTGCGAACATGGTACAGGAGAATGCAGTGCTGTGGGCATGGTACAGGAGAATGCAGGGTGGTGGGCATGGTACAGGAGAATGCAGGGTGGCGGGCATGGTACAGGAGAATGCGGGGCTGTGGTCATGGTACAGGAGAATGCAGGGTGGCGGGCATGGTACAGGAGAATGCAGTGCTGCGAACATGGTACAGGAGAATGCAGTGCTGTGGGCATGGTACAGGAGAATGCAGGGTGGCGGGCATGGTACAGGAGAATGCAGGGTGGCGGGCATGGTACAGGAGAATGCAGTGCTGCGGACATAGTACAGTAGAATGCAGTGCTGCGGGCATGGTACAGGAGAATGCAGTGCTGCGAACATGGTACAGGAGAATGCAGTGCTGTGGGCATGGTACAGGAGAATGCAGGGTGGCGGGCATGGTACAGGAGAATGCAGTGCTGTGGGCATGGTACAGGAGAATGCAGGGCGGTGGGCATGGTACAGGAGAATGTAGGGCTGTGGGCATGGTACAGGAGAATGCGGGGCTGTGGGCATTGTACAGGAGAATGCGGGGCTGTGGTCATGGTACAGGAGAATGCGGGGCTGTGGGCATTGTACAGGAGAATGCGGGGCTGCGGACATGGCACAGGAGAATGCGGGGCTGTGGTCATGGTACACAAGAATGCTGGGCTGTAGGCATGGTACAGCAGAATGCGGGGCTGCGGGCATGGTACAGGAGAATGCGGGGCTGCTGTCATGGTACAGGAGAATGCAGGGCTGCGGACATGGTACAGGAGAATGCGGGGTTGGGGACATGGTAAAGGAGAATGCAGGGTGGCAGGCATGGTACAGGAGAATGCAGTGCTGTGGGCATGGTACAGGAGAATGCAGGGTGGTGGGCATGGTACAGGAGAATGCAGGGTGGTGGGCATGGTACAGGAGAATGCGGGGCTGCGAACATGGTACAGGAGAATGCAGGGCTGTGGGCATGGTACAGGAGAATGCGGGGCTGCGGTCATGGTACAGGAGAATGCGGGGCTGCTGTCATGGTACAGGAGAATGCAGGGCTGCGGACATGGTACAGGAGAATGCGGGGTTGGTGACATGGTAAAGGAGAATGCAGGGTGGCAGGCTTGGTACAGGAGAATGCAGTGCTGTGGGCATGGTACAGGAGAATGCAGGGTGGTGGGCATGGTACAGGAGAATGCAGGGTGGTGGGCATGGTACAGGAGAATGCAGGGTGGCGGGCATTGTACAGGAGAATGCAGTGCTCTGGGCATGGTACAGGTGAATGCAGAGTGGCGGGCATGGTACAGGAGAATGCAGGGTGGCGGGCATAGTACAGGAGAATGCAGTGCTGCAGACATGGTACAGGAGAATGCAGGGTGGCGGGCATGGTACAGGAGAATGCAGTGCTGCGGACATGGTACAGGAGAATGCAGGGCTTTGGGCATGGTACAGGAGAATGCAGGGCTGTGGGCATGGTACAGGAGAATGCAGGGCTGCGGTCATGGTACAGGAGAATGCAGTGCTGTGGGCATGGTACAGGAGAATGCAGGGTGGCAGGCATGGTACAGGAGAATGCAGGGTGGTGGGCATGGTACAGGAGAATGCAGTGCTGCGGACATGGTACAGGAGAATGCAGGGCTGCGGACATGGTACAGGAGAATGCAGTGGTGCGGGCATGGTACTGGAGAATGCAGGGCTGTGGGCATTGTACAGGAGAATGCAGGGCTGTAGTCATGGTACAGGAGAATGCAGTGCTGCGGACATGGTACCGGAGAATGCGGGGCTGTGGGCATTGTACAGGAGAATGTAGGGCTGCGGTCATGGTACAGGAGAATGCAGGGCTGCGGACATGGTACAGGAGATGCGGGGCTGCGGACATGGTACAGGAGAATGTGGGGTTGGGGACATGGTACAGGAGAATGTGAGGCTGGGGACATGGTACAGGTAATGCAGTGTTGCGGGCATGGTACAAGTGTACCATGCCCTCAGCACTGCATCTCTTGTAGTATGCCTGCAGCCCCGCATAATGGCAAGCAGTGGAGGAGTCTCACCTGTTCCTGAGGCCACATAGATTTAAAATTGGCGCCGCCCGGGGAAAGCTCGTATATGGTCGGCTATTCTCGGGAATAGCCGAACGTGTACGGCCTTTCACCATCGGCGTTGGCGCATGCGTGGTGACATGTTGGCGCCGTGTGGCGCCATTTTTAAATCAGGAAACCTAGTGGAACGGCCCCCGGACCGACCGGCCCACCGGGAGAAGTCCCAGTGCTCCCGATTGGCCTATCCGGGCCTGATCTTGTCTCATCAGACCACAGGAGATGGTTCCAGTAATCCATGTCCTTAGTCTACTTGTCTTCAGCAAACTGTTTGCGGGCTTTCTTGTGCATCATCTTTAGAAGAGACTTCCTTCGGGGACAACAGCCATGCAGACCAATTTGATGTAGTGTGCGGCCCATGGTTTGAGCACTGACAGGCTGACCCCCCACCCCTTCAACCTCTGCAGCAATGCTGGCAGCACTCATACATCTATTTCCCAAAGACAACCTCTGGATATGACGCTGAGCACGTACACTCAACTTCTTTGGTTGACCATGGCGAGGCCTGTTCTGATTGGAACCTGTCCTGTTAAACCGCTGTATGGTCTTGGCCACCGTGCTGCAGCTCAGTTTCAGGGTCTTGTCAATCTTCTTATAGCCTAGGCCATCTTTATGTAGAGCAACAATTCTTTTTTTCAGATCCTCAGAGAGTTCTTTGCCATGAGGTGCCATGTTGAACTTTGAGTGACCAGTATGAGAGAGTGAGAGCGATAACACCAAATTTAACACACCTACTCCCCATTCACACCTGAGATCTTGTAACACTAACGAGTCACATGACCCCGGGGAGGGAAAATGGCTAATTGGGCCCAATTTGGACATTGTCACTTAGGGGTGTACTCACTTTTGTTGCCAGCGGTTTAGACATTAATGGCTGTGTGTTGAGTTATTTTGAGGGGACAGCAAATTTACACTGTTATACAAGCTGTACACTCACTACTTTACATTGTAGCAAAGTGTCATTTCTTCAGTGTTGTCACATGAAAAGATAGAATAAAATATTTACTAAAATGTGAGGGGTGTACTTACTTTTGTGAGATACTATATATAGCTCTGACATATACTGCAGTGCTGTACAGAGAACACTGAGCCAGTCACATCAGTCTCTGTACCAGAGGAGCTTACACTCTAATGTCCCCTCCCCCACAGTCACATCAGTCTCTGTACCAAAGGAGCTTACACTCTAATGCCCCCTCCCCCACAGTCACATCTGTCTCTTCACCAAAGGAGCTTACACTCTAATGTCCCCCCCCCCACAGTCACATCAGTCTCTGTACCAGAGGAGCTTACACTCTAATGTCTCCTCCCCCACAGTCACATCAGTCTCTGCACCAGAGGAGCTTACACTCTAATGTCCCTTCCCCCACAGTCACATCAGTCTCTGCACCACAGGAGCTTACACTCTAATGTCTCCTCTCCCACAGTCACATCTGTCTCTTCACCAAAGGAGCTTACACTCTAATGTCCCCTCCCCCACAGTCACATCAGTCTCTGTACCAGAGGAGCTTACACTCGAATGTCCCCCCACAGTCACATCAGTCTCTGTACCAGAGGAGCTTACACTCGAATGTCCCCCCACAGTCACATCAGTCTCTGTACCAGAGGAGCTTACACTCTAATGTCCCTTCCCCCACAGTCACATCAGTCTCTGTACCAGAGGAGCTTACACTCTAATGCCCCCCCCCCCCACAGTCACATCAATCAGTCTCTGTACCAGAAGAGCTTACACTCTAATGCCCCCCCCCCCCACAGTCACATCAGTCTCTGTACCAGAGGAGCTTACATTCTATCAGAGGAGCTTACACTCTAATGTCCCCCACAGTCACACACTATTATTATTATTATACATTTATATAGCTCTGACATATACCACAGTGCTGTACAGAGATCACTGAGCCAATCACATCAGTCTATGTACCAGAGGAGCTTACACTCTAATGCCCCCCCACAGTCACACATTATTATTATTATTATACATGTATATAGCTCTGACATATACCGCAGTGCTGTACAGAGATCACTGAGCCAATCACATCAGTCTCTGTACCAGAGGAGCTTACACTCTAATGTCCCCTCCCCCACAGTCACATCAGTCTCTGTACCAGAGGAGCTTACACTCTAATGTACCCCCACAGTCACTGCGTCTAGTAAAGGAAATCAGTACAGTATAATACTGTACATTTAAATAGAGAGGCCAGGAAGGCTCTGCTCCCAAGAGCTTACAATCTAAGAAAATGAGTTGATAAGATCGGGAAGATGAAGGATTTATCAGAGAACTCTTCAGAGGACTCGGCTCTCCTAAGCTCTAAACTTACAAGTGGGACAACATGAAACGTATGGAAATTTCCAGCCACGTTTGAGCGCAGAAGTGCATTTCAAAGGCAGGAAAATGCGAAGTCAGACGCTCCCGCTGTGAGCTGAGAACGGCGAGTAATAAGCGAAGAGAGGGGCCACCGATCATCAGCAAATCTGTCCTCTAAGAAGAACTCCGCACCATCCAGTCACTTCATATCTTCACTTTACAGTTGAATGGTAGAGATTTTTTTTTCTCTTTTTTAAGATTAGGAAGGAGAGAAATGAAGGGGAGTATTTAGAAAACAATTGCAGTGTGATTCTTCTAAAACAGGATATACATTCGTCCTGGCCAATGGGGGCAAAATCCAATGTTACTAGGGTTTCTTATTCTATCTAGTTTGAATGTTATTCATTTATACAAATAAGTGGCTTAAGGAAATACCACATTATGGCCACTAGATGGTGGTGATAATCGTAGCAAATCAATACTTATTTACTTTGCTTTTCAACTCCATCTAGTGGCCATGATATAGTATTTTCCAGATTTATGTTTTATATTTTTTATAAATTAATAATATTTAACTTGGAGAGAAAATAGTGAGTCAGGCTGATACACGCAGGGTCCTCCAATGCTGGGTCAGGCTGGCCATTAAACATGCAAGACCCTCCCACGCTGGGTCAGGCTGGCCATGATACATGCAGGTTCCTCTGACGCTGAGTCAGGCTGGCCATATTACATGCAGGGCCATCCCACGCTGGGTCAGGTTGGCCGTGATACATGCAGGGCCCTCCCTTGCTGGGTCAGGTTAGCCATGATACACGCAGGATCCTCCATCATTAGGTCAGGCTGGCCACGATACTTGCATGGCTATCCAATGCTGTGTCAGGTTCGCTATTATACATGCAGGGCCCTCCAACACTGGGTGAGGTTGGCCATGATACATGCAGGGCCCTCCAACACTGGGTGAGGTTGGCCATGATACACGTAGGGTCCTCCATCGTTGAATCAGACTGGCCATGATACACACTGGGTCAGGCTGGCCACGATACTCGCATGGCTGTCCAATGCTGGGTCAGTTTGCGCATTATACATGCAGGGTCCTCCCATGCTGGGTCAGGTTAGCCATGATATATGCAAGGTCCTCCCACGCTGGACCAGGTTGGCCATGTTGCTTGCTGGGTCCTCCCACACTGGGCCAGGCTGGCCATGATGCTTGCTGGGTCCTCCCACGCTGGGTCAGGCTAGCCATGATACATGCGGAGTCCTCCCACACTGGGTCAGGCTGGCCATGATACAGGCAGGGTCCACCTACGCTTGGTCAGGTTTGCCATCATACACGCAGGGCCCTCCAACGATGGGTCAGGCTGGCCATGATACATGCAGGGTCCTCCCATGCTGGGTCAGGTTAGCCATGATATATGCAAGGTCCTCCCACGCTGGGTCAGGCTGGCCATGATGCTTGCTGGGTCCTCCCACGCTGGACCAGGCTGGCCATGATGCTTCCTGGGTCCTCCCACGCTGGGTCAGGCTAGCCATGATACTTGCGGAGTCCTCCCACCCTGGGTCAGGCTGGCCATGATACAGGCAGGGTCCACCTACGCTTGGTCAGGTTTGCCATCATACACGCAGGGCCCTCCAACGATGGGTCAGGCTGGCCATGATACATGCAGGGTCCTCCCATGCTGGGTCAGGTTAGCCATGATATATGCAAGGTCCTCCCACGCTGGGTCAGGCTGGCCATGATGCTTGCTGAGTCCTCCCACGCTGGACCAGGCTGGCCATGATGCTTCCTGGGTCCTCCCACGCTGGGTCAGGCTAGCCATGATACTTGCGGAGTCCTCCCACACTGGGTCAGGCTGGCCATGATACAGGCAGGGTCCACCTACGCTTGGTCAGGTTTGCCATCATACACGCAGGGCCCTCCAACAATGGGTCAGGCTGGCCATGATACATGCAGGGTCCTCCGACGCTGGGTCAGGCTGCCCATTAAACAGGGCCCTCCCATACTGGGTTAGGCTGGCTTTGATACAATCAGGGCCCTCCTACGCTGGGTCAGGCTGGCCTTGATACACGCAGGGCCCTCCTACGCTGGGTCAGGCTGGCTATGATACATGCAGGACCCAACCACGCTGGGTCAGGCTGGCCATGATACACTCAGGGCCCTCCTACGCTGGGTCAGGCTGGCCATGATACTCACATGGTCCTCCAACATTGGATCAGGGTGGCCATGATACATGCTGGGTCAGGCTGGCCATGATACACGCAGGGTTCTCCAAAATTGGGCCAGGCAGTGTCTTCATGCTGGGTCAGGCTCAGGCCATTCAAATTACACCTAGGGTTCTTCCATATTGGGTCAGGCTGGTCAAGTTACATGTAGGGTCTTCCCATGCTGAGTCAGGGCAGTCACGTTATACTCAAGGCAAGTCAAGCCAGTCATGTTAAACATAGGGTCCTCCCAAGCTAGGTTGAGTGAGTTTTACTACACACAGGGCCCTCCCACGCTGAGTCAAACTGGTCACGATACACACAGGGCCCTCCCACGCTGAGTCAAGACAGTCACATTACATGCAGGGCCACCAATGAATATTTAATCTGGTCATGTTACGTATAGGGCCCTCCCACACTTAGTCAAGCTGGTCAGTCACATTACATGCAGGTAGTGATGTCGCGAACATAAAATTCGCTGTTCGCGAACCGGCGAACATTGCGAACCGCCATAGACTTTAACCACTTAAGCCCCGGAAGATTTTACCCCCATTCCGACCAGGGGGTATTTTGCGATTCGGCACTGCGTGACTTTAACGGAGAATTGCGCGGTCGTGCGACGCTGTACCTAAACGAATTTGGCGTCCTTTTTTTCCCACAAACAGAGCTTTCTTTTGGCGGTATTTGATCACCTGTGCGATTTTTTGATCACGCGCTATAAACAAAAAAAGAGCGTCCATTTTGCAAAAATAACAATATTTTTCCCTTTTTTTAATATGAAATTCCCCCCAAAAAAAATGTAAAAATCAAAATTTTTTAAAATTTTCGGCCAATTTGTTTTATGCTACATATGTTTGGTAAAAAAAATCGCAAAAAGCGTATTTTGATTGGTTTGCGCAAAAGTTATTGCGTTTACTAACTAAGGGAAAGATTTTTGTCATTTTTGTTGTTTTTTTTTTTAACGCGTAATGGCGGCGATCTGCGATTTTTTTTGCGGTACTGCGACATTGCGGCGGACAGATCGGACCCTTGACTGACATTTTTGACACTTTTGGGGTTACCAGTGACATTTCTACAGTAATCAGTGCTATATATATGCACTGTTACTGTAAAAATACACTGGTAGTGAAGGGGTTAACTTTATTTGAGAGGGAGGGGCTGTGTGTGTCCCTAGGGGCGTGATTCTAACTGTGATTGGCTGGGGCTTCAGCTGTATGCAGAGTGATCAACGGATCTACATAGTAGATCCAGATGATCAGCTCTCATACAGCGAGGAGAATGACAGGCAGCTTGTTTACACAAGCTGCCTGACTTTCTCCCTCTCCCCCGCCGATCGCAGAGTGGCCGGCGGACATCGGGTCCGCCGGTCACACGCGCGGGGGGGTCCGTGACCACTCGGGAGCGGGAGCGCGCCTCCGGGGGCGCGCGCTCGCTCCCTAGACCCTCACAAGCTAGTGACGTAGCCCTACGTCACTTTGCCTGTGAGGGGCTGACCGCCGACGTAGATAGTCGTGCGGCGGTCGGCAAGTGGTTAATAGGCAGGCGAATTTTAAAACCCACAGGGACTCTTTCTGGCCACAATAGTAATGGAAAAGTTGTTTCAAGGGGACAAACACCTGGACTGTGGCATGCCGGAGAGGGATCACACAAAAAAAAGTTCTTAAAAATTTTAATTTTTTGATAGAGAGCCAATTATTGGAAAAATTAAAAAAAAATAAAAATAAAAAATTTCTTTGGATTTAGCATCTAGGGGGTCTAAAAAGTGTACCTGTGAAGTTTCAGCTCTGTAGCATGTCCAGAACCAGAAAAAAATACTAATTAGGGTTAGGGCTAGGGTTAGGGTTAGGGTTAGGGTTAGGTTTAGGGCTAGGGTTAGGGTTATTTTTATGGCTAGGCTTAGAGGGTTAGGGTTAAGGTTAGAGGGTTAGGGTTAGGTTTAGTGTTAGGGGCTAGGGTTAGGGTTACGGTGAGATACTTAAGGTTAGAGTTAGTAGCCCTACCCCTACCCCTCTAACTCTAACCCTAAGCACTAAAAATAACCCTAACCTTAGCCCTGACCCTAACCCTAACCCTAACCCTGATTCTATTTTTTTTTCTTGTTCTGGACATGCTACAGAGCTGAAACTTCACAGGTACACTTTTTAGATCCCCCAGACAATAAATCCAAAGAAATTTTTTTTTTTTAAGTTTTTTTTTTCCAATAATTGGCTCTCTATCAAAAATGACAATTTTTAAGAACTTTTTTTGTGTGATTTAGTGTCTGGGGGGTCTAAAAAGTGTACATGTGAAGTTTCAGCTCTGTAGCATGTCCAGAACCAGAAAAAAAGATAATTTTTCAGTAGAGCAGGGATGGTGGGAACCCCTTTTACACCTATATGATCTTTTTTTTCTGGTTCTGGACATGCTACATATATATATATATATCACAGAACAAAAAAAATTACACAAATACCAGCCCTCAAAAGGGCTTTTTGGGGACAATAGATATATATATATATCCAAAAAAAAACTCAAATACCAGCCCTAGGAAGGGCTTTTTGGGGTGCTGTCCTTACAGCAGGAGTGTACCAAGAACACTGACTAACAAGACCTGGAACACTGACTAACTGTCCCCAGCTATAACAGCAGCAGCAGCACTTTCCCTGCTCTCAGTAACACAGAAATGATCTAAAATGGATGCTGCCCTTGCTTATTTATAGGAGGTGGGAGGGTGTGGGAGGGAGGTATGCTGATTGGCCTGGAATGTGTCTGCTGACTGTGATGTTCAGGGTCAAAGTTTGCCTCAATGATGATGTATAGGAGGCGGACCGAACATCGCATATGTTCGCCCGCAGCGGCGAACGCGAACGTTCGAAGTTCGCCGGGAACCGTTCGCCGGCGAACCGTTTGGTACATCTCTACATGCAGGGTCAACAATTCCAAGTTATGCTGGTCATGTTACATACAAGGCCCTCCCATGCTGAGTCAAGCCGGTTACATTGCATGCAGGGCCCACAATGCTAAGTCATGCTGGTCACATTACATACAGGGCCCTCCCATGCTGAGTCAAGACGGTCACATTAAATGCAGGGCCCTCCCACGCTGAGTCAAGACGGTCACGTTACATGCAGGGCCCTCCCATTCTGGTTCAAACAAGTCATGTTACACCCGGGGTCCTCCCAGGCTGAGTCAAGCCGGTCACATTACATGCCTGGTCCCCATGACGCTGTGTCAGGCCGGTCACATTACATGCAGTATCCTCTCACGTTGGGTCAGGCCAATCCCATTACACGCAGGGTCTTCCCACACTGGGTCAGTAAAATCAGTTTATTTAATCCAGGAGCCTCTGTCCATAATTATGGCCGGGTCACCATACTTCCAGATGATTGGTGATTGGAAAATTGAGGAGCTCCACCCATCACTGGATATACTGATTTTAATCTGGATCATTTTATCTGGGTCTGCTGCTTACCATTCATCATTATCCCCCCTCCCCTCTATGTGTCCTAATTACAGCGCATTAATTACGTTTCTCTTTTCTCTCACTTCTAAATAAAATTAAAAACGTAATTAAGGAACTTTAAAACTTTTTGTGCCCTAAATGGGTCAACATAAAAAGTGGCTAAATATATTGGTGTACGGTTTAATACATAATAATGTAATATAATATCATATAATCCACCTCAGCCACATTCAGCAGACTTTTCTTGGTGCTTCTGAGTGAGACTGCAGCCCCATGTCTTATGACTCAACACTGTGTGACCTATGCGATGGAGGCTTTAATGGGCTCACAGAGAAGGTGGAACTTAGCACAATAAGGACCCTGGCAACCTATCTGCAGGTTCAGATTCAGGGTCATTCAGAAAAACATGGACACCGGCAGCCGCAGGGCCTTAGCTAGCACAAGACAAAGGCGGGATAAAAGTTAGAGGCACACGGTGAGCAGGTTGTTTCCGCTAAACCAGTTTAAATCCAAATATTTTCATGTGTATATATAGAACATCAGACATCTGCTGAGCAGCCACAAAAGGTGGGCATTGTTTTTGGCGGGTAGAGTTCAGAAGGAGCAGTCATAACTTCAGGGGAGCCCCTGAGATCTGATTCTAAGCCCCAGAGTTATTGCCAAAGATAAGCTGAATATAGGCTGTCTTTAAGGGTTACGTATTTGGTAAGGTTGAATAAAGACATGTACCTGTAAGAGTCGGTTCACACTATGGCGACACGACTTCGGGGGTGACTAGTGAAGTCGCTGTGCACCGCGACTTCGGTGCGACTTGCACGGACTTCACATAATGGAAGTCAATGCAAGTCGCTCCGACTTCGGTCAAAAGTAGTGCAGGAACCTTTTTCTAAGTCGGAGCGACTTGAGTCGCGGTATTGTAAACCGGCAGTAAATGTATGTTAAATGAAAGCAGAACTCTTAAAAAAATAACGCAAAATGAACAACCCAATAAAAGATAAAAACAAAACTAGCTTTTGCAACAATTTTCACCTTCGATCCTCAGTACTTTTTTTCTTTCAGTAGATGTCCTCAGTCTCTTGACCAGCATCATATAACCCATCTCCCGTAAATCTAGGTGATCCCGGACCAGCCCCCATCATGTGACTGCACAGTGAACGGAGAAGCAGCACAGTGATGAGCTCATCTCTCTGTCTCTCTGCTTTCTCCTGCTATCACTATGCTTCTTCCCACCATATAAACTGATTGGTTCCTTGTTCTGTTTCTTCCTCACCCAGTCTGAACTCTGCTGTAAATAGACTGCAAGATGCTGATACCAAGTCGTATTCAGATGCTTACACTACTTTTAATAAAAAATAAAAAAATAATAATATTATGGTAATGAATACAGAGTTGCACTATTTGTGCCTATTATATCTCCCTGGAGTTCAACTCCAGCACTGGGCTACCACCAGGTGGAAAGATCATTCTTTTCCTCATGAAGTGTAAAATTAGTATAAAATAAGAACACGAAAACAATACTACAGATGGTAAAGCTGTTTCATAGCAGAGAACGTGTAAGATCCTGGTTGTCACCATCCTTGCTATTTTGCTTTTCGTCCCCCTCTCCCAGGCTGGCCACTGACTTCCCTTTCAGAGGCGGAACAGATCAATAATAGTAACAACCGCTCTCTAATTTGTAGTCCTTTTATCTGAACTAATTAGGCCAACTGCTTTCATGGGACATAAAAATCAATGAACTGGTTGCAGATGGCTTCAGATTTAAGAGCCGTCCCTTGCTATCAAAGCTAAACCCCTGACAATGTGATTAGGACACATCGCTCACCACAGATTCCTCAGAAAATGGTTTTACCTTTGGCCTGATATTTTATGGCAGGACTTCCAGTTCCAAGACAGCTAAGGCCCTATGGAAGAAAAGGAGTTGGCACCGGACTTTTGGCACTTCAGGGTGAAGGCAGGGTCAGATTGGCATCATGGGAGCCCAGGGGGGGGGGGGCTGGGAACCTTTGACCTGATATTTTATGGCAGGACTTCCAGTTCCAAGACAGCTAAGGCCCTATGGAAAAAAAGGAGTTGGCACAGGACTTTTGGCACTTCAGGGTGAAGCCAGGGTCAGATTGGCATCATTGGAGCTCAGGGGAGGACTGGGAACTTTTGGCCTGATATTTAATGGTAGGACTTCCAGTTCCAGGACAGCTAAAACCCCAGTGGAAGGGATGGAGATGGCACAGAGCTTTTTGGCACTTTAGTGTGAAGGCAGAGTCAGTATGGCATCATTTGAGCCCAGGGGTGTATTGGGAACCTTTGGCCCACTATTTCATTGTAGAACTTCCAGTTCTAGCATTTTGAATAACCCCATGGAACGTTTAGTGTTGGTGAAGGGTTTTTAAAACTTTAACATTGGGGCAGGGCCAGATTGCCATCATAGGAGCCCAGGGGAGAACTGGAAACCTTTGGCCCAATATTTCCTGGTAGGACTTCAAGTTCTTGCATTGCTGAAGGATCCCATGGAAGGGTTATAGATGGCATTTTAGGGCCAGATTGCCATTATTGGAGTCCAGGGGAGGACTGGAAACTTTTGTTCTGATATTTCATGGTAGGACTTCCAGTTCCAGCATAGCTAAGAGCTCCCATGGAGGTTTTTTTTTTTTTTTTTTTTGAAAAACATTTTATTGAAGTTCAACTCTGTACAGCAAAATAGACAGTACAACCACATGTGAGAATTACAGGAAGTAATATGCATACAACATGGTATTCCGTAGTGCACAAACAATCACATCAATAAACCTGAGAGTAATCTCGAGGAACTCCACATAAAACAGGGTGTTAAGCAGGGTATAGGTAAAACTTGGTACGGGTATTTTCAGTTTTCCTCGTAGAGTGTGGGGAGGGGGAAAGAAAAGGGGGGGGAAGTGATAAGAATGGGGGGGGGGAGGAGAGGTGTAGAGAAAGGGAGGGGTGGGGGGGGGGAGGAGTGGGAACTGGAAAAATGAGGAGTGGGGGGTGGGGGGAGGGGAGGCTAGGCACAATATTGTTCAACATCAATATAAGAGGTATTGGTGGGTCCAAAGCCCACCATGGGGGAAATACAACATAGATATATATAAAGTAAGTAGCTATGTAGGTCACCGTCTCTACTGCCCCTCCTTGACGACAGCACCATGGATCACCTGCTGTTCATGTTGGCTAAGGGTGATGACGCTCGGCACTCAGGTATTTAAATGCGTATATGAGGGAGGAGCGTTATCAGCCTAGATACAATAGGTGAGCCACAAATGGTCAGGGTTGTGTTATTCAGGGCCAGTTCAGGTCACAAAGGTTGGGTGCCTACACCCCAGGAGGGGGGAAGGCAGACCATTTTCTAAGTAAGCGGGTGTGTCCGTTGGAGGAAGGATAATGCATGCCTACTAGTTCTCTATCCCTGAGGAGGGATAAGTCCTTATGCAGTTCATGGATGGTGGGAGGGATGGAGTCCATCCAGTGTTTTAGTATAAGCCTGCGGGTCACCATGAGGCAGGTTATTATCCAATGTTTGTAATCCAGTAGAGGTTTCTTTGAGTGTTTGGGTAGCGGTAGTGTTTGTAGCGAGAGGTCACCAAACAAAAGGAGGTATATATCCTTCGGTAGGGAAATTCCAGTATATCTGGCTATGTATCTCAGCGTCTTGTCCCATAGGAAGGATATAGGGGGACATTGCCAAAATTTGTGAAGTAGTGATGGGAACCTTAACTTGCACAGTGTGCAAAAGTGATGGGAAATGTCTGAGGACCATCTGATATGGGGGAGGTATGCTCGGTGCATAATTTTGAACTGTTGCTCCCTCCAGAACTCATTGGTGATGAAACGACGAGTAATTAGGTATCCTGACAGGATACGGAGATGAGCATCGGGAGAGTTCAATGGATCATCCCATGCCGTAGCAATTTGAGTAGAGGTCCCTCGGTAAAGTTCTGAATGCAGCGGTTTATATATATGCGATATTTTGTGTTTAGCCTGCTGTATCCAAGTATCCAAGATAGAAGTTCGGAAGCGGTTTATAGGAGTATGGCAGAGAGAGTCCACAAAGCTTACACATTGGTGATAGTATAAGAAATGGTCAGACGGGAGGTTGAAGTTTTCCATAATTGTAGCAAAGGGATGAGGTTTACCAGTCTGCACATTATACAACTGTATGAATTTTGTGATCCCTCGCCTTGACCATTCCTCATAAGCCGAGCACTGCTGGGCCTGTGGGAACATGGGGTGATTACGGATAGGCAGATAGCCGGAGAGTCGCTGGGGCAATTTGAAGCGTTTTCTCGGTTCTCTCCATGCCATCACAGTGTCTCTGAGTAAAAGATTGTGTCTCAGAGACACAGGTAAATCCGCGATCCCACAGTGCAGCAGTGCCGTAAGATCATAAGGAGCAGCCAACTGCGATTCCAGGGAGAAGTTGGTGTATCTCGATTCGCGGCTCAACCAATCCATACATGTCCGTAATAGACAGACCACATTGTATACGCGGGTGTTCGGGAGGTCCACTCCCCCCTCTCGAGTAGATAAGTGTAGCTTGGCCATTGAGATCCTAGCCCGTTTCCCCTTCCATAAGAAGAGAGAGACTGCTTTGTGTAGTCGCTTGATGTCAGTGTGTTTCAGTAGAAGTGGTAAAGTTTGGAGGGGGTAGAGCAGTTTAGGGAAGGTGGCCATTTTGTACAGGTGGCACCTACCTCTGAATGAGAGGGGGAGATCAGCCCAGTTCTTCAACTCGGCTATCATCTTGTCTATAACAGGAGTGAAATTGAGCCTGTACAAGGAGGACGGGAAGGGCCCTATTTTTATTCCCAAATATGTGATGTGGCGAGTGTTGATGCGAAGTGTAGAGGAGGACGCCCACTGCGGGGATTGTGTGGTATTTAACGGGAGTACCTCACTTTTGGCGAAGTTAATGCGGAGGCCAGAGCACCGTCGGTATTCCGCAAATATTTGTTGAATAACAGGAAGATCGTGGCCAGGATCAGCTGTGAATATTAGCACATCATCTGCGAACATAGCCGTGCGCAGTTCTTCATGTCCCACCTCAATGCCCCGGAGCTCAGGGTGCGTCAACAGGCATCTGGATAAAGGTTCCAGTGCCAGGTTGAACAGCAGGGGTGATAAAGGGCACCCCTGCCTAGTGCCCCTGTATAATTTGAAGGGTTGTGATGCATGCCCGGCTACTATCACCTGAGCTGCAGGGGAGGCGTACATGGTTCTGATCATGTGGAGAAAAGGGCCTGAAAAGCCAAAGCAGGTTAACACTTTGTCTAACCATTGGACGTTAACATTATCGAAGGCCTTTTCAGCGTCGAGGGTGATGATGGCTGCCTTGTTAGTAGGATTCAGTTACGAGGCCTCGAGAGCTAGCAAGACCTTTCGTATATTGGATGTGGCCGACCGGCCTTTCGTGAAACCCGCTTGGGCCGGGTGTATGAGCGTGGGTAAAATGGAGGCCAGTCTGTCTGCAATAATTTTGGAAAGCAGTTTGGAATCTATGTTCAATAAAGATATGGGTCTATACGATCCCGGGTCTCTGGGGTCCTTGCCTTTCTTGTATATCAGCTTAATGTGAGCTTGGTAGCCCGTGGGCAGATAGGGGTGTCCGGTTAGGATGTGATGGAAAACCGACTGCAGAGTGGGGGCTACTTGATCTATAGCCAGTTTGTAAAATTCCGGGGTGTAACCATCAGGCCCGGGTGATTTCCCGGGTGCCAGCCCTTGGATAGTTTTGCGCACTTCCTCTAACGTTATTGGAGCGTTCAGAGTGGTTAGTTGCTCAGTGGTTATTTTGGGGAGATCAGTCGAGGATAGCCAACGTGAGGCCACGGCCTCATCGCAGGGTTCATGGCTGTACAGGGTAGTGTAAAAGTCTGCAAACACCCTATTGATGTCTGAAGGGGAGTCTACCAGTTTGCCGTCCGAGTCTCTAAGAGTAGTTACGTGTGTGGGCATGAAAGGGCCCCGACATAGGGAAGCTAGTAGCTTTCCAGGTTTATTCCCAAAGGAGTGGTACTTCCACTCCTGCTGGGATTTATAGAGGCGTTCCCTGGCGTCGGTCCATGTGTCAAAAGTCTCCTTCGCTTTCCGCCATACGATACAGGTTTGTTTGGGCTTCCCTCAAAGAGGTGCTGGCTTTCATGTAGGCTTCTGCAATGCGTTTTTTGTAGGCCGACGCGTACGAAATGATGCGACCCCTTAGGACCGCTTTGCCCGTTTCCCATAGCAGGGTAGGGGATACCGAGGAGGAGGCATTAGTGTCTACAAATTCTGCCCAAGCGTCGCCAATCAGTGTAGCCACCCTGGGGTCCCTGGCTAGGTAGGAGGGGAATCGCCAGTGTTTAAAGGAAGGAGTCTGGGCAAATATGGATATGTCTATAGAGATGGGGGCGTGGTCCGAGATTGCAATGTCATGTATCTTAGGGGAGCTAGTGTACGGGAGTAATCTGTCATTTATTAGTGTATAATCAATCCGTGAGAGTGTATGGTGCGGGTGGGAGAAAAAGGTGAACTCTCTACCTGTGGGGTTTGACAGGCGCCAGGCGTCTGTCAAGTGTAGGCTTTCCGTCATGTGAAGCAGCAGGGGGGAGTAATATTGGCGTAAGGTGGGTGAGGAGCCTATCGCTTGAGACCTGTCTTCGGATGGGGACATGAGCTGATTGAAGTCACCCGCTACCAGTAATGGCAAATGTAGAAAAGGGGCCAGGTCGTGGGACAGTGTCTGGAAAAAATTTGCCGAGGGTGAGGTAGGTGCGTACACCCCAGCCACTACCCATTCTTGATGAGAGTCTGTGAAGTGCAGGATGGCTGTTCGCCCTTCCTTGTCAAAGTGGGTGAACTTAACTGTGGCGGGGTAGTTCTTATGTACCAGGATCAGTACCCCGGATTTGCCTTTAACTGCAGGTGAACCATATACCTGCCCTACCCAGAGTTTTTTCATCCTATGAAAGTCCTTTTCCTCCAAATGAGATTCCTGCAATATGGCTATATCCGCCCTTAGACGCTTCAAGTGTCTAAGGACGGCCATCCGCTTATGAGGCGATCTGAGACCCTTAACGTTCCATGAGATTATGGTCATGGAGGATCATATGGATAGGATTGAGCCGCGAAGTAGTACAGAGCAACAAGGGGAGTGAGACGGTGCCACGTGTGGTACATAGAAGCAAGCAAGAAGCTTGTACACCTTGAGAGTGATGTAGCTAGACCTAGCAGACAGGTGGGTGTAGGAAGGGGATAACAAGACCCAACTGGGGTCAGAGGAAGGAGGGAAAGGAAGCATAACCAGAAGCATGGGGACTTCACTTTTTTCCTCATGTAGGGGAGCATGCTTATGGACAGCGTTACCGGACTCACTATGCCTTGCGTCTGGTGTAGATATGATACGTACGGTTTAGGTCGACCGCAGAGTGCAGATGGAGGCCGTGATCATATACGCCAGGGGCAAGGCCTAGGCCTGAATATCAGTAAGGCTGTGTAATGCCATAACATAGAAAGGAGCAAATAGCATCATATCCTATAACATAACATATCACCGTAAGTGAATGAGATAACAAATGTGATAGCAAACTAAAATAAAACATACGACCTCACGTAGACCTGCCAGGGTGGCCGTGATCGCATAGTTCTGTATAATGTGGAACACAGGGAGAAGCAAAGCTGAACAGTTACCGGAACGCGTTGCAGTACTGTAGACCAGAGGATGTAGAGACAGAACCTGGTATTCAGGGAAAAGGCAAACCATTGCCAATGTAGAGCCTAAAGGCTCCTCGCAGAACTGTAGTGGAGAGCAGTAGGTGTATACATCATGGAGGTGAAAGAATACACATCACACCATAGGAGAGTCGATGAGTTCAGCGCTGTCTGTGGCGGGACGCGGAACCATTGGTGCGCCGTTTCTTCGCTGGGTCCTTTCTCGGGCTGCGTTGTTCTCTCGCCCCCTGCGGGCGTTGGGGAGAAGGGGTAGCAGGCATGTCCACCTGAATATTAAAATGGCGTTCGAGAAAGTGCATGGCTTCCTCAGGATGTGAGAACGATTTTTGTTCCCCCGATAAGTCCGACAAACGTAAAGTAGCAGGGTATGCCAGGGTGAATTTGATAGATTTTCGGTACAGTGCTTGGCAAAGCGGCTGAAAGGCTTTTCTACGCCGTGTGACCTCTTGCGAGTAGTCTGCAAAGACCAACAGCTTGTGGCCATCAACTTGGAACGTTTTGGCATTTCGGAATGACTTGAGGATGTTTTGCCGGTCCATATAATTCAAATATCTCACTATAACCGGTCGAGGTGTCTTCCTGTCATTAGAAGGGGCCCCTAGACGGTGGGCCCTCTCGGCCGTGCACGTGCTGTGGATCCCCAAGGCCATAGGGAGGCGTGTAGTGACTATGTCCATAAGTGTGTCAGCTCCATAGGTTTCAGGGAGGCCTATAACCCGGAGGTTGTTCCTCCTAGAACGATTCTCCAAATCGTCTAATTTGTCCAGCAGGTATCTCTGGGTCTGTCTGGCTTGCTGGTCCATGGAGAATGAGCCCTGCAGCTCATCCTCAACGTCGGACAGCCTGTGCTCCAGTTCCTGCAGCCTGTGTGAGTGATCCCCCAGTTCCTTGCGGAGCTGTGCCATCCCTGAGGCTATAGCTTTGTCTATTGCCTCGGTGATTGTTGGTGATAGCAGCGTTGATACTGCTTGGGCCAGGGATGCGATCTGAGTGTCAGGAAAGGGCGATGGAGGCTGACCTTGCCGGACCGCGGGAGATGAAGGCGCGGCGTCCGCCATTATGGCCTCGGAGTAGGCCGGAGATGGAGCCGCGGGCTCAATTTGTGGCGGTGCGGCGGAGCCGTTCGGGCGGAAGAAGCGATCCATCCCACAGTGTCCCCAGAGGGTGGGGAGCGGGTTGTGCGGTCGGACGAGTCACCCAGACCGGGTAGAAAGGCTAATGTAGCGGGTAGTTGCCGGAGCTGATGTCCCTCACAGCCTCTTACATGGGCGCCGGAACCGGAAGTCCCCATGGAGGGGTTTTAACTGGCACAGGATTTCTTGCACTTTAGGATGAGGGCAAGGAGAGATTGCCATCATTGGAGCCAGGGAAGAATTAGGAACCTTTGCCCTGTTATTTCATGGTAGCACTTCCAGTTCCAGCATAGCTAAGAGCCCATGGAGGGGTAGGAACTGGCACAGGATTTCTTGCACTTTAGGGTGAGGGCAAGGAGAGATTGCCATCATTGGAGCCAGGGAAGAATTAGGAACCTTTGCCCTGCTATTTCATGGTAGCACTTCCAGTTCCAGCATAGCTAAGAGCCCATGGAGGGATAGGAACTGGCACAGGATTTCTTGCACTTTAGGGTGAGGGCAAGGAGAGATTGCTATCATTGGAGCCAGGGAAGAATTAGGAACCTTTGCCCTGTTATTTCATGGTAGCACTTCCAGTTCCAGCATAGCTAAGAGCTCCCATGGAGGGGTAGGAACTGGCACAGGATTTCTTGCACTTTAGGGTGAGGGCAGGGAGAGATTGCCATCATTGGAGCCAGGGAAGAATTAGGAACCTTTGCTCTGCCAAGTCATGTTAGGATGTTTTAACATAGCTGAAGGACCCCATGGAAGGATTAGATTTGTTGTAGAATTTTGGCATGTTAAAATGAGGGAAGGGTCAAATTGCCATCATCTGAGCCCATGGAGGAATGAGGAACCTCAGCTTGGGGGAGGGGGCACACAACTAACTGGCCCTTTTAATGGGACAGATTTATGTGGGCCAAAGAAAATCTAGCATGCAAAGTGTGCCATGGTGTCATGGTGATTGGTGGGCATGGTGAATGGTGGCTTGGTAGGTTTTCCTAAAGGACATGGTTTATTTTGAGCTATTATTATACAGCTTTTTTACATCTTCCATCAACATCTTTTTCTGCAGCTCGCAGGACTCCACCATATGATATTATTAGAGTCACAAAAGATGATAGTGCTGGAGGAATTCTCTCTGCCAGAGGCTATCATCACAGGTCTGAACAGGAAGCAGGGAGCTAAATAATGCTCGGCATGTTCTCACTGCGGCTCTCGCTCTGATCGATGGCTGAATGGTGAAGGATCTTCACTCAGAGCCTATCACATACCTGGTTGGTAGTCGAGATGACGAGATGGCTTCCCTTACACCTCTGGTCCAGGCACCCATGGAGTGGAGCACAAGGAGTCCAGCCCACGAACGTTCCCTTCTGGAGGTAGGCTTGGCTGTGAGGTGCTTGTGCAGGCCAACAGGAAGGTCCCTGGAAAGAAACAGATGGAAAGACAGCTTGTCAAGACAATGGAACACAACAAGGTGGAAGCAAGGTCTAGACAGGTGGTGACTGGTGGCCATACAGCACACAGCAGGCAAGGTAGCAGGCAGAGTCATGGTTAAGAGGCAAGCCAGGGTCACACCAGAAGTTCAGTCAAGTTAGGTCAAAATCAGGAGGTCAAACGGGGAATCAACAGAGACAAGCCATGGTCAGAAACAAGCTGAGATCAAAAGCAGGAAGACAGAGAGATACAAGTCCAAGAGTAGTTTGGGTCAGGAAAGGGAAAGCAGATCTCAGGAACAGGTTCAGGGTTCAAGTAACAGGGTAAAGAGCATCCAGAAAATTTCTTGCTCAGCTCTGTTCCTTGAATAGGCCATTTGGCGCCAAGACTATGCGTGCTTGCCTATGCACCTGTATGCACATTCATCCTTGCAACATGCCCAAGCGATTTAGCATTTTCACGCAAATGTGCTTGCACACACAACCGGAGGACCCACAGTATGTTCTGTGTACTCGCACATCATCTTCTGATCCCATCCTGACAGGGCTACCAACCCAACATATCTTACCAGTACTAGCCTAGGAGGGGCAAATGTCTCCCAATCGGAAGCACCCTGCCTCAGTACTCCTCTTAGGAGACCTCAGCCCTGATGAATGCAGTGGGTGGGTTCTTGGGAGGAGTTATGCAAATATCAAAATGCCTTGATGAGTGGATTTCAGTCTAGAGAAGTGGGCGTTCCTAGCAGGGTGCATTTGCATTTCGTGCTGGAAAGTTTCAGTCTTTCTATTTGCCCTCTTGAGCATTGTGACCAAACAGAAGATGATGTGAAATCCAAACTATTACAACTGTCACCAGAACAGGAGGTGAGGGTAAATTTACCAATAGGGAAACTAATTCTGGGGACATCTGTTCTGGTGGTGATAACTGTGATTCCTTTACTTTGTAGAGATGTGCTCTAACCCGGAGCGCCCGGAGGTACCAGGGTATGGGGAGTAGGTCATCCAGGAAAGCATGTGGGGACCGCCGCCTTCTGATTTGAATGGGTTGAACTGTTCTAACCAGTTTGAAGGGAGCAAGAAAGCCGGTCTGATTGGGTGGCCGGTGGAATTGCTCCTGGATGTAATGGGTTGAGGAACAGGATGGCGATGGGAGGGCTTTCTCTCCTGGGTTTTAATTCTGGCCTTGCAGGTAGGCTCTCCATAAGCTGTCCAGGTTCCGATGTCTGCTGGTGGGGATAGGCTACACTTGGTCTGGCTGGGGGGCTGAGACCGAAAAAGCCAGTGGTGTAGGTGCCTTAATTCTCACTGGTGTGGGTTTCTTCAAAGGGACTCACCAACAGGCATAAAGATCTGGCGTGGATGGCTGTCCAGGGGGGTTTGCCACTCAGGACATTTATGCATGCCAGAAACTTGTGCAGATACAGGCACTGCCCCTTTTGTATCATCCATGAGGAAACGTCTTTTCACGTTTTCTGGGAGTGCTCATTTGCACAGAGCCTGTTGAGGGCCTTGGAACCTGAAGAGACCTGAGAGACTTTGTCCCACAGACTGCCATCACACATTTTGCTGTGCTGAATGGACTTTTTCATGGGACTTTTTCCCAAGAGGACATTGACAACGCCTGGCGGGTGTTGTGCTGCTTTAAGGACGCTTTATGGTGCGCCAGAAAGCGCCTTATCCACCAGAGGGAGAGGATGTCCATTGAGGACTGTCGCAGACTGATCCACAGTCTGCTCAGAGACTATAACCTGATGGATCTCATGGAGGAAGAGGAGGTCTGAAGATTTCCCCTTCCCCCACTCTCCCTTGTGTGTCTTTGTCCATTCAATAAAGCTTCGGGCCTGTGATTTCATTCCCCCTACCCCCACTCTCCCAACCCCCATCACACCTGTTGCTTTTTTGAAATGTTTTAGTATTGATACAGTTTGAGTAACGTAACGTATAGACACTGTTATTTAGTTTCATGCTTCAGGGGTATTGCGGCGTCATGCATGATGTGATGGCACGGGGTATCCTTACTCCGCACACCACATCAGGCATCATACCGCAGAATGAATGTATGTGATTGAATGTATTTATTAGTATGACCGGAAATGTATTGTAATGTAGTGTATTTATGCGCTGCGTCGCAGTACAGGGGAGAATGTACCCCGACAAAAGTATTGTTTTTTGTATATCTTTTATGCAAATAAAGATTACATTTTCAACCAAAAAAATTCTCACTGGTGTGGGTCCTCAGGCCCTACCTTGAGTCTTGGGAGGGGGTGGATATGGCCTTTTGGCTTGGTCTGCCCTCTCTCATGGGGTCTCCCTTCGGGGGAGCCCCACTTAGTACTCGGTGGGGGCTGTTTCGGCAGTCCCCCTGAAGAACGGGGTCAGTCTGGTTTTGGCCAGACAGACCATGAGTACCTTAAATCCCTGTCAGGAGTCTTGCGCCCCGGGGGATCGAGGTTCGGGTCCTACCTCTTCGGAGGGAAGACCATTTGTTTGCACACCCTGTGCACTTTTTGTGTTCCTCACGTTTGTGTGTGTGCACTTTTTTATGCACCGGGTGAAGTCTTTTGAGTGTTTCACACGCTACGGAAAAAAAAAAAAAAATTTTTCTCACTGGTGAGGGGCAGCTCGCCTTGAGTTTTTCGGCACCTTGGTCACTGCACCATACACACCTTTTTTGCACCTGCCTCTTGGGACAGGCCTTTTGGTTCGGACCAGAGGAATTCTTTATTCCGGCCGGAAGGCCTGCATTGGTACCTCACATGGCACCATAGCACTTATCCCACTTCCCCTTCCCCTTCCCCCACCTTTTTGTTTGTGTGTTTTTATTTCTTTGTTGTTGTGTCACTACACTATCACTCTTTTTCCTGCACGGCTTGGAGGGTGTGGGTCCTCGGGCCCAGCCTTGAGTCTTGGGAAGGGGGTGAATATGGCCTTCTGGCTTAGTTCACCCTCTCTCATGGGGTCTCCCTTCGGGGGAGCCCCACCTAGTACTTGGGGTGGGCTGTTCCAGCAGTCCCCCTGAAGAACGGGGTTTGTCTGGTTTCGGCCAGGCAGACCATAGGAAGTACCTTAGTCCCTGTCAGTAGTCTTGCGCCCCGGGGATCGAGGTTAGGGTCCTACCTCTTCGGAGGGAAGACTATTTTCGCACACCCTGAGCACTTTTTGTGTTTGTCACGTTTTGCGTGTGTGCACTTTTTTATGCACCGGGTGTAAGTCTTTTGAGTGTGTTTCACACGCCACGGGTTTAAAAAAAAAAAAAAAAGATGTGCTCTAACTTGCTTTTATATTTTCAGGACAGTAAGTGAAGGAACGTCTCCTAAATTGTACACAGATAGCTAAAAAAAATCAACTTTTTTGTAACATCTAAAACAACAAAAAAAGTTCATTAAGTCTTTTAAATAACCTGCCCACCCCCAGAACCCCCTACAAAGTCTTATACCACATTGTCAATACTGGTCCTAGATCTTCTCCAGGGACTGCACAGTCCCCGCTTTATAATAATTTAAAGAATATTATTTTTTAGCACTGATGAAGAGAGGTGCAGCCTTTGAAATGTGTTGGCTTTGGAAACATTTGATCATTTGAATAAACTTGTATGTGGACTTGAACATTGCAGTGCAGCACTTCAATTCCTAATTCACTCATCCCTACCACAACCCAGCCCAATATTCAGATTCTCTACATTTATTTTATCATCATAACATTGGATGATTACATCATTAAAAAGTAAACCTATTAGGAATCATCAGGGCTCAAGATCCTCTTATCCACTTCCAAGTTATGCACTATTGGTCTTTTGGCTAAGATCAAGTGTAGTATCTGTTCTTATTGGCATCCAGTAGGGGCGCTCCACCATCACTCTGGGATGGCTGGCTGTATGGTATCCCTGCTGGTATGATGAAGGTCCTGAGGGATCATCCCTGTGGGAAGGAATCTGAATTGAGTGTCAACCATGTAAGGTGGAGGTTGGTAGCACTTCCCTACTGTGGAGGATTCCGGGGGGCTCATTGCCTCCTGATTCGAGTGGTACTACTTTGTCTAGGCCGGAGGTTGGGGAGGCAGAGAGACTGCTGGGAGTGGCATCCTGGGGGTGCTCCTAGAATCACTATGGTTTTGGGACCCCACTGTAAGAAAGGGCACTAGGCCACAACACTTGCTTTTTCTGCATGTCACTTCGTGGGCTTGGCCTTTTGGCCGAAACTGGGGCAATTTTTGTTAGCAGACCACTGCACCTTTTTTATTTTCTTTAATTTTTTTCTCTCTACATACCTGTCACCTGCACTTATTGAAAATTTGCACTGTGAAAGTGGATTTACATTTGTTCTGTGGAAATGGGGCAAACAAAAAATAAAACAAATGTTATCAGCATATTTCTTCTTGTGCTGGTTAAATGTAAATCATTGATTTAAAAATGAAAATACCAGATTTGGCCACTAGATGGGGCTAAGTATCATAAGACTGATACTTAGCTCCATCTAGTGGCCAAGTTTGTTATTTTCTTTTATTAATCAATGAGAAAACTTAAACTCAACCAGGAAAAAGCCTGATAATTGTGTTTGTTTTGCTCCATTCACACATGCATACTCTACACATGAACCATCTGTTATAATATGGTTGCTTTGTGTCGTTTCAGCTCACTGTATATCTGGGGAAGAGGGACTTTGTGGATCACATTGACGTTGTGGATCCCGTTGGTGAGTATTTCATTGACCATTGATGGTTAATCGTGGTAACATACCCACGCTATGGTCTGTGCTAAATTCTAACTGTGCTAACCAAATGATAAAATGAGTTATTGTGAACTTTGGAGCTGCTACTGTAGTATTGGGTTCATATAACCCTATTGGATCAATATAAAAAAAAAACACAGTGCTGCTCCTATACCAACCATGTACATTTCTAAGTTCTCTCCCCTATACCAAAAAATTAATCAATCCAAACATGTAAAATTCAATAATGGGTTTCCAATCATATAAAGTGTGAGTGTGTATATATTTGTACTGGATTACCATTAACAACTCCGACATTTACAGTCTATCAATTTACTTCTTGGCTCAGTCAATAATTAGTCCAGGGCTATGTAGTTGTTTTGTGTTTTATTTTATAAATTAAGGATGGGAGAAGGGATTAGTGGGATACTCCAGATTAACTATGCACAAAATTTGAAAGACATCTCTCTGTTGATACAGCCAGGCTTGCCACAGGTGGATTTAGGGTTAAGTCTCTTTCCAGATGACTTGATGAACTCAAATTATCTTCAGGACACTCTCCTTAGTATCCTCTTTCTTGACCCCTGAAACCTGTCCACTGACTATCCTACACCAGGGTGGCCCCCCTCAGGTCAGGCCCCTTGACACGATTTCCCTGTACTCACGATACTGTTTTTCTAGGGTCTTCGGTGTCTCCCCCCTCAGTCAGCTTTCCTGGACCTCTGGGTTTAGCCCCGTTCCTCGGGCCCTCAGAATGACCTTCTGATGTCATGTGCCACTGCTACAGAGGAGGAGGCAGCCACCACCCCCTCCCTCCAGGACTCTGTTCACCAGCCAAAGACCCTGCAGCACATGTGCTCCTGGCTTTTATACAGTATCCCAGAATGCACCGAGACAGCCTGTCTCTACCAACCACCAGGACTGTATCAAAGCCTATGTATCCATTGGTCAGGTTTCCTCCCACTGTCCAACATGTCTCCCTATTGGACCAGTGTGAAACACTCTCTAGACTCAATGAATCACATACTGAGCACAATGAGCAGACCTCACTAACCGATCCTGCTCTCTGGTAGGCAGAAAGCAATACAGATTTCCCTGCTGCTCCTCTGATAGGCAGACAGAGCCAAAAACTATACTCTCTCACTAACACCTACCTAGGAGGGTGCTACATATATATATATATATATATATATATATATATAGTGATCAGAGAAACTCAAAGTGCCAGTGTAACAGTCTTAATTTATAAAGTCCATATACAGTATATAATAAGTGTAAATCAAAGTGCTGGTGCAGATGTGTCTCTCATAGTGCCAGATCCGCAGTGCCGTGCTCCCCACCTCTACTCCCCGCTTATACTCCCCGCCTATACTCCCTGCCTATACACCCCGCCTATACTCCCCACCTCGAATCCCCGCTTATACTCCCCACCTATACTCCCGGCCTATACTCCCTGCCTCTACTCCCCACCTATACTCCCCACCTATACTCCCCGCCCCTACTCCCCACCTATACTCGCCGCCTATACTCCCCACCTATACTCCCCGCCTCGAATCCCCGCTTATACTCCCCACCTATACTCCCGGCCTATACTTCCTGCCTCTACTCCCCACCTATACTCTCCGCCTATACTCCCCACCTATACTCCCCGCCTCTACTCCCTGCTTATACTCCCCGCCTATACTCCCTGCCTATACACCCCGCCTATACTCCCCACCTATACTCCCCGCCTCGAATCCCCGCTTATACTCCCCACCTATACTCCCGGCCTATACTCCCTGCCTCTACTCCCCACCTATACTCCCCACCTATACTCCCCGCCCCTACTCCCCACCTATACTCTCCGCCTATACTCCCCACCTATACTCCCCGCCTCTACTCCCCACCTATACTCCCCGCCTCGAATCCCCACTTATACTCCTCACCTATACTCCCGGCCTATACTTCCTGCCTCTACTCCCCACCTATACTCTCCGCCTATACTCCCCACCTATACTCCCCGCCTCTACTCCCTGCTTATATTCCCCGCCTCTACTCCCCACCTATACTCTCCGCCTATACTCCCCACCTATACTCCCCGCCTCTACTCCCCACCTATACTCCCCGCCTATACTCCCCACCTATACTCCCCGCCTATACTCCCCCCTCTACTCCCCACCTATACTCCCGCCTCTACTCCCCGCCTATACTCCCCGCCTATACTTCCCGGCTATACTCCCCGCCTATACTTCCGGCCTATACTCCCCGCCTATACTCCCGGCCTATACTCCCGGCCTATACTCCCGGCCTATACTCCCTGCCTCTACTCCCTGCCTCTACTCCCCGCCTATACTCCCCACCTATACTCCCCGCCTATACTTTCCGCCTCTACTCCCCACCTATACTCCCTGCCTCTACTCCCCACCTATACTCCCCGCCTCTACTCCCCGCCTATACTCCCCGCCTATACTCCCTGCTTCTACTTCCCACCTATACTCCCCACCTATACTTCCCACCTCTACTCCCCACCTATACTCCCCGCCTATACTCCCCGCCTATACTTACGGCCTATACTCCACACCTATACTCCCTGCCTCTACTTCCCACCTCTACTCCCCAGCTCTACTCCCCACCTATACTCCCCGCCTATACTCCCCACCTATAATCCCTGCCTCTACTTCCCACCTCTACTCCCCAGCTCTACTCCCCACCTATACTCCCCGCCTATACTCCCCACCTATACTCCCGGCCTATACTCCCCGCCTATACTCCCCACCTATACTCCCGGCCTATACTCCCCACCTCTACTCCCCACCTATACTCCCCACCTATACTCCCTGCCTCTACTCCCCGCCTATACTCTCCGCCTCTACTCCCCACCTATACTCCCGGCCTCTACTCCCCACCTATACTCCCCACCTATACTCCCTGCCTCTACTCCCCGCCTATACTCCCCGCCTCTACTCCCCGCCTATACTCCCCGCCTCTACTCCCCGCCTATACTCCCAGCCTATACTCCCCACCTATACTCCCCACCTATACTCCCCGCCTCTACTCCCCGCCTATACTCCCCATCTATACTCAAGGCCTATACTCCCCACCTATACTCCCCACCTATTCTCCCTGCCTCTACTCCCCGCCTCTACTCCCCGCCTCTACTCCCCGCCTCTACTCCCCGCCTCTACTCCCCCACCTATACTCCCTGCCTATACTCCCCACCTATTCTCCCTGCCTCTACTCCCCGCCTCTACTCCCCGCCTCTACTCCCCGCCTATACTCCCCGCCTCTACTCCCTGCCTCTACTCCCCGCCTCTGCTCCCCGCCTCTACTCCCCGCCTATACTCTCCGCCTATACTCCCCGCCTATACTCTCCGCCTCTACTCTCCACCTATATACTCCCCACCTATACTCCCCGCCTATACTCCCACTCACCGACTTCTGACTCTTAGAGTCAGAACGGCATGCTAATATGATATCCTATTATGGTTTGGATGGTCTCTCGCTTTAAATCTTCCTCCACTCCTCCAATGTTATGGTCGTTGCAATGTGTTCATGTCATAAAGATTTAGAAGAAAGATCTCCATAGCTTAATACCGTTTGACTTTATTTTAAATAATTAAAAGCAAGCGGGGGACGCAATGTGACGTGATTTCCAGCAGTGTGAACGCATGCCGTGGTGGTGATCCGACCGAATACCACACGCTTGTTTTATAGCTACAATTGTAAGTGTAATTGCTTTTAATATTTAAAATAAAGTCAAACGGTATTAAGCTATGGAGATCTCTCTTCTGCTTCTTTATGACATGAACACATTGCAATGGCCATAACATTGGAGGAATGGAGGAAGATTTAAAGCGAGAGACCCTCCAAATCATATCAGGATATTAGCATGCCGTTCTAACTCTAAGAGTCAACTACTGGTGAGTGGACTTAATAAATAAGACCGTTGCACTGATCACATTATAGATATATATACATATATACAGTATACACTTGAGATAGGAAACACATTGTTGAATTTTATATGTTTGGATTTATGAATGTTTTGGTATACTGGAGAGAGCACAGAAATGTATACGGCTAGTATAGGAGCAGGGCTGTGTCATTTTTATACTGATATCCTTGTCTATGTCTTCAATTGAAGACAATAACTTGAGTATGATATCCAATGTATGTGACCATTGACATCCCCTCTTTACAAAAAAACGTATTTTAAAATGTAATACTTCAAATTTATAAAGCTCTCTCTCCCTCTCGTGTTTCTCTCTTGTTCCTGTCTCTTTCTCTTTTACTCTCCTTTCTTTTTGGGTCTCTCTCTTTCACTCCTCCATCTCTCTTTTTCTTTCCAGTTTTCCTTTCCCTCTCTCCTGCTCCCATCTTCTCTCTCCCATCTCTCTCACTCTCTTTCTCTCTCTTCCTCTCCCGTTTCTCTCCTCTCATTTCTCTCTCTCTCTCCTTCTCCCTCTCCCATATCTCACTCTCTTTCTCTCTCCCTCTCCTATTTATCTTTTTCTCTCCCCCGCTCCAATCTCTCACTCTTTCTCTCTCCCATCTCCCATTCCCCTTCTATCTCCCTCTCCCATCTCTCATCTCTCTTTTACTCTCCTTTCTTTTTGGGTCTCTCTCTTTCACTCCTCCATCTCTCTTTTTCTCTCCAGTTTTCATTTCCCTCTCTCCTGCTCCCATCTTCTCTCTCCCATCTCTCTCTCTCTCTCCCTCTCCAATTTCTTTCTGCTCCCGTCTCTTTCTCTCTCCTTCTCCCTCTCCCATATCTCACTTTCTTTCTCTCTCCCTCTCCTATTTATCTTTTTCTCTCCCCCGCTCCAATTTCTCACTCTTTCTCTCTCCCTCTCTCATTCTCTCATTTCCCTTCTATCTCCCTCTCCCACCCTCTCACTCCCTTTGTCTCTTCCCTCTCATATTTCTCTCTTTATCTCCCATCTCTCACTCTCTTTCTATCTCCCTCTCATGTCTCTCACTCTCTGTCTCTCCCTCTCTTACTTCTCTTTCTCTCCCTCTCTTTCTATCTCCCGCTCCCATCTCTCACTCTCTTTCTCTCTCCCTCTCCTATTTATCTTTCTCTCTCCTGTTCCATTCTCTCACTCTTTCTCTCTCCCATCTCTCACTCTCTTTCTATCTCCCTCTCCCATCTCTTTCTCTCTCCCTCTCTCAACTCCCACTCTCTTTCTATCTCCCTCTCCCATCTCTCACTCTCTTTCTGTCTCCCTCTCCCATCTCTCAGTCGCTTTCCATCTCCCTCCCCCATCTCTCACTTTATTTCTTGCTCCCTCTCTTTCTCTTTCTATCTCCCTCTCCCATCTCTCACTCTCTTTATATTTCCCTCTCCCATCTCTCAATCTCTCTCTTTCTCCTTCATCTCTCCCTCTCTTTCTATCTCCCTCTCTGATCTCCCACTCTCTCTTTCTCTCTCCCTCTCCCATCTCTCCCTCTCTCTCCCTCGCCTGTTTCTCTCTTTGTAACTCCTCTCCAATCGCTCTTGCCTCCAATCTCTCTTTCTCTCATTCTCTTTTTCTCTCCCCCTTTCCCGTTTCTCTTGTTTTGTCTCTTCTCCCATCTCTCTCGTCTTCTCCCATCTCTTTCTCTCTCTCCCTTTCATGTCTTTCTCTCTTCCTCTCCCATCTCTCACTCCCTTTTTCTCTCTCCCTCTCCATTTTCCCTCTTTATAACTCCCATCTCTCTCTTCTCCAATCTATTTCTCTCTCCCCCCTCTCATTCCTGCTTCTTCCCCCTCTCCCGTTTCTCTCTTCTCCCATCTCTCTAGTCCTCTCCCATCTCTCCTCCTATCTCTCTTTCTTTCTCCCTCTCTTTTTCTCTCCCCCGCTCACTCTCTTTCTCTCTTTCTCTCTCTCTCTCTCCCTCTTCCATTTCTATCTTCTCCTCCAATCTAATTTCTTCTCTCTCTCTCTCTTTTCAATCTCTCTCTATCTCCCCCCCCCCCCAATCCTCAGCCTCTTTCTTTCCTTTTTCTCTCTCCCCTCTCTCTTACTCTCTCTCTTATTCCTAAACTCATTTTGCTCTCTATCCTCTCTCTCCTTCTCTTTGGAGCTCACAAGAATTATTTTTTTTCCTTCCTTTAGATGGTGTTGTTTTGGTTGATCCCGAATATCTGAAGGAGCGGAAAGGTAATCTATGTTCTCTATTAATCCTCTTCTAGGGTCACCATTATAATAATACGCTTTCTATGGGTTTCTCCTAAGCCCAGGACATTGATTGCGTCTGCCTGTTGAGTGTTCTCCAGTATGTAGAATAATTTATGGGATTATGAACATTTATTCTGTGTCAGCCAAACATTGAGGGGTTAATGCCAGTGATTTGGGATGGGAAAGATAATAAATATTTGGAGTGACCTCATAGAAAGATCCTTGTCTCCGAGGTTTCTGTAGAAGGCTCCTTCATGCCTTCCAGGCCTTTGCCTGGTTGGGGAAGCCAGAAAGAAGAAGAGGTTTGTTCTATTGGCTGCCCATCTAGACCCAAGAAAGCAATCTGGCCTATGGTAGAGAGAGACCAACAAATTCTAAGTTGGCCGGTGGCAGAGGACCAAGCATCAGCAAGGTAGCCACCTGTCTCAGTCTACAGAATCTACACTGGCCCTGTGACAAAGGCCTAAATAGTTCAAAGCTGAACTGCACCAGAGGTGAAAAGAAAACAAAGAGTCTAAGGTGGTCTATGGCAAAGGCCCAAAAAAACCTTAAGATTCTATGCTGGATTATGGCAGATGCCCAAAGAACCTAAAAGTCTAAGATGATCTATGGCAGGGGCCCAAAGAACCTGAAGAATCTAAGCTGGTCTATGGCAGTGGCCCAAATGTAGCAAGATTTCCAGGACCTTGGCCTCATGTGGGTCTGCCATTAGTACTGGTACTTTCCCCAGCCCATAACCCTGGGTGTGACAGCTGAAGCAGCGACAACTCCGGCATCTTTGTTTGTGGTCTTTATTGTATTTAGGGGATGGAAGAAGGGAATGAGTGGGATACTCCTTGAGGCTTAACTATACACAATTGGGACTTAATCTTTGAAAAATGCCCGTTGGCGCTTCTTGGACGCCAGCCGGCGCCAGCCAACGCTCACTAACACCGAGAATAACTTGTTGAACACAGAAGTGCTGGATCCTCGATCTTTAGTCCAGAAGATCCAGGACTGAATACTTTTAGAACTCCTGACACTGTTTAGCTGTGTAAGTCACTGAATACTGTCCTCTGCTTTTGGAGGTAGTATGAAGTAGAACTCTGTACAATTGTGCTGGCAACTAACACACACTCTGTACAATTAAGGGCCAAACTACAGGTACCCCCTTGAGCTTGAACTCTCCAGGGTCCACTGACTATGTACCCCCTCTGTAACTTCAGGGTCCTCAACCTAGGTACCCCCTTTACAGCTAGCTGATGACTGGATCGCAGAATCTCTTCCGGAGTGGTCCCCTCTGACACTAGGCACACCACCAGGGGCAATCCTCAGTATTCACGACCTGTGTAGGCTTTTCTGGGATTGGACCCCTCTCGTTCTCCGCAGATTCTCGGCACACCGGATCCCCTCAGCTCACTCAGCACCCTCTGGATATGCAGGCGACACCCCGAACTATCCGCTTCCTCAGACAGGAGGAGAGAGACAGCCGTACTCTCCCTCCTGGGACTCTGCTCCCGCCAAAGACACCGTGCCATGCACTTCCCCCAAACTTATACCCACTCCCAGAATCCTTTGCAGTCAATCCTGCTTTCTGGGGTAGATACAGCCTGGATGTGCCCCCTGATTTGGCTTCCTCCACTGTCCTATGAGAAGCCTCTCACAGGAGCCAGTGGGGAGACTTCCCTCTCAGTGGGCACGTTTGGAAACCATGACACCCTGCCAAAATAAATCACAGCCCTGCTGTTAGGCAGACAAGGCCAATATGCATTTACCTAGCACCTACCTGTAGGGTGCTACACAAAGAATCTAAACTGGTCTATGGTAGGGGTCAAAACAACCTAAAGAGCCTAAGCTGGTCTATGGAAGGGGCCCAAGGAACCTAAATAGCCTAGGCTTGTATATGGCAGAGGTCCAAAGAACCTAAATAGCCTAGGCTGGTATATGGCAGAGGCCCAAAGAACCTAAATAGCCTAGGCTGGTATATGGCAGAGGCCCAAAGAACCTAAATAGCCTAGGCTGCTATATGGCAGAGGCCCAAATAACCTAAATAGCCTAGGCTGGTATATGGCAGAGGCCCAAAGAACCTAAATAGCCTAGGCTGGTATATGGCAGAGGCCCAAAGAACCTAAATAGCCTAGGCTGGTATATGGCAGAGGCCCAAAGAACCTAAATAGCCTAGGCTGCTATATGGCAGAGGCCCAAAGAACCTAAATAGCCTAGGTTGGTATATGGCAGAGGCCCAAAGAACCCGAAGAATCTAAACCGGTCTATAGCAGGGGTCAAAAGAACCTAAATAGCCTAAGCTGGTCTACGGCAGAGGTAAAAAGAACCGAAAACGTCTAAGCTACAATGGCAAAATAGAGAGGCCAAAATAACCTTAAGAGTCAAAAGCAGGTCTATGAAAAAGGCCAGAAGAACCTGAAGAATCTAAGTTAGTCTTGTCTATGGCAGAGGTCAAAAGAACCTCAACAGTCTATGCTGGTCTATGGCAGAGACCCATAGAACCTGAAGAAGCTAAACTGGTCTATGGCACAGGTCTAAAAAAACTGGAAGATATTTGACAACCTGGACTTAGACAATTCTTGAAGAAGTTTGCCGCGCAGAGGAATTTTTTTGCTCTTTTGGGGTATTCTGTACCCCTAACCCCTTCTCTCCAAGATAATCAATGGAGGTACTAAAGCAACCATTTGCATGGAAGCCTACCAAACCATAGTCCACTAAAAAATGTACATGTACTATTTCTTTGTAACACGGCGCACCATATCGCACCGTAGTGAGTTACTTTGCGTTGTGGTGTATTTGGATGATGCCTGAACAACGATAGCAGTGGCCTTCTAGAGAGGAAAGTAAATGGAGGCATTGTCAGGGGGGAGTGTTGTGATCTCTATGAGGGGTAATAAATACCTGGCACATTACTGTGCACGCTGCTTAATACATCTGATGACAGGTCCACTTTAAACATATAAAGGGGGCCAGCCTAAATTTTGCAGCAGAAATTGGTGAGTTCCACTCATACCCCTGAGTATACTATACTATACTATAAATATGACCTGATTGTTTGCTTACTAGACATGGAAGTTCCCATGAATTCCATGTGATGAATCTAAAATTAAATTACACACCAGAAAGTCTCCTAATTAGAACGTACCCCAAATGTCCCGATCACAAGATCTCCTCCAACACAACCTCCTAAACTTCAGAGGGGAAAATTAACATTTTTGTGTCTTTAGAAAACCAAAGACGAGTCAGAGGTTTATAATTAAAGCTTGGTGTGTCCTCAGTTCTGAAGATAATTTGTTTTTTATGTATTTGTTTCCTCCAGTATTTGTGACTCTGACCTGCGCATTCCGTTATGGCCGGGAGGATCTCGATGTTTTGGGCTTGACGTTCCGCAAAGACCTTTTTGTTGCCAACATCCAGGCCTTCCCACCGGTCCCGGAGGAGAAGAAGCCGCTGACTCGACTGCAGGAACGTTTGATCAAGAAGTTGGGCGAGCATGCATACCCGTTCACCTTTGAGGTAGGGAGGAGGATCATTGTGACCTCTGAGTCTTTAGCAGTGGCGTAGCAATAGCCATAGCTGTACACATGGCTGCTACGGGGCCTGGGAGTGGAAGGGGGCCCCGCTTGTTGAGGCAAATTCAAAATAAAAAAATTGTGTGCCTGTGAAGATATATCACTGTATCATTAAGGATTGCAGAGTTTGTTGACACTGACTCTGTAACCCCTGTGACCCCGACCTTGTACCCCCTGTGACACTGAACCCATACCGCTTGAAACCCTGACACTGTTCCGTCTGTGACCCTGTTCACCCTGTGAACCTGACCCTGTACTCCTTGTGACCCTGTATTCCCTATGACAGTGACCCTATACCCCTTGTGACCCTGACCCCTGTACTCCTGTGATATTGATCCTGTACCCCTGTGACAATGACCCTGTACTTCTTGTGACCCTGTTCCCTCTGTCACCCTGTACCCCCTGTGACCATGTACAGCCTATGAACCTGACCCTGTACTCCTTGTGACCCTGTATCCCCTGTGACCATGACCCTGTACTCTTGAGACACTGACCCTGTATGCCCTGTAACCCTGTACCCCCCAAGACACTGGTCCTGTATGCCCTGTAACCCTGTAACCCTGTGACACTGGTCCTGTACCCCTGTGACAGTGACCCTGTACCCCTGTGAAACTGACCCTGTACCCCTGTGACACTGGCCCTGTACCCTCTGTGACCCTGACCCTGGCCCTCCTGTGACCTTAACCCTGTACCCCTTGTGACCCTGACCCTGTATGCCTTGTGACTCTGACCCTGTATGCCTGAGACACTAACCCTGTACCACCTGTAACCCTGTACCCCCTGGGACCCTGACCCTGTACCCCTTGTGACCATGACCCTGCATGCTCTTTGACCCTGACCCTGTACCCCTGTGATCCCAACCCAGTACCCCCTGTGATCCCGACCCTATACACCCTGTGATCCCGACCCTGTACCCCCTGTGATCCTGACCCTGTACACCCCGTGACCTTGAACCTGTACCCCTTGTGACACTGACCCTGTACCCCTTGTGATATTGTCCCTATACCCCCTGTGACCCTGGCCCTGTACTCCCGTGACATTACCCTGCACCCCCTGTGATACATTATGGCACACAGCAACCCCTCTCTCTGGACCCACTGTGAACTGTGAGTTGTTGACATAGCCTTATCGCCATGTCCCTAAGGTGAATGGGGACAGGGAAAACTGGAAATAAAGTAGAGCTTATATACAAAACGAGGGTAGTATTAAAATAACCTCAATAAACTATGATGGCTCAGAAACAGACAAAATAAAGGTGCAGAAAGCACCTGAACCAAGTGCCTTGCATCCACGTCTTTAAGTTTGGGACATTATTAGGACCCCTTTTAGCAGTACCTTTGGACGTGACATGATATAATATATAACAAAAACTATCAGCGCAAAAAAAATATCAATAGTGAATGGTGCAATAAACAAATGATATAAAGACCGGCTGCACACACTAAAAGTGTCTAAACCACACAATGTAAACTAAATAAACCAAAAAGTAGTGTTGCCAGTCATGTGCACACATAGTGTAAAAAAATTCAAAATCAGTGTCCATACATGTTCCAATGTCCATACAATCAATCAAATAAACGGTGAATCCACGTGTCCAAAAGAATCTTGTGCAAAACTTAATTAGTGCTTTTGTGATTAGTGCAATCCCACCACCAGGTGAATTGGTCTCTCACCTCCACTATAGACCCACTGCTGGGTCAATCACAGCGTTGTATATACACAGGGACCTTCAGATA
The DNA here is from genome assembly GCF_965119305.1 of Pelophylax lessonae. Taxonomy (NCBI): domain Eukaryota; kingdom Metazoa; phylum Chordata; class Amphibia; order Anura; family Ranidae; genus Pelophylax; species Pelophylax lessonae. Next base: position 736,825,436 of record NC_138769.1, on the reverse strand, counting down.
GTAAAGGCTATGGATAGCCTATCACCTCCAGAGGGATTCTCACCGATAGACATAAAGGGGGAACAAAGGAAGAGATCTAATGCTCTCTGTATGGCTGCAGTAAACCGCTTAATTGAGTAAAAGGAATGGTACTCACAAAGGTGGCGCTTCCAAAGCGCATAGCAATCAGCATAAACGGTATCTAGGAAGAGACAGCTTCCAGCACGCAGGCTCTGTCCCCTATACGCGTGACGTCGAAGCCCAACCACAGGCGTTGACTTCCTCAGTAGGGGTCTTACTGAGTTAGTCAACGCCTGTGGTTGGGCTTCGACGTCACGCGTATAGGGGACAGAGCCTGCGTGCTGGAAGCTGTTTCTTCCTAGATACCGTTTATGCTGATTGCTATGCGCTTTGGAAGCGCCACCTTTGTGAGTACCATTCCTTTTATTCAATAAAGCGGTTTACTGCAGCCATACAGAGAGCACTAGATCTCTTCCTTTATGTTTATCGGTGAGAATCCCTCTGGAGGTGATAGGCTATCCATAGCCTTTACTATCTGAAGGTCCCTGTGTATATACAACGCTGTGATTGACCCAGCAGTGGGTCTATAGTGGAGGTGGGATTGCACTAATCACAAAAGCACTAATTAAGTTTTGCACAAGATTCTTTTGGACACGTGGATTCACCGTTTATTTGATTGATTGTATGGACATTGTGACATGATAAAAAACTGGGAATTGTTGACATAACTGTGGACATCATGTCCCCAAGGTGAATAAGGACATAGAAAACTAAGAGAACTATGAAGATCTCGCCCCTGGAATTGCCAAAAAATATAACAATAATTCCTTGAGCAATGAGCCATTTCTGCTTCTCAGATAAGTTCCCCTTGTCTCCATTGATCTTTTTAGCTATCTGTAGGGGGGTAATTCTTCCCAATGACTACAAGTGTAAGGAGCATTCTTCCCACTAACCATCAGACTAATGTATCATGGGTTGTAGATATAGTAACTTTTAGCAGGGGTTCCTTGAAACGAGAAATTGACTACAAGTGTTCCTCTGTGTTGAAAAGGTTTAGAAAGGCTGGTCTAACCCTTTCCATAGAAATAGGAGAAGGACGCCGCTCAGGTGAGGCTGAGTAAACCGGTACTGGTCAGATCTGCCATCCAGAACTCGTGCAAACAAAGAAGTTGGACCGCACTTGGAAAATGTGAAATCAAAGATGTCTTTTATTCCTCATAACGAATCCATACAGACAGTGCATTGAGAGACATGCCAGGTTGACGCGTTTCACGATATAGATAATCGCTTACTCATAACCACACCAACCAAATGCGGTCCAACTTCTTTGTTTGCACTAACCCTTTTCAACTCAGTCCAAAAACAAAAAAATTTGGTTTGCATAAGGTGCCTATCCTGAAGAGAAGAAAAAAGGAGCTTTTCCAAAGAGAGATACAATAACGAGGCCATGCAAATCCACGAGATACTAGGGCTTTCATTAGTTGCCTTGGTGTAGTTATGCCCTCGGTATTGGAAGAGTTATTCTGGCCGGCTTGGTAAATACCTTCACTCTTACTTCATTACTCCTCCCTTACTTGTTGTATTCATTACAAAAGTCAATGACCTGAAACTACAGACGTTTTGTAAAATTGTTCTCCACGTATCTCATCATGTATAATTATTATTATCAAAGGATGATGTCTTGTCTATATTATTAGTTTTTTTTCTCGCCTATCTACAGATCCCACCAAACCTCCCCTGTTCAGTCACACTTCAGCCAGGTCCTGAGGACACTGGAAAGGTATATTATATATTTAATAGAGGTACTGCCCGCTGGTGGCGGGGTATGAGGTAACACATGTAGATTCTCCACCTGGAAATGCTGATAGGACATGGGTGTGGTTGTTACAGTTCTGCAGGACCAGACTTACCATTAGGCTAAGTAGACCTGTGCCTATAAGTAAAGAGGCATGTAGGCAGGTAGTGGTTAATGCTGCCCCGCTTGGGAAGGTTGGAGTTAATTGTGTTTGCTGGGTTTTTCTTGGTGGTTTTCTTGGGTCTGACCCCCTGGTCCTGTGTGCTATAAAAGGGATGGAAGCCTGGACCCTGGGTCTTACTGGGGGGGAGGCTTACTAAAGGGGGGGGGAAGACTCACTCGCTCGTCACGGATCCGCTCACCGAAGTCTGAATTTCCAGTGCCATGCCAAGGTTGGAGTTCCCGCTACCAAGGGGGATTGTTGGAATTAGCATTCCTCCCTGAAGAAACCAAGCATAGGGGGGCATGGGTGTTAAGTGGGGGAAGATTCATTTTTGTACAATGGGGAAAAGAAACTGTTTGTTGTTCAGTGGAAGAAAGACATTGTTTCCCAGTGGGGGAGGGACATTGGTGCTCAGTGGGGGGACATTGTTGTTCAGTGGGGGAAGAAACATTATTGAACACTGGGGGAGGGACTGTGGTGCTCTGTTGGGTGGGGGGGCATTATTGTACAGTAGGGGGGTGTTGGTGTACAGTGGAGGAGAGGGGGAGGAGACATTATTGTTCTGTGGGTAGAGGAAACATTGTTGCTCAGTGGGAGAAGGGCATTGTTTCTCAGTGGGTGACGGACATTGGTTCTCAGTGAGAGGTATTGATACAATGGAGGGAAGAAACTTACGTAGATGCTCAGCGGAGGAGGGACGTTATTGCTCGCTGGAAGGACATTGTTGCTCAGTGGAGGAGGAACATTGTTGCTCAGTGGGGGGGATTTGTTGCTCAGGTGGAGGGTCATTGGTGCACTGTGCAGAAGAAGCATTGTTACTCAGTGGGAGAAGGACATTTTTTCTCAGTGGAGGAGGGACTGTGGTGCTCTGTTGGGGGGGGGGCATTATTGTGCAGTAGGGGGGGGCATTGGTGTACAGTGGGGGAGAGGGGGAGGAGACATTATTGTACTGTGGGTAGAGGAAACATTGTTGCTCAGCGGGAGAAGGGCATTGTTTCTCAGTGGGTGAGGGACATTGGTTCTCACTGAGGGGTATTGATACAATGGAGGGAAGAAACTTTGATGCTCAGCGGAGGAGGGACGTTATTGCTCACTGGAAGGACATTGTTGCTCAGTGGAGGGGATTTGTTGCTCAGGTGGAGGGTCATTGGTGCACTGCGCAGAAGAAGCATTGTTACTCAGTGGGTGAGGGACATTGGTTCTCAGTGAGGGGTATTGCTAAAATGGAGAGAAGAAACTTTGATGCTCAGCGGAGGAGGGACGTTATTGCTCACTGGAAGGACATTGTTGCTCAGTGGAGGAGGAACATTGTTGCTCAGTGGGTGGGATTTGTTGCTCAGGTGGAGGGTCATTGGTGCACTGTGCAGAAGAAGCATTGTTACTCAGTGGGAGAAGGACATTTTTTCTCAGTGGAGGAGGGACATTGGTGCTCAGTGGAGGAGGAACATTGTTCAGTGGGTGGGATTTGTTGCTCAGGGGGAGGGTCATTGGTGCACTGCGCAGAAGAAGCATTGTTACTCAGTGGGTGAGGGACATTGGTTCTCAGTGAGGGGTATTGCTAAAATGGAGAGAAGAAACTTTGATGCTCAGCGGAGGAGGGACGTTATTGCTCACTGGAAGGACATTGTTGCTTAGTGGAGGAGGAACATTGTTGCTCAGTGGGTGGGATTTGTTGCTCAGGTGGAGGGTCATTGGTGCACTGTGCAGAAGAAGCATTGTTACTCAGTGGGAGAAGGACATTTTTTCTCAGTGGAGGAGGGACATTGGTGCTCAGTGGAGGAGGAACATTGTTCAGTGGGTGGGATTTGTTGCTCAGGGGGAGGGTCATTGGTGCACTGTGCAGAAGAAGCATTGTTACTCAGTGGGAGAAGGACATTTTTTCTCAATGGAGGAGGGACATTGGTGCTCAGTGGGGGAGGGAAATTGTTATTCAGTGAGGGAGGGACATTAGTGTTCAGTAGGTGAAGAAACAATGTTGTACAATTGAGGAGGGGTTACTGGTGTTCAGTTGGGGAGGGACATTATTGTACAGTGGGGGGAAGGGACATTGGTGTTCAGTCGGAGAAGGGTGTAGTTTCTCAGTGGGGTAAGGGTGGGGTGAGGGCATTGGTATGCAGTGGGGGAAGATTCCTCACTGTATAGTGGGGGAGTAAACATTAGCTGATAGCAAATTTAATTAAAAAACCTACAATGCTGGGCTACAGCTACAGTGGGCACTCTCAGGGGTTGATACATTGTTATCATTTAGACAGTATGGACTCTGAGGGGTAATGCATTGTTATTGTAAGACAATGGGGACTTGAAGAGTGATATATTGTTGTTATAAGGAGATTGTGGATGACATTTGTTTCTCGGTCCCCCAGGCCTGTGGTGTGGACTATGAAGTGAAGGCTTTCTGTGCCGAGACCTTGGAGGAGAAAATCCATAAAAGGTAAAAATATATTTCTGGGTTTTATGTATAATTCATAATATGTTACTTATCAAATCATCTCAGGGGTATGATATATACCTAGTCTATGGCACAACAGCACTCCTGTACTTATACTACCACTGAAGACGGAACTCCACACCTCTTCCACCTTTCAGTCTATGGGACAGACAGCACTTTTGTACTTATACTCTCATTGGAGCCCCCCTGCATTCCAAGCAATATTTTTTCAGTCTATGGCTTTTACAGCACTTCTGTACTTATACTATCAATGTAGGCCAAACCTGGATTTCCCAGAAATACTCTCCCAGTTTATGGCTCTACCACCACTTCTGTACTTATGCTATTACTGGAGATTGAGCCCCTCTCTCCCTAGGAATACTCTTCCAGTCTATAGCTATTTTAGAATTTCTGTACTTTTGCTATCAGTAGAGGCCGAACCTTGCCCTTCCCAAGTATCATGCACCAGTCAATGGCCTGAGAAAAACACTTCTGTACTTATACTATCACTGGAGGCCAAACCCCACTCTACCCAAGTGTCTCCCCCCGCACCCCCGTCTTTGTCCTGAATAACACTTGTATACTTATACTATGACTGGAGGCTGAGGCCATCCTTTCCCAGGAATACTTTACCAGTCTATGGCTTGAATAGAACGTCTGTACTTATACTATCACTAAAGGCGAAAACCCACTCTTCCCAAGTATCCTGCCCAGTCTATGGCCTGGTTAACACTTCTGTACTTATACTATAACTGTAGGCCGAACCCCACTCTTCACAAGTGTCATCCCCCAGTCTTTGTCCTGGTTAACACTTCTGTACTTATACTCAGGGCTTTTTTTCTCCATGAATAGGTGTAGGTACTCCCCTCTTCCGAGTCACTCCTTGTCTCAACCACCTACCCACCTCCGAGCGCTGTCCTTTGGTTTCACCCCCTACCCACCTCCCAGTACCCCCCCCCCCCTTTTAGAGAATACAGAACCAAGTATCATGTTGTGGTTCCAGGTAATTTGTATGGAATTTGTTAATGATAGCTAAAAAAGCAGTAAAATAGATCCCCTGGAATCAGCAACAATAGATCCCCCCAAAAAATAGTTCCCCCAAGCAACAATAAATCCTTCACTGCAACAATGCCCCCCCCCCCCCGACACAACAAAATGCCCTCCAGCAACAATAGATCCACCCCAGCAACAATAGATCCCCCAGCAGCCAGAATCAATAGGCCATTCACCTCACCCTACTGACCCCAGCACCCCTTTGCCATTGCATACATTCAGACCGGAGATGCCGGAACTGCGTTCCCCCTGAAAAAAAGCCCTGCGTTATACTATGACTGGAGGCTGAGGCCCGCTCTTCCCAGGAATACTTTACCAGTTTATGGCTTGAATAGCACTTCTGTTCTTATACTATCACTAAAGGCCAAACCCCACTCTTCCCAAGTATCCGGCCCAGTCTATGGCCTGGATAACACTTCTGTACTTATACTATAACTGTAGGCCGAACCCCACTCTTCCCAAGTGTCCTCCCCTAGTCGTTGGCCTGAATAACACTTCTGTATTTATACTATGACTGGACGCTGAGGCCCGTCCTACCCAGGAATACTTTGCCAGTCTATGGCTTGAAAAGAACTTCTGTACTTATATTATCAGTAGAGGCCAAACCCCGCTCTTCCTGTAGAGCATGGCTCGGAAAACACTTCTGAACTTATACTGTCACTGGAGACCAAACCCCATTCTTCCCAAGTATCCTTCCCCAGTTTAAGGCTCAGAAAACACTTCTGTACTTGTATTATCAGTAGAGGCCAAACCCCACTCTTTGCAAGTATTCTTCCCCAGTCTACTGCTCAGATAACACTTCTGTACTTTTACTATCAGTAGAGGCCAAACTCCACTCTTCCCAAGTATCTTACCCCAGAGTATGGCTCGGATAACACTTCTGAACTTATACTATCACTGGAGACCAAACCCTATTCTTCCAAAGTATCATTCCCCAGTTTACGGCTCGGAAAATACTTCTGTACTTGTATTATCAGTAGAGGCCAAACCCCACATTTCTCGAGTATCCTGCCTCAGAGTATGGCTCGGATAACACTTCTGTATTTGTATTATCAGTAGAGGCCAAACCCCACTCTTCCCAAGTATACTGCACCAGAGTATGGCTTGGATAACACTTCTGCACTTATACTATCACTGGAGACCAAACCCCATTCTTCCAAAGTATCCTTCCCCAGTTTACGGCTCAGATAACACTTCTGTACTTGTATTTTCAGTAGAGGCCAAACCCCACTCTTTGCAAGTATCCTTCCCCAGTCTACTGCTCAGATAACACTTTTGTACTTATATTATCAGTAGAGGCCAAACTCCACTCTTCCCAAGTATCCTGCCCCAGAGTATGGCTTGGATAACACTTCTGCACTTATATTATCAGTAGAGGTCAGACTCCACTCTTCCCAAGTATCCTTCCCCAGTCTACGGCTCAGATAACACTTCTGTACTTATACTATCAGTAGAGGCCAAACCCCACTCTTTGCATGTATCCTTCCCCAGTCTACGGCTCAGATAACACTTCTGTACTTATATTATCAGTAGAGGCCAAACTCCACTCTTCCCAAGTATGCTGCCCCAGAGTATGGCCCGGATAACACTTCTGAACTTATACTATCACTGGAGACCAAACCCCATTCTTCCAAAGTATCCTTCCCCAGTTTATTGCTCGGATAGCACTTCTGTACTTATACTATGACTGGAGACTGAGGCCCGCCATTCCAGGAATACTCTACCAATCAATGGCTTGGATTACACTTGTACTTATACTATCCCTGAAGGCCAAACCCCACTCTTACCAAGTATCCTCCCCATTTGGATAACACTCCTCCCCATTTGGATAACATTTGGATAACACTTCTGTTAATATTAAAACTAGAGGCTGAGCACCGTTCCTCCCCAGGAATATTCTACTAGTCTATTCTTTTTTTTAACCTGTGGTAATGTGCAAAAACTAAACATCTAAGTGTGCAAAAAAAGTGCACGTAGAAAAAAAACACACACAAAAAGGTGCACTTAAGGCCAGGTGTCTCTCTAGTCCACCTCCCGAGGAAGTAGGACTCTACCCTGCAACCCCCCCCCCCCCCCCCCGAGGCACAAAGTCTCCTGACTCAACTTGGTCCAGCTGAAGCCGTCTAGCGAGTACTAGGTGAGGGGCTCCCCCGAAGAGAGTCCCCCCCCGGCAGGGGAGGAATAAACCTGATGGCCACACATCTTCCCCCTAGACTTCAGGCTAGGCCCGAGGACCCCCACCCTCCATCTTAGTGAAAAGATACACTGACAAAAGTGCAAAGTGGCAAAACCATAAATTGAATAAATAGCGCCAGTGCATTTGCTAGGCTTGGTAGCAAAATTTGCCCCAGACTTTGCCAAAGAGGCGCTGTGCACAAAAAGAAACACGTAGTTGATGTGGCAGTGTGCTCTTTCTCACAGTGGGGTTCCCACACCCAAGTGATATTACAAAAAAACCCTGGGGTGACCAACTCTCAGGGGGCACTGACATCGCCCAGCCCATGTCCAGACCAGGTAGACCCATTCACATCAGAAGGCACTGGAGCCCACCAGCTTTCCCAGGAAATTGCCCCCTCTGGATCAGCTGTGGGTAAAGGGTTCTGTATATGGAGGTTTTATTTTTTCTATTGGTTGAACTGGATGGACATGTCTTTGTTTCCTCCAGACTATCTATGTAATGATGTAACAGATCTTCTTTGTATCCCGCATGCACATTACGATCTCGTATCCATAGAAAAGACACGGGCCGCTCCACCGCTGACCTCATTCATGGCTCTTGTGTCTATTCTCCTGCCTGGGCGGAGGTGCATTTTCTGCTGCTGCTAATTGCAAAGCTTCATCTCCCTCCACATGACTTCATCCTCCCCTCCTCCCCCGGCGTCTCCATAACATGCTGACTGCGCTCTGGAGAGAGCGATTCGCGGCGTTGCCATTATTCATAAAACAAATGATCATGTATAATGTGTTTACATTGACAAAGGCGCCCTACTCCCCGGAGAGCAAACAGAAATAGGAAAATACCAACTTCTTCTATTATTATAGAGAATGTTTATACAGCAGAGAACGTGACATTTACTCCAGGTGAATCAACCACTGATATAATACACATGCACTAGGAAGATTCCCATGCAGTAAATGTTTAATGAATGTCACAATCCCTTCTTTATAAACATGATCCGATGTGTCAGCCCAGGCATCACCTAAAGTGCTGGTACTGTTTTCGGTGAAAGCCCAATTCGTGCCTTGGTAATGGTGAAGCTCCATTGGTTTAATGGGCTTTAAATGTCTACTGAGCCCATTTTTGCTTTCCTAGTGAGGATAATACCTTAGTTAGTGTTTCATTTAGCCAATGGGGGTTCTGCCTCCTATAGAGATATCTCCTCCTCTTCCACTGCCAACCTCTCCTGTTTTATTGGCCAATTAGACTGCAAAAAAATGACTGTGCAACCTCAGGCTGTGATCACGCCCCCTACCCAAGTGCCTGTTATTCTATCCTTGTCCCCACCCCTGCCTAGACCACACCACTCCCAGGCAGTGCACCTCTGTTCAGGCCAGTTAGATTGCAAAAAACAGGACAGAACCCGATCACTTACTCTGTGTCCTCGTATGGCTGTCCCCACACTGCCTAGACCACTCCACTCCCAGGCAATGCACCTCTGTTCAGGCCAGTTAGATTGCAAAAAACAGGACAGACCCCGATCACTCACCCTACCTAAGTGTGTGTCCTCTCCAGTCCTAGGCAATGCACCTCTGTCCAGCCCTATTAAAAAATGACTGTGCAACCCTCTGCTTAGTTACCCCCTCCAAACCATTGTGGTTCCAAGTACCAGGTCTTCTTCCCTTGTTCCTGATCACTACAACAGGACAGACCCCAATCACTCCTCTTACCCAGGTGCCTGCTCTTCCGTTCTTTAATCTTCCCCTGCCTAGACCAATTCACTCCCAGGCAATGCACCTCTGTGCAGACCAATTAGACTGATAAAAAGTACTGGACAATACCCTGCTCATCCACTCCCTCCAAACCACTAAGGTCCTAGATGACCAACCTCATTCCCCTGTCTCTGGCCACCATAAAATATCAAGTTCCAATCACTCACCCTAACAAAGTGCCTGCTCTCTTAAATCTGTCCCCATCCCCGCCTCAACCACTTGTCAGGTCTCCTTCTCTTGTCCCTGGCCACCAAAGGAGGACAGACCCCAAATACTCACCCTACTTATGTGTGTGTCCACTGCTCTTCTATTCTTTTCCCCACCCCGGCCTAGACCACGCAATTCCCAGGCAACGTACCTCTATGTTGGTTTGTAACTCCTTGCTTAGTCACCCCCCTCCAAATAAGGTTCAGTCTCATGAGCCTGATCTCCTTCCCCTGTCCCTGGCCACCATAAAATGACAGACTCGGATCACTCCCTCTACCCAAGTGCCTGCTTTCCCCTCCCTGTCCCTTCACCGTCTAGATCACTCCACCTTCAGACAATCATCCTTGGTCCATACCTGCCCAGACTACTCCACTCCCAGCCAATGCCCCCCTACCCCTTACTCTAACCACTCCAGCCTTGCCCATCCTGGGAATGAGCACATTTTCTAGTAGATTTTTATAAAAGTCCCCCTGGGTTCTTGCTTCCTATAATAGACTCATGCCTTAAAGTCAATGGAGTAATTTTGGCTGGAATACTCTGTAAGACACTTCATGTGATGTAGATAATTATTCTTTTTTATTACAACCCTGAGATTCATTGCTCGGGTGGTGATATTGAAGACAGACCCTCCCATTTAGCAGTCATTTGGGGAAGTGATGTAAGACATACGTGGTTTATTTACAACAGAAGAGAAGGGTAATACTCCAGAGTAGTGATCAACCGATTATCGGCAAAGCCGATATATCGAGGGCCGATATGCACTTTGCCCGATATATCGGAATCGGCCTTTGGATTTACCGATATTGCCGATATTTCGGGAAAGTGCTTGTACTGGGGTGATGCCTGCAGATAGAGGCATCACCCCAGGCAGCTAGAGGCATCACCCCGGTACCGGTGTCCATAGCCGACAGCCATAGCCATAGCCACCCGTCTTGTAATGACAACCGATGCGGCTGAGAAGACGCTCGGCTGTCGTTCCAAGGAGCGGGAGGGGACGTCCCCCCCCCCCTCTGCCGCCGCCTTCCGCGGCTCGCCCGGGTCTCCTGTCCCACCGGGAGACCTGGGCATCCTACCTTCACCGCCACTGTCTGACCTGGTCTCCATCTGCACCGCCGCCATCTGACTGGGTCTCCATTTCTTTGAATTCGGCACCGCCGAGTACCCGGAAGTGATGTCATGACATGACATCACTTCCGGGTACTGGTGGCGCCGAATTAAAAAAACTTACAGCATTCAAAACAGCCAAACTTGCCATTTTGAAGTGCAGAGGAGGGGTTTGGGGTCTTTTACCCCCAGATCCCTCCACCACAGAACCTGTAAACATTTAAAAAAAAAAAAAATTAATGTCCGAAAATATCGGCCAATATCGGTCAATATCGATATCCAATGACCAAAATATCGGTATCGGTATCGGCGGTAAAAAAAACGATATCGGTCTATCAATGCTCCAGAGTATACAGTTCACCTTAAGGGAATATTTGTTCCTTGAATATCAGATGGTGACCATTTGATTCTATAAGATTGTTAAAAATCACACGAACTTCTCCCAACTGATTTGTCCTCAAGGAAGCCATATAAGGCTTTCTCAGATTTTTCCCAGAACATCAAACCTCCAAAATATCTAATTCTTGCTTCCTATGAGCATTCACAGCCCACTACATGTGTGGCAACATCCCCTGGAGGTACAGTAAATGTTGGGCACCAATGGGTTACAGCCATGTAAAATGAGAATATGAGCCATGAGCCAATGGGAATAATGGGGGACCTCGTCTTTATTTCTCCTCTTTGTGTCTTTATAGGAATTCTGTGCGTTTAGTGATCCGCAAGGTCCAGTATGCTCCGGAGAGGCCAGGACCGCAGCCCATGGCCGAAACCACAAGACAGTTCCTGATGTCTGATAAACCCTTACATCTGGAGGCATCTTTGGATAAAGAGGTAATCTTCTTATCAGTGAGTCACTCCAGTCCAAGGATGGGTTTTTCGATAGCACTTTGTCTTCACCAAGGGTTCCTGTGATGAGAATAAGGAGGAGATTGGTTCCTCTGTATGCTGCCCCGCCACTCCTCCTATCCAATTCACTTGTGTTCTGCTGTCTCTGGGCCCCTGCATGCTCCCCTGATCTCCCCCTCCCCCAATGTGCTCCCCCCCACTATGCTCCCTCTTCTCTCCTGCCGGCTGCTGCAGGGGATGTGTCACAATAAAGAACCAGGAAGGGGTCGGTAAATATGTAATTTACCAGCTCCTTCCTTTTCTGAATGGACAGAGTCATAGTCAGTCACATTGTAAAAAAAAAGAAAGAAAAAAATGATAAAAAATAATACAATTAAAATACCAAAAAATAAAAATTACTGACACCAGTGGGTGAACTTCCAGGATCGCAAAGGTCACACTTGCAACCGGGCCCTGGCATTCCACCACCGTGGGGAGGCCCCAAGATGGCAGGAAGGGACCCCACTGCAGAACTTGTGAAAGGGTCCCTCAGCGGGACCGCAATATAGGGCCCCGCAAGGAGAGTAAAGGGCCCCAGCATCAGTGGGAAAAGCCCTATGCTTGGAGGGAAGGTCCCCGGCCAGGGGTCCAGGGGGCCATTCATGGTTTTTTGCATCGGGGCCCTGAAGGTTCTAGTTACGCCTCTGGTCCTCACCCTTGGTACACCCAGATAGGTGACATCTGGAGACGTCATTAACCCTGCATCAAAGCCATCTAATATGAGAGTAAGGATAAAAAAAAAAAAAAGCCAAGAGTACGGTGGCCAACACAGGTCCAAAAAAGGATAATCCAATGAAGGTTTTGGGTTACTGTGGTCTTTATTGGTAACCTGTCCTCGACAAGGACTCCTGTGATGAGAATGGGACTTCACAGTCCTATGTGCTTTCTTGGTATTTCTTAGGGATGGGTGACATCTGGACAGTGTACACTCCTGTAATCTCTCCCTGAGGATAGAGACCCCTGTCCATAACCTGAATAAATATTTTTTGTGGCTTGATATAAGTGGCTATAAAACTCTGTGTGTCAAAGCAATCCAAAAAAATAAAATTAAAAGTTAAAAAAGGGTTAAAAACTTGATGTGATTCCTCAACTTCACACTGAAACATGGACCTCTCCCTATATCCAAAATCCTGTATGGATTCCTTGAAGGACTGGACAGTCCGACTTCCAATGATCCTTTTTGGAATCAACCAAAATTAAAATGGGATTCAAAAAGGATTCATCTGAAGCTGGAATGGCTCCAGAGTCACAGGGGGATACAGATTTCTAAGGGTGCTCAGGGTGTTCCAGAGTCACAGGGGTCACTGGTTGACAAAATGGTGCTATGGAATCACTGGGGTCATGGGGTAAAATGGGATGCTCAGCATGCACTGGTATCACAGGGGTCACTCAGGGTGTTCTACAGTCAAAGGGGTCACATTGTAACACAGGACACTCAGGGTGTTCTGCAGTCACAGGGGTCACACAGGACACTCTGTGTGTTCTGCAGTCACAGCGGTCACACAGGATTCTCTGGATTCACAGGGACCATGAAGGGGCACAGTGTTCTCTGGGTGACACAGGTTTCTTAGGGTGCTCTTGGGTCACAGAGTGACACCGGATGCACATGGTGCTATAGAGTCAAAGGGGTCAGTGAGTGACACAGGATGATCAGAGTGTTCTGGAGTCACAGGGTAATTGGGGGGACACAGGATCCTTAAGATGCTCTGGATTTACGAGGGTCACAGGGTGACAAATGATGCTCAGGGTGCTATGGAGTAACAGGGGTAGCACTGGGTGACACAGGATGATCAGGGTGCTCTGGGGTCAGAGGAGTCATGAGGTGACACAGGATGCTTAGGGTGCTTAAGAGTCACAGGGGTCACTGGGTGATACATTATACTCTGGGTACCATAGTGGTCACTGGGTGACACAAGGTGCTCTGGAGTCACAGGGTGACACATGATGCTCAGGGTGCCATAGAGTAACAGGGACCACAAGGTGCCATAGGGGTCACTGGGTGACACAGGGTGCTCAGGGTGCTCTGGAGTCACAGGGTGACACATGATGCTCAGGGTGCCGAAGAGTAACAGGGGCCACAAGGTGCCATAAGGGTCATTGGGTGACACAGGGTGCTCAGGGGGCCATGGAGGTCACTGGGTGTCACTTGATGCTCTGGGTGTCATGGAGTAACAGGGGCCACAGGGTGTCATAGGGATCACTGGGTGACACATGATGCTCAGGGTGCTGAAGATTAACAGGGGCCACAAGGTGCCATAGGGGTCACTGGGTGACACAGGGTACTTAGGGTGCCAAAGAGGTTTCTGGGTGTCATGGAGTAACGGGCCACATGGTGCCATAGGGGTCACAGGGTGGCACATGATGCTCAGGGTGCCATAGAATAACAGGAGCCACCGGGTGCCATAGGGGTCACTGTGCATCACATGATGCTGTAGTTGCCATGAAGTACCAGGGGCCACAAGGTGCCATAGAGGTCACTGGGTAGCACAGGATGCTCAGGGTGCCATAGAGGTCACTGGGTGACACATGATGCTTAGGGAGCCATAGAGTAACAGGGGCCACGGGGTGGCATATGGGTCACTGTGCATCACATGATGCTTAGGGTGCCATGGAGTAACAGGGACCACAGGGTGCCATAGGGGTCATTGTGTGTCACATGATATTCAGGGTACCAAGGAGTAACAGCGGTTAAAGGGTGCCATAGGGGGTCACTGTGTGTCACATGATGCTCTGGGTGCAATGGAGTAACAGGCGCCACTGGGTGCCGTGGGGGTCACTGGGTGACACAGGATGCTTAGGGTGCCGTGTACCAGGGGCCACAGGGTGCCATAGGGGTCACTGGGTGACACAGGATGCTTAGAGTGCTTTGGAGTAACAGGGGTCACAGGGTGTTACAGGGGTCAAGGGATGACTCAAGATGATCAGGGTGCTCTGGAGTCATGGAAGTCATGGGGGAACACAGTTTGATCTGGAGTCAGTGGGTAATGGGGTGTCATTGGGTGACAAAGGATGATCAGGATGCTCTAAAATCATTGGGGTCATGAGGGGACACAGGGTGCTGTGAAGTCACAGGGGTCACGGAGTGTACAGGGGGTCACAGGAGCGGACAAGCAATGCTGCAGCGGAGAAGCTCAGCTAAGGTATAGCGCCATGTTGCTTAAACCAAAATTCAAGCTTCACCATTTAAAGTGGGCACCAATCAGGAGAGCTGTCTCCTTATTGGCCACTGTGCCAGTGCCCTGGGTAAAACCCAAAACTCTATTGCCATATCTGTTCACCCTTATCTGTTTCTGCATGTCTCTGTCCCTGGCATCCCACAATGCCCTGTGCTCCCTGTGGACTGGCATCCCTAAATAATCATGGGGTACACAGGGAGAGTACGGGTGACAACACTATCCCCCATAGATAGCTGGTGTTGTCACCCTAGAATCAAAGTCTGCAAATTAGCAGGATGAAAAATAAAAAAAACAAAGCAACAAAGTTGGATCAAGTGAAGGGAAGGAACTATTTTTGTTCATTTTTATTTGTTGCTTTTAGATGTATTGATTTCTCCATCATTTTCTAGGGAGCGCATATATCGCCATCTAGTGGTCATATGCCATATGGCACACACCATCAATACATGGAACAATACCTGAACCTGAAAGTATTTTATATACTGTTACTGATCAGCTCCATGATTAGTACAGGGACTCAGCGTTAATAAAGTATCTCACAAAAGTGAGTACACCCCTCGCATTTCTGTAAATATTTTATTCTATCTTTTCATGTGACAACACTGAAGAAATGACACTTTGCTACAATGTAAAGTAGTGAGTGTACAGCTTGTATAACAGTGTAGATTTGCTGTCCCCTCAAAATAACTCAAAGTGGTTAAAAATGGCATGGGGACCCCCATATTAGTACCAGACCCTTGTTTGAGCATGGAACCCGGCAGGTCAGGAAAGGGGAGGGGAGGGGATGAGGGAGCACCCCCCCCCCTGAACCATACAAGACCACATGCCCTCAACATGGGAGGGTTGGTGCTTTGGGCAAGGGGGGGCTCTGCCAAAGCCCAAAGCACCTTCTCCCCATGTTGATGGGGACAAGGGCCTCTTCCCGACAACCCCTGGGCTGTGGTTTTCGGGGTCTGCGGGTGGGGGGCTTATCGGAATCTGGAAGACCACTTTAACAAGGGGGCCCCCAGAGCCTGACCCCCCCCCCATGTGAATGGGTATCGGGTACATCGTACCCCTACCCATTCACCAAAAATGTCTAAAAAATTAAGAAACACAAGAAACTGTTTTTGACAAATCCTTTATTAAAAATAAAAAATAAGAAAATAGTTTCCTTCGATGTAAATCCATCTTCAATCACGCCTCCCGCCGCATCAGAAAAATAGAGAAAATAAGAAATGCTCTTGACTCCTGGGAGGCTACCCGTTGTATGCCTGCTCTGCACTTGGACATTTCTCATATAGACAATGAGCGGGGCCCCCTGGCTACGTCACCCGGTGGCACTGCCCCCATTCTGATGTCACGTGATGTCAGAAGGAGGGGGCGGTGTCACTGGGTGATGATACATGTCCCCCATGGCAGTACCCAGACCCCCATACCCCTTTTATGGCCAATTAAAAGCCTTCAAAATAGGTACTTTTTATTTTTCCTGTTCAGGAGTTCTGCTGCAAACAGAATAAGGGGTCAAAAAAGCCAAGGAGTTTCCAGTCACTACTTACCAACCAGCCTGCCACCAACCAAATTGACCTGTCTAATAGTATGCGTTAAAAACAGGGGTTTCGTTGCACACATTTGCAAATACATGCGTAAGCTGCAGGCCCCGGCAAGTCACCCTGATATCTGCAGACCCTAACTCTACCTTTAAAGAGTCTCCACAGTGAGAGCACATGTATTAGACCGGTTATAGGTGGGGGAAGGGACCATTTTTTGTATAAACTGAATAGGGGGGTGTTTGGCCCATCCCTATAGATGAAGAAACCGAAAGATACAAAAAGGAACAATGTTTCTTTTTATGTTAGTGTTTTAGCAGCTGAGCAATGTTGTTGATAAACATTGCCCAGCTTGGTTGTTAAGGACACGGCGGCCCCTCTCCTTAACCGCTTGCCGACCGCCGCAAGTAGATTTACTGCGGCGGTCAGCCCCGGCCAGGCAGAGTGACGTTAATTAACGTCACTAGCCTGGGAGGGTCTGGGGAGCGAGCGCGCGCCCGCGGAGGCGCGCTCCCGCTCCAGCGCGGTCACGGACCCCCCCGTGCGTGTGACCGGCGGACCCGATGTCCGCCGGTCACTCGGTGATCGTCGGGGGAGAGGGAGAAAGTCAGGCGGCTTGTGTAAACAAGCTGCCTGTCATTCTCCTCGGTGTAAAAACACTAATCAAACGGTTCTACTATGTAGAACCGTTGATCAGTGTCCTTACACCTCAAGCCACAGCCAATCATAGTAAGAATCACGCCCCTAGGGACACACACAGCCCCTCCCTCTCAAATAAAGTTAACCCCTTCACTACCAGTGTATTTTTACAGTAACAGTGCATATATATAGCACTGATTACTGTAGAAATGTCACTGGTAACCCCAAAAGTGTAAAAAATGTCAGTCAAGGGTCCGATCTGTCCGCCGCAATTTCGCAGTACCGCAAAAAAAATCGCAGATCGCCGCCATTACGCGTTAAAAAAAAAAACAACAAAAATGACAAAAATCTTTCCCTTTGTTAGTAAACGCGATAACTTTTGCGCAAACCAATAAAGATACGCTTTTTGCGATTTTTTTTACCAAACATATGTAGCATAAAACAAATTGGCCGAAAATGTTAAAAAATTTTGATTTTTACATTTTTTTGGGGGGAAATTCATATAAAAAAATGTGAAAAATATTGTTATTTTTGCAAAATTTATGCTCTTTTTTTGTTTATAGCGCAAAAAGTAAAAAGCGCACAGGTGATCAAATACCACCAAAAGAAAGCTCTGTTTGTGGGGAAAAAAGGACGTCAAATTCGTTTAGGTACAGCGTCGCACGACCGCGCAATTGTCCGTTAAAGTCACGCAGTGCCGAATCGCAAAATACCCCCTGGTCGTTTAGCAGCCAAATCCTCCGGGGCTTAAGTGGTTAACAACCGATAATTGCCAGTGTGACGGTACT
The DNA here is from genome assembly GCF_965119305.1 of Pelophylax lessonae. Lineage (NCBI taxonomy): Eukaryota > Metazoa > Chordata > Amphibia > Anura > Ranidae > Pelophylax > Pelophylax lessonae. The sequence goes on along the minus strand of NC_138769.1, from coordinate 736,807,739 downwards.
CAGCGTCACTGGGAGTGAAAGACAGATACTTAATGGTTTGGATTGCTTCAAGTGGGACAGTAATATTTGTCAGCAATATCTCTCAAGGAATATGAAGATTTAATCCCACTTTACACTGTGAGACCTATAGCCTGTCGCCATGAAGCCTGACTCCTAAATAACCATAGCAATACGTAGATGTGTATTCCATGTATTTCCATACAGGAGACGGCCAGACTATCATCGGCAGTCTTGTCCTATTGTCTATCTATTGAAATGGAACGTGGATTGTGTTAAGTCTGCTTGTCCCATTGTTAAATGTTAATGAGCCCACATTGTTCTGTCCAGATGGCTAGATAATTAGTTCAGGTTAATTCTGTTTCTGTATACAATTTCATCTGCATATGATAATGTAATCAGGCAACTCCTGACCTGTGTGTGTGTGGTAATATGACCAGGAGGGGGCCCATGCTGTATATAAATTCTGTTTGACTGTTCAATAAAGAGTGGTTCTAGTTCAAGCTAGGTGTCAGGCTAGCTTTGTATGGAGGGCAGCTGGAAAATCTGATATCTATGTTCACGACTGTAAGGAAGATGTATACTGACGGAAGACCACAAGTTCAGTGTGGGTCGGCGGTTCCGTTACAGCCGGCTTTTTTTTTTTGTTTCACATTTCATCTGTCACTGAGAGAATCCCACTGACAGGTGAAAGAACCGAGCCTGAAAGTATTGGTTTCCAGTATCTGTGAATTTGTGCAAGTACCGATACTCGTGCAAATGCTTAGTATCAGCAGGGCTGAGACAAAGGGGGGGGGGGGGGGGGGGAAGGAGGAGAAGCTGCATTGGGCGCAATGGTTTATTTCAGTGATGGGTGCGCCCTGACCCTAACCCTAAGGGAAGGGGGTGAACGCAGTTTGGAATCTTTGCCCTGGGTGTTGGATGACCTTGTCCCGGCACTGAGTATCGGCACCAATACCGGTATCGGTGCAACCCTAGTAATATATATATACACTGCCTGGCCAAAAAAAAAGGTCACACACTCTAATATTTTGTTGACTTTGATTACGGCACACATTCGCTGTGGCATTGTTTCGATAAGCTTCTGCAATGTCACAAGATTTATTTCCGTCCAGTGTTGCATTCATTTTTCACCAAGATCTTGTATTGATGATGGGAGAGTCGGACCAATGCGCCAATCCTTCTCCAGCACATCCCAAAGATTCTCAATGGAGGTAAGTTCTGGACTCTGTGGTGGCCAATCCATGTGTGACAATGATGTCTCATCCTCCCTGAACCACTCTTTCACAATTTGACCCCGATGAATCCTGGCATTGCCATCTTGGAATATTCCCGTGCCATCAGGGAAGAAAAAATCCATTGATGGAATAACCTGGTCATTCAGTATATTCAGGTAGTCAGCTGACCTCATTCTTTGGGCACATCCAGTATCTATCCAATAGGAGAGTCACTGCATGCTTAGTTTAGTTAGTTGCTTAGTTAATTCCAGGTGGCGACTTTATTTTTGGCCAGGCCGTGTATATTGATCGGCTCTGTGATCAGGACCCTCTGCATGGACTGTTGGGGGTCTCAGCAGTAATCTGTTATTTTTCTCTGCAGATCTATTATCACGGAGAGCCCATTAACGTCAATGTACATGTGACCAACAACACAAACAAGACTGTGAAGAAAGTGAAGATTTCAGGTACTTTCTGTCTCCTTCTCTCTGATTTCTGAATTTTTGGGGGAGGAAGTCCTAAAAGAAACCTGAACTATTTTCCTTCAAAATTCACATCTTAGGACAACATTTGCAGTCATTGAATTACTTGGGAAAACATTTCTATTCTGTTTAGATGATGTGAATATTTATTTTTATGTTTTCTTTGTATTTTTTTTCTTCTGTGTTTCTTCTGTGTTTAAAAATATTTTTGTATTGATATAGAACCGCATTTGTCAAACACAAGGCCCGCGGGCCGAATCTGGCCCTCCAGGTCATTTCATGTGGCCCTCACGTGTCTCCTGCAGCTGCAGCACTCCCCTGATCTCCACCACTCCCTGTCTCAGCAGTCGGCAGCATAGAGGACCACAGAACTCCTCCTTGAGATCCTGCGCCTCTCTGTGCAGCTTCAGCACCCCCTCATCCCCACCTCTCCCTAGTCTCAGCATTCAGAAGACTCCAGTCCTCCTTCAGACACTGCACTTGCTGCTCCTGAGCTCTGCTCCCACTGTGGGAGCAAGGGTTTGGGGTTGGGGACCCTTGACTTCTGATAAGGGGCTCTTGGCATCTGGTACTCTGGACATGTAGTCTTACAGATACAGCCGGCCCATGATGAAATCGAGTGCTCATGGGGCCCACGATGAAATCGAGTGCTGATGCGGCCCACGATGATATCAAGCGCTGATGCGGCTCACGATGAAATTGAGTGCTAATATGGCCCACGATGACATCAAGTGCTTATGTGGCGCACCATGAAATCGAGTGCTGATGCGGCCCACGATGAAATCGAGTGCTGATGCGGCCCACGATGAAATTGAGTGCTAATTTGGCCCACGATGAACTCTAATGCTGATGCAGGCCACAATGATATGAAGTGCTTATGCTGCCCAGGATGAAATCGAGTGCTGATGCGGCCCAGGATGAAATCGAGTGCTGATGTGGCCCACAATGAAATTGAGTGCTGATGCGGCCCGCGATGAAATCGAGTGCTGATGCGGCACACCATGAAATCGAGTGCTGATGCGGCCCTCAATGAAATTGAGTGCCGATGCGGCCCGCGATGAAATCGAGTGCTGATGTGGCCCACGATGAAATTGAGTGCTGATGCGGCCCGCGATGAAATCAAGTGCTGATGCGGCACACCATGAAATCGAGTGCTGATGCGGCCCTCAATGAAGTCAAGTGCTGATGCGGCTCACGATGATATTGAGTGCCTATGCGGCCCACGATGATATTGAGTTTGACACCCCTGATATAGACACATCGTTAGTGAGGTTGATGAAAGTACATTAGGTGCAACAGGTTAAAAGTCAATAGAAATAGTTACATTGTTTATCGGTATTGTATAACTCTACTTGTTTTATCTCCTTTCTCTTATTCTTGTCTTTTCTTCATTTGAAAAAAATAAAAAATAATAATGAGGAGGCTGGTTTGAATTTGCGTCATATTTTGATGTTAGGAACTCCTATAAATGGCATTATTTTAGCATTACAACCTCCAGCCTGTAGATGACGTAAATCGCTGTTTGGTCTCGTTGCAGTGCGACAGTATGCCGATATCTGCCTCTTCAACACTGCGCAGTACAAGTGCCCTGTAGCTGTGGAGGAAGCTGAGTAAGTATTGTGCAAACAGCTTCACTTTGGGAGAGACAACAGTTCACTCACTGCATTAAAGTCCAACTTCAGTCAAAACTGAGCTGACAGAATTAGGGATGGCGAACGGTGAGCAACCACCCCCCCTTTCTGAACCATACCAGGCCACATGCCCATAACATGGGGGGAGGGCGGGTGGATGCTTTGGGGTAGCCCCCCCTTCCCCCCACCCCAAAGCACCTTGTTCCCATGTTGATGGGGACAAGGGTCTCTTCCCGACAACCCTGGGCTGCGGTTGTCTGGGGCTGCGGGTAGGTGCCCCCAGATCCCAGCCCCCTCCCCCATGTGAATGGATATCAGGTACATAGTAGCCCTACACATTCACCAACAAAGTGTCAAAAAGTAGTAACCACATGAAACAGTTTTTGACAAGTCCTTTATTAAAAAATAAAACAAATTGTGTCCCTCGATGTAAATCCATCTTTAATCTCGACGCCCGCCCACCTGAAAACTTGGTCAGGTAGATACTGTAGGTCAGGAGCCTAGGCCAGGAGCCAGGTGGGTATCAGAGCAGACATGGTCATGTGGATAGCTGAAGTCAGGAGCCAGGTGGGTATCAGAACAGACGTGGTCAGAAGGAAACCTATATCAGGAGCCAGGTGGGTATCAGAGCAGACATGGTCAGGTAGAAAGCAGGGGTCAGGAGCCAGGTGGGTCTCAGAGCAGACGTGGTCAGGTAGATAGCCGAGGTCAGGAGCCAGGTGGGTATCAGAGCAGACGTGGTCAGAAGAATGCCTAGGTCAGGAGCCAGGTGGGTAACAGAGCAGACATGGCCAGGTGGATAGCTGAAGTCAGGAGCCAGGTGGGTATCAGAACAGACATGGTCAGAAGGATGCCTAGTCAGGAGCCAGGTGGGTATCAGAGCAGACATGGTCAGGTGGATAGCCAAAGTCATGAGCCAGGTGGGTATCAGAACAGACGTGGTCAGAAGGAAACCTATGTCAGGAGCCAGATGGGTATCAGCGCAGACGTGGTCAGGTGGATAGACGAGGTCAGGAGCCAGGTGGATATCAGAGTAGATGTGGTCAGGTAGATAGCCAAGGTCAGGAGCCAGGTGGGTATCAGAGCAGACGTGGTCAGAAGGAAGCCTAGGTCCGGAGCCAGGTGGGTATCAGAGCAGACGTGGTCAGAAGAATGCCGAGGTCAGGAGCCAGGTGGGTATCAGAGCAGACATGGTCAGGTGGATAGCTGAAGTCAGGAGCCAGGTGGGTATCAGAACAGACGTGGTCAGAAGGAAGCCTAGGTCAGGAGCCAGGTGGGTATCAGAGCAGACATGGTCAGGTGGATAGCCGAAGTCATGAGCCAGGTGGATATCAGAACAGACGTGGTCAGAAGGAAGCCTAGGTCAGGAGCCAGGTGGGTATCAGAGCAGACGTGGTCAGGTAGATAGCCAAGGTCAGGAGCCAGGTGGGTATCAGAGCAGACGTGGTCAAAAGGAAGCCTAGGTCAGGAGCCAGGTGGGTATCAGAGCAGACGTGGTCAGGTGGATAGTCGAGGTCAAACACAGGAAGCAGGCAGGAGACAGGTCAAGGACAAGCTGGGTCAGTAACAGGAGGCACAGGAACAAGAATATCACAGGGATAACACACTGGAGGAGCCAAAGATCAACCAGCAACTGCAGCCACTGACAAGCTTCCTTATCAATGCCTACTAGGCTGGGGCGTGCATGATTGAGCGCCAGTGTGCCTGCGCGGTCCGGCGCGCATCTGCGCTTGCACCTGTTCGTGTGCACACACCCATTCGCCAGTGCATGTGCTCTGGTGCGCATTGGTTATGTACTAATGAAAATTCCCTGAGCACTTCTATAGTAGTTGATTCTCTGACAGTTATATCTGTTTGAAAAAGGCAAAAACTACCTGTTGATCCTACCGGAAATTCAGTCAGCTGATAACTTCCTTCTGTCTGTGCTGCACTCTTATTAGTTACAATCCCCAGATATCTTTGTTGACTACAGAACACAACCCTGTTATAGAGAAGTGGAGGTGTTCTGTAGTTCTGGCCTAGGGTGACAACACTGCTCTTCTATAGATACAGTTCAGTGAGTGTTGTCACTCTAGGACAGGAAGTGTGTTACTGGCAACGATCATCAGGAAAAAAACAGCCTGAAAAAAAGGAAACTAATGCAGCGGCCACATTTAGGGACTGGTAAGCCGCAATACGGTGCACCCGGACAGTATTAACAGGGCTTCACTTCTTCCACATTTTATGTTACAGCCTTATACAAAATGGATTAAATTCATTATTTTCCTCAAAATTCTACAAACCACCCCCCACAATGACAATGTGAAAGACGTTTGTTTGAAATCTCTGCAAATGTGTTAAAAATAAAAAAGGAAAAGACATAAATATTCACAACCTTTGCCATGACACTCAATATTGAGCTCAGGTGCATCCTGTTTCCGCTGATCATCCTTGAGATGTTTCTACAACTTGATTGGAGTCCACCTGTGGTAAATTCAGTTGATTGGACATGATTTGGAAAGGCACACACCTGTCTATATAAGGTCCCACAGGTAACAGTGCATGTCAGAGCACAAACCAAGCCATGAAGTCCAAGGAATTGTCTGTAGAACCTATGAGACAGGATTGTATGAAGGCACAGATTGGGGGAAGGGTACTGAAACATTTCTGCAGCATTGAAGGTCCCAATGAGCACAGTGACCTCCATCATCTGTAAATGGAAGAAGTTTGGAACCACCAGGACTCTTCCTAGAGCGGGCCATGCGGCCGAACTTAGCGATCGGGGGAGAAGGGCGTTAGTCAGGGAGGTGACCAAGAACCCGATGGTCACTCTGACAGAGTTCCAGAGTTTCCCTGTGAAAAGAGAGGAGAACCTTCCAGAAGAACAATCATCTCTGTAGCCCTCCACCAATCAGGCCTGTATGGGTGTGGCCAGACAGAAGCCACTCCTCAGTAAAAGGCATATGACAGACCGCCTGTAATTTGCCGAAAGGCACCTGAAGGACTCTCAGACCACGAGAAACAAAATTCTCTGCTCTGATGAAACAAAGATTGAAGTCTTTGAGCTGAATGGCAAGCGTCATGTCTGGAGGAATCCAGGCACCGCTCATCACCTGACCAATACCATCCCTACTGTGAAGCATGGTGGTGGCAGCATCATGCTGTGGGGATATTTTTCAGCAGCAGGAACTGGGAGACTAGTCAGGATCGATGGAAAGATGAATGCAGCATTGTACAGAGACATCCTTGATGAAAACCTGCTCCAGAGCACTCTGGACCTCAGACTGGGGTGAAGGATCATCTTCCAACAGGACAACGACCATAAGCACAGAGCCAAGATAACAAAGGAGAAGCTATGGGACAACTCTGTGAATGTCTTTGAGTGGCCCAGCCAGAGCCCAGACTTGAACCCAATCGAACATCTCTAGAGAGATCTGAAAATGGCTGTGCACCGACCCTCCTTATCCAACCTGATGGAGCTTGAGAGGTCCTGCAAAGAAGAATGGGAGAAACTGCCCCAAAATATATGCGCCAAGCTTGTAGCATCATACTCAAAAATACTGGAGGCTGAAATTGGTGCCAAAGGAGCTTCACCAAAGTATTGAGCAAAGAGCGTGATACTTATGTACATGGGATTTTTTTTTTATAAATTTGCAAAGATTTCAAACAAACATCTTTCACATTGTCATAAGGGGGTATGACAGTGAAAACAATGAATTTATTCCATTTTGGAATAAGGCTTTCTATACTTTCCGGATGCACTATATATGATAGTTCTGTTCTTGGGTTTAGATACACTTTAACCAAATCTCTTTTTCTCAGTAAAATGGGAATAAGGTGGAGCCCCTGTCAGGGATCTACCTATCCCAATGTGAATGTGATTTTTGGTAGACTTCACCAATACCTAGGGGCGTATTCCCTAAGCAATGAATGTGACGTTCATACAAGGGGCGTATTCCCTAAGCAATGAATCTGACGTTCATCCAAGGGGCGTATTCCCTAAGCAATGAATGTGACGTTCATCCAATGGGGCGTATTCCCTAAGCAATGAATGTGACGTTCATCCAAGGGGCGTATTCCCTAAGCAATGAATGTGACGTTCATCCAATGGGGCGTATTCCCTAAGCAATGAATGTGACGTTCATCCAAGGGGCGTATTCCCTAAGCAATGAATGTGACGTTCATCCAATGGGGCGTATTCCCTAAGCAATGAATGTGACGTTCATCCAAGGGGCGTATTCCATAAGCAATGAATATGACGTTCATCCAATGGGGCGTATTCCCTAAGCAATGAATGTGACGTTCATCCAAGGGGCGTATTCCCTAAGCAATGAATGTGACGTTCATCCAAGGGGAGTATTCCCTAAGCAACAGACTTGTATAAAGTACTCGAAATTTCTACTTTAGTAAAAGTACAAGTGCTCGATCAAAAAATTACTTGAGTAGAAGTGGAAGTGCTCGCAGAAAAAGTTACTTAAGTAGAAGTACTAAAGTATTCAACATTTTTTTTACTTAAGTATTGCAAGTAGTTTTTTCAAAAAATTTGCTACTTAAGTACTAAAAGTAAAAAGTACCAGTAGTTTTGAAAAAAAATTTCTACTCAAGTACTGAAAGTAGAAGTAGAAGTACTGTGTTATGTAGTTATTAAAGAAATAAGTCAAAAGTTTGAACATCATATTGTTTTTATTATTTCAAATGATTTATTCAAATGATTAACCTGTGTTTGTTAGTAGTTTCTTGATGCACTTTAAGCGCTGTAGCACCATTTATTTGTTTGTTTCATATTTTCTTTTTATTGGAAAGATTTGGTATAGCAGCTTTTATTATACACAGCCTTTATTTTCGTATGCGCTGATTTACAAATGACATTATACACATTTTTTTGAGCTTTATGCAACCTGACATCTACTGTTCTGGCAGTGGTAATTTTTTTAAAAGTAACGAGTAACTATGCAGCACAAAAAAAAAATACTTGAGTAGAAGTATCGAAATCATCGAAAAAATGTAGTGAAGTAAAAGTAGAAGTAGGAGAAAAAAATTCTACTCTAGGAAAGTACAGATACCGCATTTCGGTACTTAAGTACAGTACTTAAGTAGTTCTACTTCGTTACTATACATCTCTGCTAAGCAATGAATGTGACGTTCATCCAAGGGGCGTATTCCCTAAGCAATGAATGTGACGATCATCCAAGGGGAGTATTCCCTAAGCAATGAATGTGATGTTCATCCAAGGGGCGTATTCCCTAAGCAATGAATGTGACGTTCATCCAAGGGGCGTATTCCCTAAGCAATGAATGTGACGTTCATCCAAGGGGAGTATTCCCTAAGCAATGAATGTGACGTTCATCCAAGGGGCGTATTCCCTAAGCAATGAATGTGACGTTCATCCAAGGGGCGTATTCCCTAAGCAATGAATGTGACGTTCATCCAAGGGGCGTATTCCCTAAGCAATGAATGTGACGTTCATCCAAGGGGAGTATTCCCTAAGCAATGAATGTGACGTTCATCCAAGGGGCGTATTCCCTAAGCAATGAATGTGACGTTCATCCAAGGGGCGTATTCCCTAAGCAATGAATGTGACGTTCATCCAAGGGGAGTATTCCCTAAGCAATGAATGTGACATTCATCCAAGGGGCGTATTCCCTAAGCAATGAATGTGACATTCATCCAAGGGGCGTATTCCCTAAGCAATGAATGTGACGTTCATCCAAGGGGAGTATTCCCTAAGCAATGAATGTGACATTCATCCAAGGGGCGTATTCCCTAAGCAATGAATGTGACGTTCATCCAAGGGGCATTTTGCCTAAGCAATGAATGTGACGTTCATCCAAGGGGCGTATTCCCTAAGCAATGAATGTGACATTCATCCAAGGGGCGTATTCCCTAAGCAATGAATGTGACGTTCATCCAATGGGGCGTATTCCCTAAGCAATGAAAGTGACGTTCATCCAAGGGGCGTATTCCCTAAGCAATGAATGCGACGCTCATCCAAGGGGCGTATTCCCTAAGCAATGAATGTAACGTTCATCCAAGGGGCGTATTCCCTAAGCAATGAATGTGACGTTCATCCAAGGGGCGTATTCCCTAAGCAATGAATGTGACGTTCATCCAAGGGGAGTATTCCCTAAGCAATGAATGTGACGTTCATCCAAGGGGAGTATTCCCTAAGCAATGAATGTGACGTTCATCCAAGGGGCGTATTCCCTAAGCAATGAATGTGACGTTCATCCAAGGGGCGTATTCCCTAAGCAATGAATGTGACGTTCATCCAAGGGGAGTATTCCCTAAGCAATGAATGTGACATTCATCCAAGGGGCGTATTCCCTAAGCAATGAATGTGACATTCATCCAAGGGGCGTATTCCCTGAGCAATGAATGTGACGTTCATCCAAGGGGCGTATTCCCTAAGCAATGAATGTGACATTCATCCAAGGGGCGTATTCCCTAAGCAATGAATGTGACGTTCATCCAAGGGGCATTTTGCCTAAGCAATGAATGTGACGTTCATCCAAGGGGCGTATTCCCTAAGCAATGAATGCGACGTTCATCCAAGGGGCGTATTCCCTAAGCAATGAATGTGACGTTCATCCAAGGGGCATTTTGCCTAAGCAATGAATGTGACGTTCATCCAAGGGGCGTATTCCCTAAGCAATGAATGCGACGTTCATCCAAGGGGAGTATTCCCTAAGCAATGAATGTGACGTTCATCCAATGGGGCGTATTCCCTAAGCAATGAAAGTGACGTTCATCCAAGGGGCGTATTCCCTAAGCAATGAATGTGACGCTCATCCAAGGGGCGTATTCCCTAAGCAATGAATGTAACGTTCATCCAAGGGGCGTATTTTCTAAGCAATGAATGTGACGTTCATCCAAGGGACGTATTCCCTAAGAAATGAATGTGACGTTCATCCAAGGGGAGTATTCCCTAAGCAATGAATGTGACGTTCATCCATGGGGCGTATTCCCTAAGTAATGAATGTGACGTTCATCCAAGGGGCGTATTCCCTAAGCAATGAATGTGACGTTCATCCAAGGGGAGTATTCCCTAAGCAATGAATGTGACGTTCATCCAAGGGGCGTATTCCCTAAGCAATGAATGTGACGCTCATCCAAGGGGCGTATTCCCTAAGCAATGAATGTAACGTTCATCCAAGGGGCGTATTTTCTAAGCAATGAATGTGACGTTCATCCAAGGGACGTATTCCCTAAGAAATGAATGTGACGTTCATCCAAGGGGAGTATTCCCTAAGCAATGAATGTGACGTTCATCCATGGGGCGTATTCCCTAAGAAATGAATGTGACGTTCATCCAAGGGGCGTATTCCCTAAGCAATGAATGTGACGTTCATCCAAGGGGAGTATTCCCTAAGCAATGAATGTGACGTTCATCCAAGGGGAGTATTCCCTAAGCAATGAATGTGACGTTCATCCAAGGGGCGTATTTCCTAAGCAATGAATGTGACGTTCATCCAAGGGGAGTATTCCCTAAGCAATGAATGTGACGTTCATCCAAGGGGCGTATTCCCTAAGCAATGAATGTGACGTTCATCCAAGGGGCGTATTCCCTAAGCAATGAATGTGACATTCATCCAAGGGGCGTATTCCCTAAGCAATGAATGTGACGTTCATCCAAGGGGCGTATTCCCTAAGCAATGAATGTGACGTTCATCCAAGGGGCGTATTTTCTAAGCAATGAATGTGACGTTCATCCAAGGGACGTATTCCCTAAGAAATGAATGTGACGTTCATCCAAGGGGAGTATTCCCTAAGCAATGAATGTGACGTTCATCCATGGGGCGTATTCCCTAAGCAATGAATGTGACGTTCATCCAAGGGGCGTATTCCCTAAGCAATGAATGTGACGTTCATCCAAGGGGCTTATTCCCTAAGCAATGAATGTGACGTTCATCCAAGGGGCTTATTCCCTAAGCAATGAATGTGACGTTGATCCAAGGGGCGTATTTCCTAAGCAATGAATGTGACGTTCATCCAAGGGGAGTATTCCCTAAGCAATGAATGTGACGTTCATCCAAGGGGTGTATTCCCTAAGCAATGAATGTGACGTTCATCCAATGGGGCGTATTCCCTAAGCAATGAATGTGACGTTCATCCAAGGGGCGTATTCCCTAAGCAATGAATGTGACGTTCATCCAAGGGGCGTATTCCCTAAGCAATGAATGTGACGATCATCCAATGGGGCGTATTCCCTAAGCAATGAATGTGACGTTCATCCAAGGGGCGTATTCCCTAAGCAATAAATGTGACGTTCATCCAAGGGGCGTATTCCCTAAGCAATGAATGTGACTTTCATCCAAGGGGCGTATTTCCTAAGCAATGAATGTGACGTTCATCCAAGGGGCGTATTCCCTAAGCAATGAATGTGACGTTCATCCAAGGGGAGTATTCCCTAAGCAATGAATGTGATGTTCATCCAAGGGGCGTATTCCCTAAGCAATGAATGTGACGTTCATCCAAGGGGAGTATTCCCTAAGCAATGAATGTGACGTTCATCCAAGGGGCGTATTCCCTAAGCAATGAATGTAACGTTCATCCAAGGGGAGTATTCCCTAAGCAATGAATGTGACGTTCATCCAAGGGGCGTATTCCCTAAGCAATGAATGTGACGTTCATCCAAGGGGCGTATTTCCTAAGCAATGAATGTGACGTTCATCCAAGGGGCGTATTCCCTGAGCAATGAATGTGACGTTCATCCAAGGGGCGTATTCCCTGAGCAATGAATGTGACGTTCATCCAAGGGGCATATTCCCTAAGCAATGAATGTGACGTTCATCCAAGGGACATTTTGCCTAAGCAATGAATGTGACGTTCATCCAAGGGGCGTATTCCCTAAGCAATGAATGCGACGTTCATCCAAGGGGCGTATTCCCTAAGCAATGAATGTGACGTTCATCCAATGGGGCGTATTCCCTAAGCAATGAATGTGACGTTCATCCAAGGGGCGTATTCCCTAAGCAATGAATGTGACGTTTATCCAAGGGGCGTATTCCCTAAGCAATGAATGTGACGATCATCCAATGGGGCGTATTCCCTAAGCAATGAATGTGACGTTCATCCAAGGGGCGTATTCCCTAAGCAATGAATGTGACGTTCATCCAAGGGGCGTATTCCCTAAGCAATGAATGTGACGTTCATCCAAGGGGAGTATTTCCTAAGCAATGAATGTGACGTTCATCCAAGGGGCGTATTCCCTAAGCAATGAATGTGACGTTCATCCAAGGGGCGTATTTCCTAAGCAATGAATGTGACGTTCATCCAAGGGGCGTATTCCCTAAGCAATGAATGTGACATTCATCCAAGGGGCGTATTCCCTAAGCAATGAATGTGACGTTCATCCAAGGGGAGTATTCCCTAAGCAATGAATGTGACGTTCATCCAAGGGGCGTATTCCCTAAGCAATGAATGTGACGTTCATCCAAGGGGAGTATTCCCTAAGCAATGAATGTGACGTTCATCCAAGGGGCGTATTCCCTAAGCAATGAATGTGACATTCATCCAAGGGGCGTATTCCCTGAGCAATGAATGTGACGTTCATCCAAGGGGCGTATTCCCTAAGCAATGAATGTGACATTCATCCAAGGGGCGTATTCCCTAAGCAATGAATGTGACGTTCATCCAAGGGGCATTTTGCCTAAGCAATGAATGTGACGTTCATCCAAGGGGAGTATTCCCTAAGCAATGAATGTGACGTTCATCCAAGGGGCGTATTCCCTAAGCAATGAATGTGACGCTCATCCAAGGGGCGTATTCCCTAAGCAATGAATGTAACGTTCATCCAAGGGGCGTATTTTCTAAGCAATGAATGTGACGTTCATCCAAGGGACGTATTCCCTAAGAAATGAATGTGACGTTCATCCAAGGGGAGTATTCCCTAAGCAATGAATGTGACGTTCATCCATGGGGCGTATTCCCTAAGAAATGAATGTGACGTTCATCCAAGGGGCGTATTCCCTAAGCAATGAATGTGACGTTCATCCAAGGGGAGTATTCCCTAAGCAATGAATGTGACGTTCATCCAAGGGGAGTATTCCCTAAGCAATGAATGTGACGTTCATCCAAGGGGCGTATTTCCTAAGCAATGAATGTGACGTTCATCCAAGGGGAGTATTCCCTAAGCAATGAATGTGACGTTCATCCAAGGGGCGTATTCCCTAAGCAATGAATGTGACGTTCATCCAAGGGGCGTATTCCCTAAGCAATGAATGTGACATTCATCCAAGGGGCGTATTCCCTAAGCAATGAATGTGACGTTCATCCAAGGGGCGTATTCCCTAAGCAATGAATGTGACGTTCATCCAAGGGGCGTATTTTCTAAGCAATGAATGTGACGTTCATCCAAGGGACGTATTCCCTAAGAAATGAATGTGACGTTCATCCAAGGGGAGTATTCCCTAAGCAATGAATGTGACGTTCATCCATGGGGCGTATTCCCTAAGCAATGAATGTGACGTTCATCCAAGGGGCGTATTCCCTAAGCAATGAATGTGACGTTCATCCAAGGGGCTTATTCCCTAAGCAATGAATGTGACGTTCATCCAAGGGGCTTATTCCCTAAGCAATGAATGTGACGTTGATCCAAGGGGCGTATTTCCTAAGCAATGAATGTGACGTTCATCCAAGGGGAGTATTCCCTAAGCAATGAATGTGACGTTCATCCAAGGGGTGTATTCCCTAAGCAATGAATGTGACGTTCATCCAATGGGGCGTATTCCCTAAGCAATGAATGTGACGTTCATCCAAGGGGCGTATTCCCTAAGCAATGAATGTGACGATCATCCAATGGGGCGTATTCCCTAAGCAATGAATGTGACGTTCATCCAAGGGGCGTATTCCCTAAGCAATGAATGTGACGTTCATCCAAGGGGCGTATTCCCTAAGCAATGAATGTGACTTTCATCCAAGGGGCGTATTTCCTAAGCAATGAATGTGACGTTCATCCAAGGGGCGTATTCCCTAAGCAATGAATGTGACGTTCATCCAAGGGGCGTATTTCCTAAGCAATGAATGTGACGTTCATCCAAGGGGAGTATTCCCTAAGCAATGAATGTGACGTTCATCCAAGGGGCGTATTCCCTAAGCAATGAATGTAACGTTCATCCAAGGGGAGTATTCCCTAAGCAATGAATGTGACGTTCATCCAAGGGGCGTATTCCCTAAGCAATGAATGTGACGTTCATCCAAGGGGCGTATTTCCTAAGCAATGAATGTGACGTTCATCCAAGGGGCGTATTCCCTGAGCAATGAATGTGATGTTCATCCAAGGGGCGTATTCCCTGAGCAATGAATGTGACGTTCATCCAAGGGGCATATTCCCTAAGCAATGAATGTGACGTTCATCCAAGGGACATTTTGCCTAAGCAATGAATGTGACGTTCATCCAAGGGGCGTATTCCCTAAGCAATGAATGCGACGTTCATCCAAGGGGCGTATTCCCTAAGCAATGAATGTGACGTTCATCCAATGGGGCGTATTCCCTAAGCAATGAATGTGACGTTCATCCAAGGGGCGTATTCCCTAAGCAATGAATGTGACGTTCATCCAAGGGGCGTATTCCCTAAGCAATGAATGTGACGATCATCCAATGGGGCGTATTCCCTAAGCAATGAATGTGACGTTCATCCAAGGGGCGTATTCCCTAAGCAATGAATGTGACGTTCATCCAAGGGGCGTATTCCCTAAGCAATGAATGTGACGTTCATCCAAGGGGCGTATTTCCTAAGCAATGAATGTGACGTTCATCCAAGGGGCGTATTCCCTAAGCAATGAATGTGACGTTCATCCAAGGGGCGTATTTCCTAAGCAATGAATGTGACGTTCATCCAAGGGGCGTATTCCCTAAGCAATGAATGTGACATTCATCCAAGGGGCGTATTCCCTAAGCAATGAATGTGACGTTCATCCAAGGGGAGTATTCCCTAAGCAATGAATGTGACGTTCATCCAGGGGGCGTATTTCCTAAGCAATGAATGTGACGTTCATCCAAGGGGAGTATTCCCTAAGCAATGAATGTGACGTTCATCCAAGGGGCGTATTCCCTAAGCAATGAATGTAACGTTCATCCAAGGGGAGTATTCCCTAAGCAATGAATGTGACGTTCATCCAAGGGGCGTATTCCCTAAGCAATGAATGTGACATTCATCCAAGGGGCGTATTCCCTGAGCAATGAATGTGACGTTCATCCAAGGGGCGTATTCCCTAAGCAATGAATGTGACGTTCATCCAAGGGGCATTTTGCCTAAGCAATGAATGTGACGTTCATCCAAGGGGCGTATTCCCTAAGCAATGAATGCGACGTTCATCCAAGGGGCGTATTCCCTAAGCAATGAATGTGACGTTCATCCAATGGGGCGTATTCCCTAAGCAATGAATGTGACGTTCATCCAAGGGGCGTATTCCCTAAGCAATGAATGTGACGTTCATCCAAGGGGCATATTCCCTAAGCAATGAATGTGACGATCATCCAATGGGGCGTATTCCCTAAGCAATGAATGTGACGTTCATCCAATGGGGGCGTATTCCCTAAGCAATGAATGTGATGTTCATCCAATGGGGGCGTATTCCCTAAGCAATGAATGTGACGTTCATCCAAGGGGCGTATTTCCTAAGCAATGAATGTGACGTTCATCCAAGGGGCATATTCCCTAAGCAATGAATGTGACGTTCATCCAAGGGGCGTATTTTCTAAGCAATGAATGTGACGTTCATCCAAGGGACGTATTCCCTAAGAAATGAATGTGACATTCATCCATGGGGAGTATTCCCTAAGCAATGAATGTGACGTTCATCCATGGGGAGTATTCCCTAAGCAATGAATGTGATGTTCATCCAAGGGGCGTATTCCCTAAGCAATGAATGTGACGTTCATCCAAGGGGCGTATTTTCTAAGCAATGAATGTGACGTTCATCCAAGGGGCGTATTTTCTAAGCAATGAATGTGACGTTCATCCAAGGGGAGTATTCCCTAAGCAATGAATGTGACGATCATCCAATGGGGCGTATTCCCTAAGCAATGAATGTGACGTTCATCCAAGGGGAGTATTCCCTAAGCAATGAATGTGACGTTCATCCAAGGGGCGTATTCCCTAAGCAATGAATGTGACATTCATCCAAGGGGCGTATTCCCTAAGCAATGAATGTGACGTTCATCCAATGGGGCCTATTCCCTAAGCAATGAATGTGTCGTTCATCCAAGGGGCGTATTCCCTAAGCAATGAATGTGACGTTCATCCAAGGAGAGTATTCCCTAAGCAATGAATGTGACGTTCATCCAAGGGGAGTATTCCCTAAGCAATGAATGTGACGTTCATCCAAGGAGAGTATTCCCTAAGCAATGAATGTGACGTTCATCCAAGGGGCGTATTCCCTAAGCAATGAATGTAACGTTCATCCAAGGGGAGTATTCCCTAAGCAATGAATGTGACGTTCATCCAAGGGGCGTATTCCCTAAGCAATGAATGTGACGTTCATCCAAGGGGCGTATTTCCTAAGCAATGAATGTGACGTTCATCCAAGGGGCGTATTCCCTGAGCAATGAATGTGACGTTCATCCAAGGGGCGTATTCCCTAAGCAATGAATGTGATGTTCATCCAAGGGGCGTATTCCCTAATCAATGAATGTGACGATCATCCAAGGGGAGTATTCCCTAAGCAATGAATGTGACGTTCATCCAAGGGGCGTATTCCCTAAGCAATGAATGTGACGTTCATCCAAGGGGCGTATTCCCTGAGCAATGAATGTGACGTTCATCCAAGGGGCGTATTCCCTAAGCAATGAATGTGACGTTCATCCAAGGGGCATTTTGCCTAAGCAATGAATGTGACGTTCATCCAAGGGGCGTATTCCCTAAGCAATGAATGCGACGTTCATCCAAGGGGCGTATTCCCTAAGCAATGAATGTGACGTTCATCCAATGGGGCGTATTCCCTAAGCAATGAATGTGACGTTCATCCAAGGGGCGTATTCCCTAAGCAATGAATGTGACGTTCATCCAAGGGGAGTATTCCCTAAGCAATGAATGTGACGATCATCCAATGGGGCGTATTCCCTAAGCAATGAATGTGATGTTCATCCAATGGGGGCGTATTCCCTAAGCAATGAATGTGACGTTCATCCAAGGGGCGTATTTCCTAAGCAATGAATGTGACGTTCATCCAAGGGGCATATTCCCTAAGCAATGAATGTGACGTTCATCCAAGGGGCGTATTTTCTAAGCAATGAATGTGACGTTCATCCAAGGGGCGTATTTTCTAAGCAATGAATGTGACGTTCATCCAAGGGGAGTATTCCCTAAGCAATGAATGTGACGATCATCCAATGGGGCGTATTCCCTAAGCAATGAATGTGACGTTCATCCAAGGGGAGTATTCCCTAAGCAATGAATGTGACGTTCATCCAAGGGGCGTATTCCCTAAGCAATGAATGTGACATTCATCCAAGGGGCGTATTCCCTAAGCAATGAATGTGACGTTCATCCAATGGGGCCTATTCCCTAAGCAATGAATGTGTCGTTCATCCAAGGGGCGTATTCCCTAAGCAATGAATGTGACGTTCATCCAAGGAGAGTATTCCCTAAGCAATGAATGTGACGTTCATCCAAGGGGAGTATTCCCTAAGCAATGAATGTGACGTTCATCCAAGGAGAGTATTCCCTAAGCAATGAATGTGACGTTCATCCAAGGGGAGTATTCCCTAAGCAATGAATGTGACGTTCATCCAAGGGGCATATTCCCTAAGCAATGAATGTGACGTTCATCCAAGGGGCGTATTCCATAAGCAATGAATGTGACGTTCATCCAAGGGATGTATTCCCTAAGCAATGTATGTGACGTTCATCCAAGGGGCGTATTCCATAAGCAATGAATGTGAGGTTCATCCAAGGGGCGTATTCCCTAAGCAATGAATGTGACGTTCATCCAATGGGGCGTATTCCCTAAGCAATGAATGTGACGTTCATCCAAGGGGAGTATTCCCTAAGCAACAGACTTGTATAAAGTACTCGAAATTTCTACTTGAGTAAAAGTACAAGTGCTCGATCAAAAAATTACTTGAGTAGAAGTGGAAGTGCTCGCAGAAAAAGTTACTTAAGTAGAAGTACTAAAGTATTCAACATTTTTTTTACTTAAGTATTGCAAGTAGTTTTTTCAAAAAAATTACTACTTAAGTACTAAAAGTAAAAAGTACCAGTAGTTTTGAAAAAAAATTTCTACTCAAGTACTGAAAGTAGAAGTAGAAGTACTGTGTTATGTAGTTATTAAAGAAATAAGTCAAAAGTTTGAACATCATATTGTTTTTATTATTTCAAATGATTTATTCAAATGATTAACCTGTGTTTGTTAGTAGTTTCTTGATGCACTTTAAGCGCTGTAGCACCATTTATTTGTTTGTTTCATATTTTCTTTTTATTGGAAAGATTTGGTATAGCAGCTTTTATTATACACAGCCTTTATTTTCGTATGCGCTGATTTACAAATGACATTATACACATTTTTTTGAGCTTTATGCAACCTGACATCTACTGTTCTGGCAGTGGTAATTTTTTTAAAAGTAACGAGTAACTATGCAGCACAAAAAAAAAATACTTGAGTAGAAGTATCGAAATCATCGAAAAAATGTAGTGAAGTAAAAGTAGAAGTAGGAGAAAAAAATTCTACTCTAGGAAAGTACAGATACCGCATTTCGGTACTTAAGTACAGTACTTAAGTAGTTCTACTTCGTTACTATACATCTCTGCTAAGCAATGAATGTGACGTTCATCCAAGGGGCGTATTCCCTAAGCAATGAATGTGACGATCATCCAAGGGGAGTATTCCCTAAACAATGAATGTGATGTTCATCCAAGGGGCGTATTCCCTAAACAATGAATGTGATGTTCATCCAAGGGGCGTATTCCCTAAGCAATGAATGTGACGTTCATCCAAGGGGCGTATTCCCTAAGCAATGAATGTGACGTTCATCCAAGGGGAGTATTCCCTAAGCAATGAATGTGACGTTCATCCAAGGGGCGTATTCCCTAAGCAATGAATGTGACGTTCATCCAAGGGGCGTATTCCCTAAGCAATGAATGTGACGTTCATCCAAGGGGCGTATTCTCTAAGCAATGAATGTGACGTTCATCCAAGGGGAGTATTCCCTAAGCAATGAATGTGACGTTCATCCAAGGGGCGTATTCCCTAAGCAATGAATGTGACGTTCATCCAAGGGGCGTATTCCCTAAGCAATGAATGTGACGTTCATCCAAGGGGAGTATTCCCTAAGCAATGAATGTGACATTCATCCAAGGGGCGTATTCCCTAAGCAATGAATGTGACATTCATCCAAGGGGCGTATTCCCTAAGCAATGAATGTGACGTTCATCCAAGGGGAGTATTCCCTAAGCAATGAATGTGACATTCATCCAAGGGGCGTATTCCCTAAGCAATGAATGTGACGTTCATCCAAGGGGCATTTTGCCTAAGCAATGAATGTGACGTTCATCCAAGGGGCGTATTCCCTAAGCAATGAATGTGACATTCATCCAAGGGGCGTATTCCCTAAGCAATGAATGTGACGTTCATCCAATGGGGCGTATTCCCTAAGCAATGAAAGTGACGTTCATCCAAGGGGCGTATTCCCTAAGCAATGAATGCGACGCTCATCCAAGGGGCGTATTCCCTAAGCAATGAATGTAACGTTCATCCAAGGGGCGTATTCCCTAAGCAATGAATGTGACGTTCATCCAAGGGGCGTATTCCCTAAGCAATGAATGTGACGTTCATCCAAGGGGAGTATTCCCTAAGCAATGAATGTGACGTTCATCCAAGGGGAGTATTCCCTAAGCAATGAATGTGACGTTCATCCAAGGGGCGTATTCCCTAAGCAATGAATGTGACGTTCATCCAAGGGGCGTATTCCCTAAGCAATGAATGTGACGTTCATCCAAGGGGAGTATTCCCTAAGCAATGAATGTGACATTCATCCAAGGGGCGTATTCCCTAAGCAATGAATGTGACATTCATCCAAGGGGCGTATTCCCTGAGCAATGAATGTGACGTTCATCCAAGGGGCGTATTCCCTAAGCAATGAATGTGACATTCATCCAAGGGGCGTATTCCCTAAGCAATGAATGTGACGTTCATCCAAGGGGCATTTTGCCTAAGCAATGAATGTGACGTTCATCCAAGGGGCGTATTCCCTAAGCAATGAATGCGACGTTCATCCAAGGGGCGTATTCCCTAAGCAATGAATGTGACGTTCATCCAATGGGGCGTATTCCCTAAGCAATGAAAGTGACGTTCATCCAAGGGGCGTATTCCCTAAGCAATGAATGTGACGCTCATCCAAGGGGCGTATTCCCTAAGCAATGAATGTAACGTTCATCCAAGGGGCGTATTTTCTAAGCAATGAATGTGACGTTCATCCAAGGGACGTATTCCCTAAGAAATGAATGTGACGTTCATCCAAGGGGAGTATTCCCTAAGCAATGAATGTGACGTTCATCCATGGGGCGTATTCCCTAAGAAATGAATGTGACGTTCATCCAAGGGGCGTATTCCCTAAGCAATGAATGTGACGTTCATCCAAGGGGAGTATTCCCTAAGCAATGAATGTGACGTTCATCCAAGGGGAGTATTCCCTAAGCAATGAATGTGACGTTCATCCAAGGGGCGTATTTCCTAAGCAATGAATGTGACGTTCATCCAAGGGGAGAATTCCCTAAGCAATGAATGTGACGTTCATCCAAGGGGCGTATTCCCTAAGCAATGAATGTGACGTTCATCCAAGGGGCGTATTCCCTAAGCAATGAATGTGACATTCATCCAAGGGGCGTATTCCCTAAGCAATGAATGTGACGTTCATCCAAGGGGCGTATTCCCTAAGCAATGAATGTGACGTTCATCCAAGGGGCGTATTTTCTAAGCAATGAATGTGACGTTCATCCAAGGGACGTATTCCCTAAGAAATGAATGTGACGTTCATCCAAGGGGAGTATTCCCTAAGCAATGAATGTGACGTTCATCCATGGGGCGTATTCCCTAAGCAATGAATGTGACGTTCATCCAAGGGGCGTATTCCCTAAGCAATGAATGTGACGTTCATCCAAGGGGCTTATTCCCTAAGCAATGAATGTGACGTTCATCCAAGGGGCTTATTCCCTAAGCAATGAATGTGACGTTGATCCAAGGGGCGTATTTCCTAAGCAATGAATGTGACGTTCATCCAAGGGGAGTATTCCCTAAGCAATGAATGTGACGTTCATCCAAGGGGTGTATTCCCTAAGCAATGAATGTGACGTTCATCCAATGGGGCGTATTCCCTAAGCAATGAATGTGACGTTCATCCAAGGGGCGTATTCCCTAAGCAATGAATGTGACGTTCATCCAAGGGGCGTATTCCCTAAGCAATGAATGTGACGATCATCCAATGGGGCGTATTCCCTAAGCAATGAATGTGACGTTCATCCAAGGGGCGTATTCCCTAAGCAATAAATGTGACGTTCATCCAAGGGGCGTATTCCCTAAGCAATGAATGTGACTTTCATCCAAGGGGCGTATTTCCTAAGCAATGAATGTGACGTTCATCCAAGGGGAGTATTCCCTAAGCAATGAATGTGATGTTCATCCAAGGGGCGTATTCCCTAAGCAATGAATGTGACGTTCATCCAAGGGGAGTATTCCCTAAGCAATGAATGTGACGTTCATCCAAGGGGCGTATTCCCTAAGCAATGAATGTAACGTTCATCCAAGGGGAGTATTCCCTAAGCAATGAATGTGACGTTCATCCAAGGGGCGTATTCCCTAAGCAATGAATGTGACGTTCATCCAAGGGGCGTATTTCCTAAGCAATGAATGTGACGTTCATCCAAGGGGCGTATTCCCTGAGCAATGAATGTGACGTTCATCCAAGGGGCATATTCCCTAAGCAATGAATGTGACGTTCATCCAAGGGACATTTTGCCTAAGCAATGAATGTGACGTTCATCCAAGGGGCGTATTCCCTAAGCAATGAATGCGACGTTCATCCAAGGGGCGTATTCCCTAAGCAATGAATGTGACGTTCATCCAATGGGGCGTATTCCCTAAGCAATGAATGTGACGTTCATCCAAGGGGCGTATTCCCTAAGCAATGAATGTGACGTTTATCCAAGGGGCGTATTCCCTAAGCAATGAATGTGACGATCATCCAATGGGGCGTATTCCCTAAGCAATGAATGTGACGTTCATCCAAGGGGCGTATTCCCTAAGCAATGAATGTGACGTTCATCCAAGGGGCGTATTCCCTAAGCAATGAATGTGACGTTCATCCAAGGGGAGTATTTCCTAAGCAATGAATGTGACGTTCATCCAAGGGGCGTATTCCCTAAGCAATGAATGTGACGTTCATCCAAGGGGCGTATTTCCTAAGCAATGAATGTGACGTTCATCCAAGGGGCGTATTCCCTAAGCAATGAATGTGACATTCATCCAAGGGGCGTATTCCCTAAGCAATGAATGTGACGTTCATCCAAGGGGAGTATTCCCTAAGCAATGAATGTGACGTTCATCCAAGGGGCGTATTCCCTAAGCAATGAATGTGACGTTCATCCAAGGGGAGTATTCCCTAAGCAATGAATGTGACGTTCATCCAAGGGGCGTATTCCCTAAGCAATGAATGTGACATTCATCCAAGGGGCGTATTCCCTGAGCAATGAATGTGACGTTCATCCAAGGGGCGTATTCCCTAAGCAATGAATGTGACATTCATCCAAGGGGCGTATTCCCTAAGCAATGAATGTGACGTTCATCCAAGGGGCATTTTGCCTAAGCAATGAATGTGACGTTCATCCAAGGGGCGTATTCCCTAAGCAATGAATGCGACGTTCATCCAAGGGGCGTATTCCCTAAGCAATGAATGTGACGTTCATCCAATGGGGCGTATTCCCTAAGCAATGAAAGTGACGTTCATCCAAGGGGCGTATTCCCTAAGCAATGAATGTGACGCTCATCCAAGGGGCGTATTCCCTAAGCAATGAATGTAACGTTCATCCAAGGGGCGTATTTTCTAAGCAATGAATGTGACGTTCATCCAAGGGACGTATTCCCTAAGAAATGAATGTGACGTTCATCCAAGGGGAGTATTCCCTAAGCAATGAATGTGACGTTCATCCATGGGGCGTATTCCCTAAGAAATGAATGTGACGTTCATCCAAGGGGCGTATTCCCTAAGCAATGAATGTGACGTTCATCCAAGGGGAGTATTCCCTAAGCAATGAATGTGACGTTCATCCAAGGGGAGTATTCCCTAAGCAATGAATGTGACGTTCATCCAAGGGGCGTATTTCCTAAGCAATGAATGTGACGTTCATCCAAGTGGAGTATTCCCTAAGCAATGAATGTGACGTTCATCCAAGGGGCGTATTCCCTAAGCAATGAATGTGACGTTCATCCAAGGGGCGTATTCCCTAAGCAATGAATGTGACATTCATCCAAGGGGCGTATTCCCTAAGCAATGAATGTGACGTTCATCCAAGGGGCGTATCCCCTAAGCAATGAATGTGACGTTCATCCAAGGGGCGTATTTTCTAAGCAATGAATGTGACGTTCATCCAAGGGACGTATTCCCTAAGAAATGAATGTGACGTTCATCCAAGGGGAGTATTCCCTAAGCAATGAATGTGACGTTCATCCATGGGGCGTATTCCCTAAGCAATGAATGTGACGTTCATCCAAGGGGCGTATTCCCTAAGCAATGAATGTGACGTTCATCCAAGGGGCTTATTCCCTAAGCAATGAATGTGACGTTCATCCAAGGGGCTTATTCCCTAAGCAATGAATGTGACGTTGATCCAAGGGGCGTATTTCCTAAGCAATGAATGTGACGTTCATCCAAGGGGAGTATTCCCTAAGCAATGAATGTGACGTTCATCCAAGGGGTGTATTGCCTAAGCAATGAATGTGACGTTCATCCAATGGGGCGTATTCCCTAAGCAATGAATGTGACGTTCATCCAAGGGGCGTATTCCCTAAGCAATGAATGTGACGTTCATCCAAGGGGCGTATTCCCTAAGCAATGAATGTGACGATCATCCAATGGGGCGTATTCCCTAAGCAATGAATGTGACGTTCATCCAAGGGGCGTATTCCCTAAGCAATAAATGTGACGTTCATCCAAGGGGCGTATTCCCTAAGCAATGAATGTGACTTTCATCCAAGGGGCGTATTTCCTAAGCAATGAATGTGACGTTCATCCAAGGGGAGTATTCCCTAAGCAATGAATGTGATGTTCATCCAAGGGGCGTATTCCCTAAGCAATGAATGTGACGTTCATCCAAGGGGAGTATTCCCTAAGCAATGAATGTGACGTTCATCCAAGGGGCGTATTCCCTAAGCAATGAATGTAACGTTCATCCAAGGGGAGTATTCCCTAAGCAATGAATGTGACGTTCATCCAAGGGGCGTATTCCCTAAGCAATGAATGTGACGTTCATCCAAGGGGCGTATTTCCTAAGCAATGAATGTGACGTTCATCCAAGGGGCGTATTCCCTGAGCAATGAATGTGACGTTCATCCAAGGGGCGTATTCCCTGAGCAATGAATGTGACGTTCATCCAAGGGGCATATTCCCTAAGCAATGAATGTGACGTTCATCCAAGGGACATTTTGCCTAAGCAATGAATGTGACGTTCATCCAAGGGGCGTATTCCCTAAGCAATGAATGCGACGTTCATCCAAGGGGCGTATTCCCTAAGCAATGAATGTGACGTTCATCCAATGGGGCGTATTCCCTAAGCAATGAATGTGACGTTCATCCAAGGGGCGTATTCCCTAAGCAATGAATGTGACGTTTATCCAAGGGGCGTATTCCCTAAGCAATGAATGTGACGATCATCCAATGGGGCGTATTCCCTAAGCAATGAATGTGACGTTCATCCAAGGGGCGTATTCCCTAAGCAATGAATGTGACGTTCATCCAAGGGGCGTATTCCCTAAGCAATGAATGTGACGTTCATCCAAGGGGAGTATTTCCTAAGCAATGAATGTGACGTTCATCCAAGGGGCGTATTCCCTAAGCAATGAATGTGACGTTCATCCAAGGGGCGTATTTCCTAAGCAATGAATGTGACGTTCATCCAAGGGGCGTATTCCCTAAGCAATGAATGTGACATTCATCCAAGGGGCGTATTCCCTAAGCAATGAATGTGACGTTCATCCAAGGGGAGTATTCCCTAAGCAATGAATGTGACGTTCATCCAAGGGGCGTATTCCCTAAGCAATGAATGTGACGTTCATCCAAGGGGAGTATTCCCTAAGCAATGAATGTGACGTTCATCCAAGGGGCGTATTCCCTAAGCAATGAATGTGACATTCATCCAAGGGGCGTATTCCCTGAGCAATGAATGTGACGTTCATCCAAGGGGCGTATTCCCTAAGCAATGAATGTGACATTCATCCAAGGGGCGTATTCCCTAAGCAATGAATGTGACGTTCATCCAAGGGGCATTTTGCCTAAGCAATGAATGTGACGTTCATCCAAGGGGCGTATTCCCTAAGCAATGAATGCGACGTTCATCCAAGGGGCGTATTCCCTAAGCAATGAATGTGACGTTCATCCAATGGGGCGTATTCCCTAAGCAATGAAAGTGACGTTCATCCAAGGGGCGTATTCCCTAAGCAATGAATGTGACGCTCATCCAAGGGGCGTATTCCCTAAGCAATGAATGTAACGTTCATCCAAGGGGCGTATTTTCTAAGCAATGAATGTGACGTTCATCCAAGGGACGTATTCCCTAAGAAATGAATGTGACGTTCATCCAAGGGGAGTATTCCCTAAGCAATGAATGTGACGTTCATCCATGGGGCGTATTCCCTAAGAAATGAATGTGACGTTCATCCAAGGGGCGTATTCCCTAAGCAATGAATGTGACGTTCATCCAAGGGGAGTATTCCCTAAGCAATGAATGTGACGTTCATCCAAGGGGAGTATTCCCTAAGCAATGAATGTGACGTTCATCCAAGGGGCGTATTTCCTAAGCAATGAATGTGACGTTCATCCAAGGGGAGTATTCCCTAAGCAATGAATGTGACGTTCATCCAAGGGGCGTATTCCCTAAGCAATGAATGTGACGTTCATCCAAGGGGCGTATTCCCTAAGCAATGAATGTGACATTCATCCAAGGGGCGTATTCCCTAAGCAATGAATGTGACGTTCATCCAAGGGGCGTATTCCCTAAGCAATGAATGTGACGTTCATCCAAGGGGCGTATTTTCTAAGCAATGAATGTGACGTTCATCCAAGGGACGTATTCCCTAAGAAATGAATGTGACGTTCATCCAAGGGGAGTATTCCCTAAGCAATGAATGTGACGTTCATCCATGGGGCGTATTCCCTAAGCAATGAATGTGACGTTCATCCAAGGGGCGTATTCCCTAAGCAATGAATGTGACGTTCATCCAAGGGGCTTATTCCCTAAGCAATGAATGTGACGTTCATCCAAGGGGCTTATTCCCTAAGCAATGAATGTGACGTTGATCCAAGGGGCGTATTTCCTAAGCAATGAATGTGACGTTCATCCAAGGGGAGTATTCCCTAAGCAATGAATGTGACGTTCATCCAAGGGGTGTATTCCCTAAGCAATGAATGTGACGTTCATCCAATGGGGCGTATTCCCTAAGCAATGAATGTGACGTTCATCCAAGGGGCGTATTCCCTAAGCAATGAATGTGACGTTCATCCAAGGGGCGTATTCCCTAAGCAATGAATGTGACGATCATCCAATGGGGCGTATTCCCTAAGCAATGAATGTGACGTTCATCCAAGGGGAGTATTCCCTAAGCAATGAATGTGACGTTCATCCAAGGGGCGTATTCCCT
The DNA here is from genome assembly GCF_965119305.1 of Pelophylax lessonae. Taxonomy (NCBI): domain Eukaryota; kingdom Metazoa; phylum Chordata; class Amphibia; order Anura; family Ranidae; genus Pelophylax; species Pelophylax lessonae. Next base: position 736,780,589 of record NC_138769.1, on the reverse strand, counting down.
AAGCAATGAATGTGACTTTCATCCAAGGGGCGTATTTCCTAAGCAATGAATGTGACGTTCATCCAAGGGGCGTATTCCCTAAGCAATGAATGTGACGTTCATCCAAGGGGCGTATTTCCTAAGCAATGAATGTGACGTTCATCCAAGGGGAGTATTCCCTAAGCAATGAATGTGACGTTCATCCAAGGGGCGTATTCCCTAAGCAATGAATGTAACGTTCATCCAAGGGGAGTATTCCCTAAGCAATGAATGTGACGTTCATCCAAGGGGCGTATTTCCTAAGCAATGAATGTGACGTTCATCCAAGGGGCGTATTCCCTGAGCAATGAATGTGATGTTCATCCAAGGGGCGTATTCCCTGAGCAATGAATGTGACGTTCATCCAAGGGGCATATTCCCTAAGCAATGAATGTGACGTTCATCCAAGGGACATTTTGCCTAAGCAATGAATGTGACGTTCATCCAAGGGGCGTATTCCCTAAGCAATGAATGCGACGTTCATCCAAGGGGCGTATTCCCTAAGCAATGAATGTGACGTTCATCCAATGGGGCGTATTCCCTAAGCAATGAATGTGACGTTCATCCAAGGGGCGTATTCCCTAAGCAATGAATGTGACGTTCATCCAAGGGGCGTATTCCCTAAGCAATGAATGTGACGATCATCCAATGGGGCGTATTCCCTAAGCAATGAATGTGACGTTCATCCAAGGGGCGTATTCCCTAAGCAATGAATGTGACGTTCATCCAAGGGGCGTATTCCCTAAGCAATGAATGTGACGTTCATCCAAGGGGCGTATTTCCTAAGCAATGAATGTGACGTTCATCCAAGGGGCGTATTCCCTAAGCAATGAATGTGACGTTCATCCAAGGGGCGTATTTCCTAAGCAATGAATGTGACGTTCATCCAAGGGGCGTATTCCCTAAGCAATGAATGTGACATTCATCCAAGGGGCGTATTCCCTAAGCAATGAATGTGACGTTCATCCAAGGGGAGTATTCCCTAAGCAATGAATGTGACGTTCATCCAGGGGGCGTATTTCCTAAGCAATGAATGTGACGTTCATCCAAGGGGAGTATTCCCTAAGCAATGAATGTGACGTTCATCCAAGGGGCGTATTCCCTAAGCAATGAATGTAACGTTCATCCAAGGGGAGTATTCCCTAAGCAATGAATGTGACGTTCATCCAAGGGGCGTATTCCCTAAGCAATGAATGTGACGTTCATCCAAGGGGCGTATTCCCTGAGCAATGAATGTGACGTTCATCCAAGGGGCGTATTCCCTAAGCAATGAATGTGACGTTCATCCAAGGGGCATTTTGCCTAAGCAATGAATGTGACGTTCATCCAAGGGGCGTATTCCCTAAGCAATGAATGCGACGTTCATCCAAGGGGCGTATTCCCTAAGCAATGAATGTGACGTTCATCCAATGGGGCGTATTCCCTAAGCAATGAATGTGACGTTCATCCAAGGGGCGTATTCCCTAAGCAATGAATGTGACGTTCATCCAAGGGGAGTATTCCCTAAGCAATGAATGTGACGATCATCCAATGGGGCGTATTCCCTAAGCAATGAATGTGACGTTCATCCAATGGGGGCGTATTCCCTAAGCAATGAATGTGATGTTCATCCAATGGGGGCGTATTCCCTAAGCAATGAATGTGACGTTCATCCAAGGGGCGTATTTCCTAAGCAATGAATGTGACGTTCATCCAAGGGGCATATTCCCTAAGCAATGAATGTGACGTTCATCCAAGGGGCGTATTTTCTAAGCAATGAATGTGACGTTCATCCAAGGGACGTATTCCCTAAGAAATGAATGTGACATTCATCCATGGGGAGTATTCCCTAAGCAATGAATGTGACGTTCATCCATGGGGAGTATTCCCTAAGCAATGAATGTGATGTTCATCCAAGGGGCGTATTCCCTAAGCAATGAATGTGACGTTCATCCAAGGGGCGTATTTTCTAAGCAATGAATGTGACGTTCATCCAAGGGGCGTATTTTCTAAGCAATGAATGTGACGTTCATCCAAGGGGAGTATTCCCTAAGCAATGAATGTGACGATCATCCAATGGGGCGTATTCCCTAAGCAATGAATGTGACGTTCATCCAAGGGGAGTATTCCCTAAGCAATGAATGTGACGTTCATCCAAGGGGCGTATTCCCTAAGCAATGAATGTGACATTCATCCAAGGGGCGTATTCCCTAAGCAATGAATGTGACGTTCATCCAATGGGGCCTATTCCCTAAGCAATGAATGTGTCGTTCATCCAAGGGGCGTATTCCCTAAGCAATGAATGTGACGTTCATCCAAGGGGCGTATTCCCTAAGCAATGAATGTGACGTTCATCCAAGGGGCGTATTTCCTAAGCAATGAATGTGACGTTCATCCAAGGGGCGTATTCCCTGAGCAATGAATGTGATGTTCATCCAAGGGGCGTATTCCCTGAGCAATGAATGTGACGTTCATCCAAGGGGCATATTCCCTAAGCAATGAATGTGACGTTCATCCAAGGGACATTTTGCCTAAGCAATGAATGTGACGTTCATCCAAGGGGCGTATTCCCTAAGCAATGAATGCGACGTTCATCCAAGGGGCGTATTCCCTAAGCAATGAATGTGACGTTCATCCAATGGGGCGTATTCCCTAAGCAATGAATGTGACGTTCATCCAAGGGGCGTATTCCCTAAGCAATGAATGTGACGTTCATCCAAGGGGCGTATTCCCTAAGCAATGAATGTGACGATCATCCAATGGGGCGTATTCCCTAAGCAATGAATGTGACGTTCATCCAAGGGGCGTATTCCCTAAGCAATGAATGTGACGTTCATCCAAGGGGCGTATTCCCTAAGCAATGAATGTGACGTTCATCCAAGGGGCGTATTTCCTAAGCAATGAATGTGACGTTCATCCAAGGGGCGTATTCCCTAAGCAATGAATGTGACGTTCATCCAAGGGGCGTATTTCCTAAGCAATGAATGTGACGTTCATCCAAGGGGCGTATTCCCTAAGCAATGAATGTGACATTCATCCAAGGGGCGTATTCCCTAAGCAATGAATGTGACGTTCATCCAAGGGGAGTATTCCCTAAGCAATGAATGTGACGTTCATCCAGGGGGCGTATTTCCTAAGCAATGAATGTGACGTTCATCCAAGGGGAGTATTCCCTAAGCAATGAATGTGACGTTCATCCAAGGGGCGTATTCCCTAAGCAATGAATGTAACGTTCATCCAAGGGGAGTATTCCCTAAGCAATGAATGTGACGTTCATCCAAGGGGCGTATTCCCTAAGCAATGAATGTGACGTTCATCCAAGGGGCGTATTCCCTGAGCAATGAATGTGACGTTCATCCAAGGGGCGTATTCCCTAAGCAATGAATGTGACGTTCATCCAAGGGGCATTTTGCCTAAGCAATGAATGTGACGTTCATCCAAGGGGCGTATTCCCTAAGCAATGAATGCGACGTTCATCCAAGGGGCGTATTCCCTAAGCAATGAATGTGACGTTCATCCAATGGGGCGTATTCCCTAAGCAATGAATGTGACGTTCATCCAAGGGGCGTATTCCCTAAGCAATGAATGTGACGTTCATCCAAGGGGAGTATTCCCTAAGCAATGAATGTGACGATCATCCAATGGGGCGTATTCCCTAAGCAATGAATGTGACGTTCATCCAATGGGGGCGTATTCCCTAAGCAATGAATGTGATGTTCATCCAATGGGGGCGTATTCCCTAAGCAATGAATGTGACGTTCATCCAAGGGGCGTATTTCCTAAGCAATGAATGTGACGTTCATCCAAGGGGCATATTCCCTAAGCAATGAATGTGACGTTCATCCAAGGGGCGTATTTTCTAAGCAATGAATGTGACGTTCATCCAAGGGACGTATTCCCTAAGAAATGAATGTGACATTCATCCATGGGGAGTATTCCCTAAGCAATGAATGTGACGTTCATCCATGGGGAGTATTCCCTAAGCAATGAATGTGATGTTCATCCAAGGGGCGTATTCCCTAAGCAATGAATGTGACGTTCATCCAAGGGGCGTATTTTCTAAGCAATGAATGTGACGTTCATCCAAGGGGCGTATTTTCTAAGCAATGAATGTGACGTTCATCCAAGGGGAGTATTCCCTAAGCAATGAATGTGACGATCATCCAATGGGGCGTATTCCCTAAGCAATGAATGTGACGTTCATCCAAGGGGAGTATTCCCTAAGCAATGAATGTGACGTTCATCCAAGGGGCGTATTCCCTAAGCAATGAATGTGACATTCATCCAAGGGGCGTATTCCCTAAGCAATGAATGTGACGTTCATCCAATGGGGCCTATTCCCTAAGCAATGAATGTGTCGTTCATCCAAGGGGCGTATTCCCTAAGCAATGAATGTGACGTTCATCCAAGGAGAGTATTCCCTAAGCAATGAATGTGACGTTCATCCAAGGGGAGTATTCCCTAAGCAATGAATGTGACGTTCATCCAAGGAGAGTATTCCCTAAGCAATGAATGTGACGTTCATCCAAGGGGCGTATTCCCTAAGCAATGAATGTAACGTTCATCCAAGGGGAGTATTCCCTAAGCAATGAATGTGACGTTCATCCAAGGGGCGTATTCCCTAAGCAATGAATGTGACGTTCATCCAAGGGGCGTATTTCCTAAGCAATGAATGTGACGTTCATCCAAGGGGCGTATTCCCTGAGCAATGAATGTGACGTTCATCCAAGGGGCGTATTCCCTAAGCAATGAATGTGATGTTCATCCAAGGGGCGTATTCCCTAATCAATGAATGTGACGATCATCCAAGGGGAGTATTCCCTAAGCAATGAATGTGACGTTCATCCAAGGGGCGTATTCCCTAAGCAATGAATGTGACGTTCATCCAAGGGGCGTATTCCCTGAGCAATGAATGTGACGTTCATCCAAGGGGCGTATTCCCTAAGCAATGAATGTGACGTTCATCCAAGGGGCATTTTGCCTAAGCAATGAATGTGACGTTCAACCAAGGGGCGTATTCCCTAAGCAATGAATGCGACGTTCATCCAAGGGGCGTATTCCCTAAGCAATGAATGTGACGTTCATCCAATGGGGCGTATTCCCTAAGCAATGAATGTGACGTTCATCCAAGGGGCGTATTCCCTAAGCAATGAATGTGACGTTCATCCAAGGGGAGTATTCCCTAAGCAATGAATGTGACGATCATCCAATGGGGCGTATTCCCTAAGCAATGAATGTGATGTTCATCCAATGGGGGCGTATTCCCTAAGCAATGAATGTGACGTTCATCCAAGGGGCGTATTTCCTAAGCAATGAATGTGACGTTCATCCAAGGGGCATATTCCCTAAGCAATGAATGTGACGTTCATCCAAGGGGCGTATTTTCTAAGCAATGAATGTGACGTTCATCCAAGGGACGTATTCCCTAAGAAATGAATGTGACATTCATCCATGGGGAGTATTCCCTAAGCAATGAATGTGAGGTTCATCCAAGGGGCGTATTCCCTAAGCAATGAATGTGACGTTCATCCAAGGGGCGTATTTTCTAAGCAATGAATGTGACGTTCATCCAAGGGGCGTATTTTCTAAGCAATGAATGTGACGTTCATCCAAGGGGAGTATTCCCTAAGCAATGAATGTGACGATCATCCAATGGGGCGTATTCCCTAAGCAATGAATGTGACGTTCATCCAAGGGGAGTATTCCCTAAGCAATGAATGTGACGTTCATCCAAGGGGCGTATTCCCTAAGCAATGAATGTGACATTCATCCAAGGGGCGTATTCCCTAAGCAATGAATGTGACGTTCATCCAATGGGGCCTATTCCCTAAGCAATGAATGTGTCGTTCATCCAAGGGGCGTATTCCCTAAGCAATGAATGTGACGTTCATCCAAGGAGAGTATTCCCTAAGCAATGAATGTGACGTTCATCCAAGGGGAGTATTCCCTAAGCAATGAATGTGACGTTCATCCAAGGGGCATATTCCCTAAGCAATGAATGTGACGTTCATCCAAGGGGCGTATTCCATAAGCAATGAATGTGACGTTCATCCAAGGGATGTATTCCCTAAGCAATGTATGTGACGTTCATCCAAGGGGCGTATTCCATAAGCAATGAATGTGAGGTTCATCCAAGGGGCGTATTCCCTAAGCAATGAATGTGACGTTCATCCAAGGGGCGTATTCCATAAGCAATGAATGTGACGTTCATCCAACATCCACTTCAGGTATAGTATAGTTTGGGGAGGTGGATACAGAGTTGAAGCTCAGTCTCCATATGATGTGATACAATGTTGCCTCCTTACATTCTCTGATATTAATGTCCTCTCCTCCCATTCTTTCCATGTTACTCCAGCAGTGACGTTGTGGCCCCCAGCTCCACCTTTTGCAAGGTCTACACGCTGACTCCGTTCCTGGCCAACAACCGGGAGAAGCGAGGACTGGCCCTGGACGGCAAACTCAAGCATGAAGACACCAACCTTGCATCCAGCACGCTGTAAGGCCTGCCCACCATGACACCCCCTGATGATACCATACCCCCATGTCTGCTCCATCTACCAGAAGCTGTAATGGTTTTAGGTCCCTTTTATTGAACTTTCTTTTTAAACTTTACACATTTGGACCAGTTATGAATGCTGGACATACTACAAACACCTAAATCTTCATTGAGGAACACAGGGCGTGTAGTACATCCTCTCCTTCCTTGCATTTGCCAGCAGTTCCCGACTGTCAAAATGACAGCCAGGAGTTACCGAAGTAACACAGAACATTTTATTAACTAAAACTTGTTCCTATATAACTCTCCATTAACCCTTAGTTAAAAAGGGAAAAGAGGAAGAAGGAGATAACTAGGGCTGATTAGGGTACACTTAGGTGTCTATTTATAAAACATTTGTTGGACGAATGTCACGCACCTTTGTGAGTTTTGGCTGCAATTTCTGTACTTGATTAATTCCTATGATCGTCAGCTCCATCTACTGGCCGAAATGCGGTATATTTTCTCATTGAGGCAGTTCGGAGCGCAATACCACGTTTTGAACACTAGATGGAGCTGACGGTCAAAGGAGAAGATCCTATTACAGAAATTACGGATAAGATTTATGCAGCTTGCTAGAATGTGTCTGACATTTGTTGAATGAATGTTGTATACATAGACCCCCTTAGTGTACCCTCGCCAGCCCCTAATTAACTCCTTCTTCCTCTTTTCCCCTTAATTATTTATTTATTTATTTTTTAACTTCGATTTTTCTCACCATGAATATTTAACCTTTTATTGTATTTATTTCCCCTTTGTTCATGAATTTGCTACATATGCAAACAGTGAGGAAGTATAGAAGCATGCTCCTCCTGAAAATACCAGGCCTCTGGCTTTCATTGGCTTCAATACTTTCTATGTTACTGACCCAAGGCAAGTCAACTGATTAGGAATTCTGATCTCCTACATGTTCCTCCTGGGTCAGAATATGAAAGTATTGAAGCCAGGCAGCTAGCATGTTCATACAAAGGTCAACAGTCCCCTCATAGTGTCATTTTAATAGCTTTTAATAATGTTTCTGGTTAAAGTGTACCTGTCATCCTTTTATGCCGCACAGTATCTCACAAAAGTAAGTACACCCCTCACATTTTTGTAAATATTTTATTTTCTCTTTTCGTGTGACAACACTGAAGAAATGACACTTTGCTACAATGTAAAGTAGTGAGTGTACAGCTTGTATAACAGTGTAAATTTGCTGTCCCCTCAAAATAACTCAACACACAGCCATTAATGTCTAAACCGCTGGCAACAAAAGTGAGTACACCCCTGAGTGACAATGTCCAAATTGGGCCCAATTATCCATTTTCCCTCCCCGGTGTCATGTGACTCGTTAGTGTTACAAGGTCTCAGGTGTGAATGGGGAGCAGGTGTGTTAAATTTGGTGTTATCGCTCTCACTCTCTCATACTGGTCACTGGAGGTTCAACATGGCACCTCATGGCAAAGAACTCTCTGAGAATTGTTGCTCTATATAAAGATGTCCTAAGAAGATTGCCAAGACCCTGAAACTGAGCTGCAGCATGGTGGCAAAGACCATACAGCGGTTTACCGGGACAGGTTCCACTCAGATCAGGTCTCGCCATGGTGGACCAAAGAAGTTGAGTGCACGTGCTCAGCCTCATATGGAGAAGAGGTTGTCTTTGGGAAATAGATGTATGAGTGCTGTCAGCATTGCTGCAGAGGTTGAAGGGGTGGGGGGTCAGCCTGTCAGTGCTCAGACCATACGCCGCACACTGCATCAAATTGGTCTGCAAGGCTGTCATCCCAGAACGAAGCCCAAAAACAGTCTGCTGAAGACAAGCAGACTAAGGACATGGATTACTGGAACCATCTCCTGTGGTCTGATGAGACCAAGATAAACTTATTTGGTTCAGATGGTGTCAGGTGTGTGTGGGGGCAACCAGGTGAGGAGTACAAAGACAAGTGTGTCTTGCCTACAGTCAAGCATTGTGGTGGGAGTGTCATGGTCTGGGGCTGCATGAGTGCTGCCGGCACTGGGGGGCTACAGTTCATTGAGGGGACCATGAATGCCAACATGTAGTGTGACATACTGAAGCAGAGCATGATCCCCTCCCTTCAGAGACTGGGCCGCAGGGCAGTATTCCAACATGATAACCCCAAACACCTCCAAGATGACCACTGCCTTGCTAAAAAATCTGAGGGTAAAGTTGATGGACTGGCCAAGCATGTCTCCAGACCTAAACCCTATTGAGAATCTGTGAGGCATCCTCAAACGGAAGGTGGAGGAGCGCAAGGTCTCTAACCACTTAAGCCCCGAAAGATTTTACCCCCATTCCGACCAGGGGTTTTTTTGCGATTCGGCACTGCGTGATTTTAACGGACAATTGCGCGGTCGTGCGACGCTGTACCTAAACGAATTTGATGTCCTTTTTTTCCCACAAACAGAGCTTTCTTTTGGTGGTATTTGATCACCTGTGCGATTTTTACTTTTTGCGCTATAAACAAAAAAAGAGCGTAAATTTTGCAAAAATAACAATATTTTTCACATTTTTTTTATATGAAATTCCTCCCCCCCCCCAAAAAAAAAGTAAAAATCTAATTTTTTTAACATTTTAGGCCAATTTGTTTTATGCTACATATGTTTGGTTGGTTTGATTGGTTTGCGCAAAAGTTATTGCGTTTACTAACTAAGGGAAAGATTTTTGTCATTTTTGGTGTTTTTTTTTTAACGCGTAATGGCGGCGATCTGCGATTTTTTTTGCGGTACTGCGACATTGTGGCGGACAAATCGGACCCTTGACTGACATTTTTGACACTTTTGGGGTTACCAGTGACATTACTACAGTAATCAGTGCTATATATATGCACTGTTACTGCAAAATGACACTGGCGGGGAAGGGGTTAACTTTATTGGGGAAGGAGGGGTTAAGTGTGTCCCTAGGGGCGTGCTTCTAACTGTGATTGGACATGGCTACTGGTGTAGGAACAGTGATCAATGGTCCTACATAGTAGAACCGTATGATCACTATTCCTACACAGGGGAGAATGACAGGCGGCTTGTTTACATCAGCCGCCTGCCTTTCTCCCTCTCCACTGACGATCGCCGAGTGACCGGCGGACATCGGGTCCGCCGCTCACACGCACGGACTTCCTAGGGAACGAGCCGGGGCAGGCCTGCTATTGGCTCACAAGGAAGTGATAGGCAAGTGACGGAACCAATACGACACTTTGCCTGGCCGGGGCTGACCGCCGCAGTATATGTACTTGCGGCGGTCGGCAACCGCTTAACATCCACCAGCTCCGTGATGATGTCGTCATGGAGGAGTTAAAGAGGACTCCAGTGACAACCTGTGAAGCTCTGGTGAACTCCATGCCCAAGAGGGTTAAGGCAGTGCTGGAAAATAATGGTGGCCGCACAAAATATTGACACTTTGGGCCCAATTTGGACATTGTCACTTGTGTGTTGAGTTATTTTGAGGGGACAGCAAATTTACACTGTTATACAAGCTGTACACTCACTACTTTACATTGTAGCAAAGTGTCATTTATTCAGTGTTGTCACATGAAAAGATACAATAAAATATTTACAAAATGTGAGGGGTGTACTCACTTTTGTGAGATACTGTATATTCCTAGTAACACTGCCTGGAGTGTTCTTAAGGGATTTATTCCTTCTTACATGCAGACTGAGAGATGGTGCCAACAAGGAGATCCTCGGAATCATTGTCTCCTATAAAGTCAAAGTGAAGCTGGTCGTCTCTCGAGGAGGGTGAGTTCTCAATGTTTTTTGCATTGTATACTGCACATGGGTGGGTGGTATTCTCATTGTGCATGCCAAATCAAAGTAATAGTCGTCTCCCTTCTATTGATGACATTCACCTTCTCTACAACTCCCCTTGGCCCGGATTGCTTGCCTAAGCCAAATACAAAACCCAGGAGGACATTGTTCTTTTTTTTACCCTCTTCCGTCCTGTGAGAGATGCGGGAACTGAGTCCATTTTCAGAAGGTTTTTCAGTTGAAGGTCCACCACAGCTGAGACTTGTAGCTCCAGATTTGAAGGGCTACCTCAAGTCCTCTCGAAACTTTACAAAACCCCCTTCTCTCGGCTCCTTTTCTCAGATGGATAACGGATGCTGGAAACACGCAAATCACAGACACATAAAAGATGATGAATCAGAGCAGAACAAGCCGTGCACGACATTCGCCTGTCCACGCCGCTCTATCCTTGGTGCTTTTTATAGAAACACTTGATAGGTTCATCCAAACCACCCTGGGTCATTGAACGCCAACATAACAGCCTTTAATGGATGGCAGACAAGCAAGTCCAAATTCCCTTTTTTTCTGTTTTGAACTATTAGATATGAGGACACGCAGGATATTTTTAGATGTCTTATTTATTTGAAATACTGCCTGTGAGGGTTCTCATTTATCCAGGTCATGGTGTATCTGGTTGTGGTTGGTCACATTCAACTGGACTTGTTCTATACCGTTGAAGACATTTCTTGGATTATCCAAGATGCTTCTTCAGTTCTAATGAGTATCAGAAAAATACTTCAGCATTTATTTATACCACACAGCACCTACATCTATGGATGGGGCCAACTGATGGTACCCAAGCTGGGGAAAAGGCACACCAAGGCCAAGTAGAGTGGCACAGTTATTATTTGGCTAAATTGAAGTAACAAATAACAGGTGGAGAACAGCGACAAGGTCTTTGCTTAAAGTGGAGTTCCACCCTAAATTTTATACTTACCTCCATCTTCTCGCTCCGGGTCGCCTGAAAAAGAAATGGATAATCGCATTTTTTATTTTTTTTTACTTACCTCGTAGCGAAGAAAATATACTTACCTTACTTCCTTCTTCCTCCTTCCTCGGCCGCGGCCCGTCGTCACTTCCTGGCTCTGCAATGATTCCTGGGAGCTGAACGTCATCGCTCCCAGGAATCATTGCGCCTGCACTGGCCCCAACGTCAGTTCCGGGGCGCGCGCGTCATCCCCTTCTAAACAGCTTCTGGGCATGCCCAGAAGCTGTGTAGGGATGATGCGCGCGACCCGGAAGTGACGGCGGGGCCGGCGCAGGGCATCGTGGGACCGAAGAAGGCGGAAGAGGACGCGGAAGAGGACGCGCTGGCTTCAAGCTGCCCACATCTGAGATGGCAGCGCTGGACAAGACGTTTTCAAGGTAAGTATTTGTCCTAACAGGTAAGTGCAACCCGGGACAGATCAGAGGCTAGCCATTGTGGAATGCACTAGCCCTGACTGTCCCGGGGGTATTTAAAAAAAATAATAAAATTCCAGGGTGGAACTCCGCTTTAACCACTTTAATACCGGGCACTTCCTGCCCAGGCAAATTTTCAGCTTTCGGCGCTGTCACACTTTGAATGACAATTACTCAAGTCAGAGAAACACTGTACTAAGCTTTCTTTTGGTGGTGTTTAATCACAACTGGGGTTTTATTTTTTGTTAAATAAACAAAAAAAGACCGTCATTTTTTTAACCACTTAAGCCCCGGAAGATTTTACCCCCTTCCTGACCAGGGGGTATTTTGCGATTCAGCACTGCGTGACTTTAACGGACAATTGCGCGGCCGTGCGACGCTGTACCCAAATTAAATTGATGTTCTTTTTTTCCCCACAAACAGAGCTTTCTTTTGGCGGTATTTGATCACCTGTGCGATTTTTTGATCATGCGCTATAAACAAAAAAAGAGCGACAATTTTGCAAAAATAACAATATTTTTCACATTTTTTTTTTATATGAAACTCCCCCCAAAAAATGTAAAAATCTAAATTTTTTAACATTTTAGGCCAATTTTTTTATGCTACATATGTTTGGTAAAAAAAATCGCAATAAGCGTATTTTGATTGGTTTGCGCAAAAGTTATCGCGTTTACTAACAAAGGGAAAGATTTTTGTCATTTTTGGTGTTTTTTTTTTTTAACGTGTAATGGCGGCGATCTGCGATTTTTTTTTTTTTTTTTGCGGGACTGCAACATTGCGGCGGACAGATCGGACCCTTGACTGATATTTTTGACACTTTTGGGGCTACCAGGGACATTAATGCAGTAATCAGTGCTATACATATGCACTGTTACTGCAAAAATGACACTGGCAGGGAAGGGGTTAACTGTATTGGAGAGGGAGGGGTTAAGTGTGTCCTAGGGGCGTGCTTCTAACTGTGATTGGCTGTGGCTACTAGTGTAAAAACAGAGATCAACGGTCCTACATAGTAGAACCGTCTGATCTCCATTCTTACACAGGGGAGAATGACAGGCGGCTTGTTTACATTAGCCGCCTGCCTTTCTCCCTTCCCGGCGAACGATCGCGAGTGACCGGCGGACATCGGGTCCGCCGGTCACATGCACTGACTTGTTAGGGAACGAGCCGGGGCGGGCGCGCGCCTCAGCGGGCGCGTGCTCGCCCACTATTGGCTCACAAGCCAGTGACAGGCTAGTGACGTACCGGTACGTCACTTTGCCTGGCCGGGGCTGACCGCCGCAGTATATGTACTTGCGGCAGTCGGCAACCTGTTAACCGGACTTGTTCTATACCGTTGACGACATTTCTTGGATTATCCAAGGCGCTTCTTCAGTTCTAATGAGTATCAGAAAAATACTTCAGCATTTATTTATACCACACAGCACCTACATCTATGGATGGGGCCAATTGGTTGGTACCCAAGGTGGAGAAAAGGCACACCAAGACCAAGTAGAGTGGCACAGTTATTGGGTAAGTTATTGGCCTTGGGCACAGTTATTGGGCTAAATGGAAGTGACAAATAATAGGTGGAGACAGTGACAAGGTCTTTGCTTAACCACTTCAATACAGGGCATTTCCTGACCAGGCTAATTTTCAGCTTTCAGTGCTGTCACACTTTGAAAGACAATTACTCAAGTCATGCAACACTGTACCCATATGAAATTTGTATCATTTTTTGAGACAGATAGAGCTTTCTTTTGGTGGTGCTTAATCACCACTGCGGTTTTATTTTTTGCTAAATAAAAAAAGACCGTAATTTAAAAAAAAAAAAAAAGGTTTTCTTAGTTTCTGTTACAAATTTGTGAAAATAAGTAATTTTTCTTCTTCACTGATGGGCACTAATGAGGCTGCACTGATGGGCAATGATAAAGCTGCACTGATGTGCACTGATGAGGCTGCACTGATAGACACTGATGAGGCAGCATTGATGGGCACTGATGAGGCCGCACTGATGGGCACTGATGAGGCTGCACTGATAGACACTGATGAGGCAGCATTGATGGGCACTGATGAGGCCGCACTGATGGGCACTGATGAGGCCGCACTGATGGGCACTGATGAGGCTGCACTAATGGACACTGATGAGGCAGCATTGATGGGCACTGATGAGGCCGCACTGATGGGCACTGATGGTGCGGCACTGATGGGCACTGATGAGGCTGCACTGATGGGGCTGCACTAATGGACACTGATGAGGCTGCACTGATGGACACTGATTAGGTGGCATTGATGGGCACTGATGAGGTGACACTAATGAGGAAGCACTGATGAGGTGGCACTGATAAGCTGCACTGATGAGCACGGATGGGACTGAACTGATGGTCAGGGCACTGATTATAAGTGTAAATGCTGTACTCACTGTGCTCCCACAGATCAACTCTCCTTTCCTCACATGCTGTCTCTGTATGAGGAAAGGAGAGCCAATAAGAGCCGAAAACCAGCAAACCACTGTTTTTACATTGTGACAGCTGAGATTGGACACAGCTGATCACACGGTAAAGGGCCATTGTGATTGGCCCTTTACTTCAAAGCACACAGCCATCACAAAGTGCACCCGATGCGCACCCTAGGGGGTGCACATGTTGGAAGATTCCCAGGGATATCCTCCCAGAACTGGAGAGCCATGCTGTAGCCGTCTATTGGGCAGAAAGCGGTTAACAGTCTCAAGCAAGTAGGTAACACCATCTCACTAACACAGTTGTCACTGAAACTCTCAACAATAATATTGGCACAGGGGAATAGTCCCTCCCATATATAGTGTCACCTTGATGGGGCTTACGTTACCAGAACAGCATTTGGTTGAAGAAGGCAGCTATTTGGTGGGAAAAATGAGCGGACCGATAGCTGATCCTTACCAACTCTAAAGTCCAGAGGCATTGGAGCCAGTAAAAGTATCCCTATTTTGTCCCTCCTCCTCAGGAACCTTTCCCTATTACTAGGCTCTCTGTCCCGAGTCAGCGCGGATCCTATCCCTTGCCTATCTACTTCCCAAATGAGCGCCAACGGCAGTGCTATTTATCCAGTGTTACAGCTTCCAATTGGACCACTGCTACCATGCCAACAGCTATGGAGGCTTCAGAGGAACAAAGTTTCTGTCATCCGCTATTACCTCTGTATGGCAGTCAGCAACACAGAGCCACTTACAGAGGAAAGGGTAAATCGCACCTACCTGCACATCTTCATACAATCACCATGGAATGTGTAGACATTGATTGTCCCAAGAATAGGATGGGAGGTGTGAAAATTGTGGTTACATCACCCCATCCTTGGTGTTGGGAAGGCTTCATAAATGTTATTCCTTTGACTTAGTTGAATGTGTGATATGTTGTGAAAACCCCATTGTAGACATGGTAAAACAGCATTATTTGTACAAACCCAATTCCAAAAAAGTTGGGACACTGTGCAAATTGTGAGTAAAAAAGAAATGGACTAATTTACAAATCTCATAAACTTATATTTTATTCACAATATAATATAGATAACATATGAAATGTTGAAATTTTGAAAGGTCATGCCAAATATTGGCTCATTTTGGATTTCATGAGAGCTACACATTCCAAAAATGTTGGGACGGGTAGCAATAAGAGGCCGGAAAAGTTGAATGTTCATATAAGGAACAGCTGGAGGACCAATTTGCAACTTATAAGGTCAATTGGCAACATGATTGGGTATAAAAAGAGCCTCTCAGGGTGGCAGTGTCTCTCAGAAGTCAGGATGGGCAGAGGATCACCAATTCCCCCAATGCTGCGGCGAAAAATAGTGGAGCAATATCAGAAAGGAGTTTCTCAGAGAAAAATTGCAAAGAGTTTGAAGTTCTCATCATCTACAGTGCATAATATCATCCAAAGATTCAGAGAATTTGGAACAATCTTTGTGTGTAAGGGTCAAGGCTGGAAAACCATACTGGATGGCGGTGATCTTCTGGCCCTTAGACGGCGCTGCATCACATACAGGAATGCTACTGTAATGGAAATCACAACATGGGCTCAGGAATACTTCCAGAAAACATTGTCGGTGAACACAATCCACCGTGCCATTCACCGTTGCCGGCTAAAACTCTATAGGCCAAAAAAGAAGCCAAATCTAAACATGATCCAGAAGCGCAGGCGTTTTCTCTGGGACAAGGCTCATTTATAATGGTCTGTGGCAAAGTGGAAAACTGTTCTGTGGTCAGACGAATCAAAATTTGAAGTTCTTTGTGGAAAACTGGAACGCCATGTCATCCGGACTAAAGAGGACAAGGACAACCCAAGTTGTTATCAGCGCTCAGTTCAGAAGCCTGCATCTCTGATGGTATGGGGTTGCATGAGTGTGTGTGGCATGGGCAGCTTACACATCTGGAAAGGCGCCATCAATGCTGAAAGGTATATCCAAGTTCTGGAACAACATATGCTCCCATCCAGACGTCGTCTCTTTCAGGGAAGACCTTGCATTTTCCAACATGACAATGCCAGACCACATACTGCATCAATTACAACATCATGACTGCGTAGAAGAAGGATCCGGGTACTGAAATGGCCAGCCTGCAGTCCAGACCTTTCACCCATAGAAAACATTTGGCGCATCATAAAGAGGAAGATGCGACAAAGAAGACCTAAGACAGCTGAGCAACTAGAAGCCTGTATTAGACAAGAATGGGACAACATTCCTATTCCTAAACTTCAGCAACTTTTCCTCAGTCCCCAGATGTTTGCAGACTGTTATAAAAAGAAGAGGGGAGGCCACACAGTGGTAAACATGGCCTTGTCCCAATTTTTTTGAGATGTGTTGATGCCATGAAATTTAAAATCAACTTATTTTTCACTTAAAATGATACATTTTCTCAGTTTAAACATTTGATATGTCATCTATGTTGTATTCTGAATAAAATATTGAAATCTGAAACTTTTTTGGAATCGGGTTTGTAGAAGACAGAAGGAGTTGAAGGCCCCCACCCCTCTTGATTGATCGTTGTTCCAGTTTGATGTACTGTAGATGGCCTCTTTCACTCCTCTTTCAAACCAGTTGTCCAGATTGTGCATCTCAATGTCCTCAAAAGAATGTACCCTTTCCTTAGGATTTCAATGTTGGGTGATCTTCCTGGAACTCATTCGAACCGACAAAGTGGCTTGGAGAAGTTATGAAAGATCTTTAACATTACAGAAAAAGTCCAGCTGAATTCTGATTTTATTGAATCTGTAGAAACGTGTAGGAATATTGTACATGCTCAGTTAGCCCATGTGGTTTGGTCCAAAATGAAGAAAATTAATACCCAAATTGGGTTTTTAGAAGTGACCAAACCGCATGGGGCAGGAATTAAAAGTCTACACTGTTGTAGCCAATAGAAATGCGTATAATGGGGCATAGCGATGCACTTCTTAAGGTTTACTCTTCTTTTATTGTAGATATTAAAACGTATTTACGAAAGCAGGTCATTAACAACTATTTCCCATGTCCTGTCCCTGTGACGTCCAGTGGTGTATTTTAGGTTTTGTGCTGCCCTAGGCCTGACTAAACTTCTGCACCCCCTAATTTAAATATGACCCACCCCTTCCTGTAAAGGCCACACCCTTTCCTGTTTATGTCCCACCCTATCATCTTTAAACCAAAGACCATATCCACAGTCTGTCAGTGCCTATCAGCATAGCTTCATCAGTTCCCATAAGATCAGCCTCATCGGTGCAGCCTTATCAGTGCCGCCTCTTTACTGCCCATCAATGCAGCCTAATCAGTGGCCACCAGTGCAGCCCCATCAGTGGTCATCAGTGCAGCCTTATCAGTGCCCATTAGTACAGCCTTATGTCATGGGATTATTAAGATTACTCTTTTAGGATATTTGGACTTGTGTTTGCTGCCACTGATTGTAGTTATAGGATTATTTCACTTATTTGTATAATAAATAGGAAGTCCATAGTCGTTATACAAATAATGAAATATTTTTTTTGCTGCTCCCTTGCAAAGTGCCGCCCTAGGCCTGGGCCTTGTTGGCCTAGGCCAGGATACAGCACTGGTGACGTCCATTCAATTTTCAGTGCGAAAGGAAGGTATGGACTGCAGTAAAACATCAGAAGTTCCTCGCTGTACTAAAAATGTGCCCCATTAAAGAGATTTCCCATCATTTCCAATCCTAATAGGAAGTGGTGGTAAGTCTCCCCATCCAAGGACAAAGGCTGAAATAAAAACTTGATAGAGGTCCCCAACCCTTCTTCAATCAATCCTTCAAAAATGTTTTGACTGACCTTTGGTGTCTCTGCTATATAATGTGAATATTGTTCTATGAGTGCATATTTTGTGCTGTAAAAACTGTATAATGTGCTTCTGTCACTTGCTATTTTAATGTGATTTGTTCCGGGAAGTGGCGTAATGAGCCGTTTATTGAATGCACGCGCTTTCCACTTGACTAATTCTCTAATCTACTTTGAACACTGCCAGCCTTTTGGGAGACCTTGCATCAAGGTAATGCCAACAATTTGCTCGCTCCAAGACCATGCATCAACTGCCCCGTGCATCTGTCTTCTTTTATTCCATCTGTCATCACGGAGCAATGTCATATGTCACCCATTCTGTGCTCACCCCAACGTCTTGAAGGGTTTGCTGCATGCACAAAACTTCCATTCCATCTTCTGATAACCCCATGTCCCTCCATTTCACACATCGCTGTCTTCAACTGTGATTTTACCTTACCGAAAGACAAACAGACACAACTTTTGTGTTTTCCGTTACTGAAAGTTTTACATTAACTGCCTTCGGGTATAATCGAAATGATAACGCTCATCTAAAGTCATTATTTCATTTTGGGTGGAGGGAAATGAGCAGATTATGGGTGGGGAGTAGGAGCTAAGGACAAGAGCGCCACACCAAAATGTTGTAGTCCCAAAGTATTTATTCCAATAAAAAGGTTGAAGTAAGCTAGGAATATTCAGGGGTTCTTTCAGTGCTTAAAGATGCTCCCTTTCATCTTCAAGGGGGCTTCAAGGGCTCAAAGGGGCTCCCTTCATCAGGGCTTGATCTATGGGTAGAATATCAAAAGATGGACTCCAAATGTTAGCTAATTGTCAGAGAGAAGGGAAAAATGGTTGTATTATTTGAAGTATAGCAGGTATTCTCATTAGCGTCTGGTTTATGCACCAATATTTGGAGTCCATCTCATGATCTTCTACCTGTGGACCAAGCCAAGATGAATGGGACACCTTTGGATCCCAAAACGCAATGGAAAAATATACAGATTTTTCCTAAACCGGTGAAATAATGACCACTTGTGGACTTCAACAGTGGTGCGGTACTCCATTCCATTCCGCCTACTCTAATTTGAGCCCAAAGCAGCTCTGGAATCCCTTTTATATCTTACACCTGCTGCAAACCATAATTTCCACAGGAATAAACCCTCTTAGGGGCTCCAGTGCTACCCATCAATCCCTCCAATTTGTATCTAAAAACAACATTGTTCAGGAGCCTTGGTATGAAGAACCGAGGTCCACTGTTCTCTTCTCTCACAACTCACCTATCACGTACCTGGTGAAGACTGGAATGCTGTGGAGGCCTCTTGCACCTCCTAGAAAAAAACACAAAAATCCTGCGCTAATAGCGAATAAACAGGTGAGCAGACATGAATAAATGTGAAAGCAGCTGAAAACACTTGATCGATAGTAAGATCAACAATATAAGGCAAAAAAAAGTGCAGCGCTATCTAATATGGTATAACCCATATATCAAAGTGAAGTATTAAATGACATAAAATAGTGAACAAAGAAGTCCATAAAATGTGTTCCAAAAATCAATAGTGAGTGGTAATAAGAAGTCCCAGAGAGGTGATGATAGACCCGAAGACTTGGAATCCAAAGATAAAGGCAGGGGTGCACCCGTGGAATGTAAGTAGCAAAATGGCAGCTTACCAGAAGCTCAGGCCTCCAACTTAATGGAACGGCCACGTACGCTAAAGCAATGATTCCAAATGGATCACCTCCTCCAGAAACCAGGTAACCAGGTATATTCCTCTATATCATATAGGAACTCCACACATAGTATCATGAACATATGGAAGGAAATAAGCAGCACATAGCGTAATTCCGTAAATTTCCACAAGGTTTTATTTAGGTTACACTTACATGGGTAGCTTGTAAAAAGGCACATCAGAAACATCCAAGCCGATGCAGAAGATAGCGGCGTCCCGCGTGTGTGTGAGCCGGCATCTAGGGGGCGTGACAGTTGTGCGTCCAGTACCGCCCAACCGGTTTTGTAACCGTGACGTCGTCCGGGGCGTGGTGTCAACCACGCCCCGGACGACATCACGTATGACGAAACCGGTCGGGCGGTACAGGACGCACAACTGTCACGCCCCCTAGACGCCGGCTCACATACACGCGGGACGCCGCGATCTTCTGCATCGGCCTTGGATGTTTCTGATGTGCCTTTTTACAAGCTACCCATGTAAGTGTAACCTAAATAAAACCTTGTGGAAATTTACGGAATTACGCTATGTGCTGCTTATTTCCTTCCATATGTTCATGATACCATGTGTGGAGTTCCTATATGATATAGAGGAATATACCTGGTTACCTGGTTTCTGGAGGAGGTGATCCATTTGGAATCATTGCTTTAGCGTACGTGGCCGTTCCATTAAGTTGGAGGCCTGAGCTTCTGGGAAGCTGCCATTTTGCTACTTACATTCCACGGGTGCACCCCTGCCTTTATCTTTGGATTCCAAGTCTTCGGGTCTATCATCACCTCTCTGGGACTTCTTATTACCACTCACTATTGATTTTTGGAACACATTTTATGGACTTCTTTGTTCACTATTTTATGTCATTTAATACTTCACTTTGATATATGGGTTATACCATATTAGATAGCGCTGCACTATTTTTTGCCTCTTGCACCTCCTGACCAACAATACCGAAGGTGGAGACAGGGCAACGACTGGCACGAGTGCCGTAGTAGCTGGCTGGGGATGTCCACGCTGTAGGTGGGTAGAGCTAGTAGTTGCAGTCCTTGGAACAGGATGCAGGAGCAGCTTGGCACCAGAGCGAGAGATAGAAGCAGAACCAATAGACGGGCAGCAGTCAGCAACAACCGGGCAGTGACGAACTGAATCAGTAGGCAAAGCAAGTTCAGAAGGCAGGCCAAGGTCAGCAACAGCCAGGCAAAACAGTACAGAGTCAGCAGGCAGGTCAGGTCCAGTAAACAGGCCAAGGTCAAAATAGTTATAAAATAGAGCTAGAGCAAGAGCAGAAGCAAAGTCCAAAGGCAAGCCAGGTCATACGCAGGTAAGCAGATACAGCAGATCAGGTCTCAGGAACAAGCTGAAGATCATTCAGCAACTGCTCATAGTGATAGTCTAGTTTCAATTGGCCATTGAGCACTAAGTGCTAATTGGTATGCGCACGAATATGCGCACAATGAACTGGCACAGAATAACAGAATATCTAATATTGGCCTTTCGCTCGAAAAAATGAGTACAAGTTGGCACTGGCTTTCTGAAGGTAGGATTTCGGGTTTACCTTACATCCCCCCCTTCTGCATCTTTATTGTGTCTGATGTTTTATCCTCAAAGCCAATAAAGTTGGCATTGATTTTTTCAAAGATGTAATGACCTGTGTGCACTGCCAAGAAGTACTTTGAGGCTGGTGTGATGATGCACCCCCAGGGTGGTAGTTCATACTGTGATGATGCACCCCCCAAGAGGGCAGGTCCACGACAGTCTTGGCTCATAGGAATTGGGTTGAATAATGATGGCCATCATTCAACCTGGAATACTGGCGACATCCTGTGGTGGAGAAGATGTACTGCAAGGAGATACATATTCGCCAGCACACCAAGGATCTTGCAAAAGCCGTCCAAAAACTTTATTCCAGAGAAGATCACATCAAAAAAATTAGTGCAACATTTCGGAGCCGTGCAGGACCCCTTTCGTCAGGCATGTGCAAAGGGGTCCTGCGCGCCTCCGAAACATTGCACTAATTTTTTTGATGTGATCTTCTCTGGAATAAAGTTTTTGGACTGCTTTTGCAAGATCCTTGGTGTGCTGGCGAATATGTCTCTACTTGTAACCGATCCAGTGGCCAGCTGGTTATCGCTTCAGCACCCAGTGCAAAAGTGCCTACAAACCAGGAAGGTGTGCGATAGGAATATGAACTGTACTGCAAGGGACATCTTCAGATTAAAAGTTAGTATTGCAGCAAAGACTGCCTATTTTTGTTAATTTTTTAATGATGTGGGTCTCACATTAAAACAAATAAAGGGATGAAGTTGAGCTTTAATTTAATCTCACTCTCATCCATGAGTTAGGCAATTTTTATTAACTTTAAATCACAAGGACAGCTGGATGGATCAAGGCCAACTACCACCAACACTTTAGTTTTTTTTTTTAAATTTCAATAAAAACTATGTTTACAAGTTGCATTCATCTTTTTGTTCTTTTTTTTTTTTTTTTTTGCAATTGCTGCTCTAAAGTGATTGAAATTGGTAGACATGCTATGCTTGTGCAGTGCCATCTTAAGAGCATTAAAGGGCCCCGGGCAATGCAGTGCACTGGGGCCCTAACTACATGAGAATAAAAATGCAATTTATCGATAAGGCGATATTTATTGGTACAGCAGTGCCAGGCTAATGACAGCTTCCAAGTTGGGCGACTGGGTCCGGTGAACACACACACGGACGGGAGTCAGACTCGACTGTCCTGTGTGTGACTGTTCCCGTGGAGGCAGACAGGCATTCCTGCAGGTGTGGGCTCCCCCTCCACGGCCCAAGTGGTCTGACAGAAGCACAGGGCTGACAGGTGCTTGCCAACTGCTAAGTTTGGCGGCCGGATGCACATGGGAATCGGGACTAATGCTTGGTTGGGCCCCCAGGGCAAGTGGGGCCCCGGGGCAACTGCCCAGCATGCCCATTCGGTAAGATGACCCTGTGCTTGTGGTCACCATGTCTATGTTCTAGTCAAGGCTGTCTCACTGGTCAAGCCACCAAGCACAACCTTTTTTTTTAACTTTGTTTGCTTTTGTTTTCTAACCTCTGCAATAAATAAGGGTGAGAGGTATCTAACTAGTTCTATTTTATAAACAATACAAAAAAAATTCCATCTAATCTTTTTGAGATCCATCCTATCTTCAGTTGTGATTTAAAGGGATGAAATTGTGTGACTGTTGTTCAGCTTGTTGCAGCAGCTGCACCATGTCTGGTAAAACAGAAGCTCAGACAACTTTGCATTAGGTTCTGTAGAAGGTCGGTGTAAGATATTTCTATGAGACCCAGTCTGAAATTTTGTAGCTTTTTAGGCAGGGCCCGGTTTCCATCACTGGGGCCTGCAGGACCACAGCCGTTGGCATGAAAAGTCATTGTTTCTCTAATCATACAAACAGCTACCAACATTGTTGAAGGGCTTTTGTTCACTTCATGTGGGTTTGGAATTCATATATAAGTCTAAAGGAATGCAAAACCCACTTCAAGCAGGTCAAATTGAGGTCAGAAGGTATTTGCCTTCTTCTGAAAAAATCATCGGTTTAGGATTTTTTTTTTTTTTTTATTGGACTTGATGGTCTTTTTTTCAACCTATGCAACTACAGTACGTTTTATTTTTAAAGCGGAGTTCCTCCCAAATAAGGTAGCTACGCTTATGTGTCTCCATTTGGCACCTTTCAGGGGGGAGCAGGTACCTGTTTTTGACAGGTACCTGTCCTCACTTTCGTCGGACCTCGCTGGAGGTCAGAAGTTCAGCCCTCTCCTCCTTCCCCACAGCCGGGCCATACAGGCCTTGGTGGCGGCAGCACCCGAGAGCCAATGGAAACATTGGCTGGGGTACCGACATCGCTGGATTCCACGATAGGTAAGTGTCCTAATATTAAAAGTCAGCAGCTACAGTATGTGTAGCTGCTGACTTTTAATTTTTTCGAGGGGGGGCTGGAGCACTGCTTTACCATTTTCTTGTTTAACTGCCCATAACTTAGAAAGAATATTGGATTATTGACCAAGATTTACCAAACGACTAGAACAGTGGTCTCCTAAGTCTGGCTGGATGCAGCCCTTTGCTTGCCTTTATACAGTCCTTGGGGCACTATTCCTTCAACTGATTTGAGATACTATTCCTCCTACTGACACCAATGATGAGGCATCATTCCTTCCACTGATACGAGATACTACTGTATTCCTCCTACTGACACCAATGATGAGGCATCATTCCTTCCACTGATACGAGATACTACTGTATTCCTCCTACTGACATCAAGGATGAGGCATCATTCCTTCCACTGATACGAGATACTACTGTATTCCTCCTACTGACACCAAGGATGAGGCATCATTCCTTCCACTGATACGAGATACTACTGTATTCCTCCTACTGACATCAAGGATGAGGCATCATTCCTTCCACTGATACGACGAGATACTACTGTATTCCTCCTACTGACACCAATGATGAGGCATCATTCCTTCCACTGATACGAGATACTACGGTATTCCTCCTACTGACACCAATGATGAGGCATCATTCCTTCCACTGATATGAGATACTACTGTATTCCTCCTACTGACACCAATGATGAGGCATCATTCCTTCCACTGACACGAGATACTACTGTATTCCTCCTACTGACACCAAGGATGAGGCATCATTCCTTCCACTGATACGAGATACTACTGTATTCCTCCTACTGACATCAAGGATGAGGCATCATTCCTTCCACTGATACGACGAGATACTACGGTATTCCTCCTACTGACACCAATGATGAGGCATCATTCCTTCCACTGATACGAGATACTACTGTATTCCTCCTACTGACACCAAGGATGAGGCATCATTCCTTCCACTGATATGAGATACTATTCCTTCTACTGACACCAATGATGGGGCACTATTCCTTCCACTGTTACAAGATATTATTCCTCCTACTGACACCAATGATGAGGCACCATTCCTTCCACTGTTACAAGATATTATTCCTCCTACTGACACCAATGATGAGGCACCATTCCTTCCACTGTTACAAGATATTATTCCTCCTACTGACACCAATGATGAGGCATCATTCCTTCCGCTGATATGAGATACTATTCCTCCTATTGACACCAATAATGAGGCATCATTCCTTCCACTGATACAAGATACAATTCCTCCTACTCACACCAATGACGGGGCACTATTCCTACCACTGATACGAGATACTATATCTCCTTTTGACACCAATTATAAGGCATCATTCCTTCCACTGATACCAACATTGGGGCATAATCCATCCCACTGACACCAACGATGGAGCCCCATTCCTTCCACTGACACCAACGATGGAGCCCTATTCCTTCCACTGACACCAACGATAGAGCCCTATTCCTTCCATTGACACCAACAATGAGGCACTAATCCTCCATTGACACCAACAACATTGAACATTTCCTTCTCTGACACCAGCAATGGGGCACTATTCCTCCTACTGACACCAATAATGAAGCCCTGTTCATTACACTGACATCAAAGGTGGGGCACTATTCCTCCCATATTGATACCAATGATGGGGCAACAGCACTTCCTATAAAGTCCTGCTTTTCTTGAGAGAGATATGATTTGTCCCTTCCTTTTCTTTTTGATGTGGCACTATTTTGCACACTGGCTCCAACAATGGGGCACTATTAATTCTACTAACTCTACTAACACTAATGATGGGACACTACTCCTTCCACTACCACCAGCTATGGGGCACTACAATTCCCATTGACACCAACAATGGGGTGCTATTTCTCACACTGACATCAATGAAAGGGCACTTATTCCTCCTCCCACTGGCCATCAAGCTTGAGGAACTGTTTACTCCCATTCAGGTTGGGACTTTTTCTACCCCTGGGGGAGCACAGTTCAGACCCCCCCCCCCCCCATTAAGGTTTGTGCATTTGCAAATTTTTTACGTTTTGGCTTCATTAAATTCATATAAATGTTACAGGAGTTCTTCTTCTCCAGATGATAGATTGATTGGCATGCACAAGCTTGCATGCATCTGTTACTAGTGCAATATGTTTCCCTCCAGCTTACTTCTGTCCAGGTTTACTTCTGCTGTCCTGCAAATGCCATAAATCTGCTCTCTGGGTGCAAAAGAACCCTATTCAAAAACATGGCCGTGCTAAGTTGTTAGAATACGGATTTTGGTGTAGACTAGGACTAAGGTCAGCCAAAAAATGGATTAACTCCTTTCTTGGGTGACAGTCGCTGGGTGGCAGGATGTAGAGGAACTGATCCCCCCTATTTTCCACCTGCAGCCTTTCAGCAGTTACAGGAGTAAAATAGAGAGGATATATGCCACCCCCACCACCCTTCCTATCCAGGTGTACAGGGGGCCTCGTGGGCCAA
Source organism: Pelophylax lessonae (assembly GCF_965119305.1). Taxonomy (NCBI): domain Eukaryota; kingdom Metazoa; phylum Chordata; class Amphibia; order Anura; family Ranidae; genus Pelophylax; species Pelophylax lessonae. Next base: position 736,754,529 of record NC_138769.1, on the reverse strand, counting down.
TTGTGACCCTTTTGACCCCTGTACATACGCCTCTTCTTCAGCCTCCCGCTATATTGCAAACAAATTGATAATGGCTGGTGTTTGAAGGTGATGAGGCCCATGAAAACAATGTGGTCTTCACAATGTGGGCTTAAAATGACTATTTCAATGTTAAAAGGGTGGTGGGATCCAGGGGGTACCTTGAAAGAATGTAAGGGCAACAAAACTGTGGAAGAGCTGACTCCTTTTGTCCCTGAATTTTGAGGTTACAACCCAAAGCTGATGTGTACTGGCTAGACACTTGATCTACATGAGCTTGGACAAACCAACTCCAAAACCATGGCCATTAATATGGTATTGCACTTCTTTGTGACTATAATATGCTCCACCCTTCTGAGAATAATTTACACAAGATTTTGGAGTGTCTGTGGGAATTTGTGCCCATTTGTGAGGTCAGGTACTGAGGTTGGATTAAAAGACTTGGTTTGCATGGCAGGCCCCACGTTGGGCGCCAGAAAAAAAAAAAAAAGACCTGGTTTGCATTCAATGTTTTCACTCATCCCAAAGGTGGTCAGTAGGGATAAGGTCAGGGCTCTGTGTAGGACACTCAATTTCCTCCACACCAAACTGGTGAAACCAAGTCCTTATAGAGCTGGCTTTGTACACAGAGGCACAGTTGTGCTGGAAGAGAGAAGGGTCTTCACCAAACTGTTACCACAAGGTTGGAAGAGCACAATAGTTTACAATGTCTTTGTATAATGTAGTATTAACAGCATCCTTTGCTGGAGACACCTGAGCTCCATCATTTGAAGGTGGATCCACATAACTCTGGCTATTAACTTGTAGGTGGAGTGCAGCATGGTGCAATAATAATTCACACAGTCAGGTGCAGTGAAGAACTTGTATTGAAATGATATAGCAACAGTTCACAACAAATCCGGAGGGAAGCCCAACTGCCTGGGTGCACTTGGTAACAAAACTATTCACTTTACTTTTAAAATCCTCTTTTACATTAGACTTAAGCTTTTGGAAAGCTGTCCTAACTATGTAGTCTGCATATTTTACTTGCGGAAATGCTAGCTGCTTGGCTTTCAGGCCAATCCAGTGGCTCCAGTATAGAGTAAGTGTGCAAAATGCACTTTGATTTTACTAGCTGCATGACTGCTTGTGCTAAAACCAAGGCAATGGCAGCCTGCTTAGTCATCTATCTGTTTGTTCCTTTCAGTACAAAGGTAATGCCATATATATAAATCTATAAAATATTTTTGCCTATCCTTGCATGGTGCATTGCATGCTCTGAATCACTCATGCGTGATTTGGTGCCCACATTTATGGCATTTATTCATATAAACCATCTGAATGATCCACTGTGTGTCCACTTTAAGTTTGCAAGTGTGACACATCATCATATATGTCTATTACTAACCATATGTGTTGTTAATCCCTTGCTTGCCATCTCCAACGTCTTTATACTTCACATCAGCCTCGATCCTCGGCAGGCTAACTAATCTAAGTTAATTTTAATCCCCATGTTGGGAAGTAGCATTGACATAATATGCCGAGTTCTTAGAACCATTCCAGAACTGCAGACATTTTTTTTTTTTCCTGGAGGGGAGTTCAACTTCAGCACCTAGAAGAAAAGGAATGAGGCGGCGTATGCAGCAAAGTGAATTGTGGGTGTGGCAAGAGGCTTACAACTTGAGCCTACTCACTGTGTACATAGTCCTTGTACCTAAAAAAACATTCTTAATTTTCCATGCCACAAGCAGGAGTGAAGGGTCAGGAGTGTGTAACACACAGAGCTCAGAGCTCAGGAATGTGTAACCCACAGGTTGGTAGTACAAAAATTACCTAGCTCCCCTGAGCCAAAATCTCCCCAGTACAGATTTCCCCCTTCCCACTGGTAAAGTTCCACTCCCCCTGTAGAGATCGCCCTCCAAGTACAGATCACCCTTCCAGCATAGATCCCCCTCCCAGTACAGATCCCCCTCCCAGTACAGATTCCCCTCCCAGTACAGATCCACCTACTGGGAGGTATAGATCCACCTCCCAGCAGAGATTCCCCTCCCATTACAGATTCCAGTACAGATCCCCCTCTCAGTACAGATCCCCCTCCCAGCACAGACTCCCCTCCCAGTATAGATCCACCTACTGGGAGGTATAGATCCACCTCCCAGTACAGATTTCCCCCTTCCCACTGGTAAAGTTCCACTTGCCCTGTAGAGATCGCCCTCCAAGTACAGATCACCCTTCCAGCATAGATCCCCCTCCCAATACCGATCCCCCTCCCAGTACATATTCAACTCCCAGTACAGATCCACCTACATGGAGGTATAGATCCACCTCCCAGTACAGATTCCCCTCCCATTACAGATTCCAGTACAGATTCCCCTCCCATTACAGATTCCAGTACAACACAGAATTACCTACATCCCCTGAACCAAAATCTTTCCAGAACAGATTTCCCCCTTCCCACCAGTAAAGTTCCACTTGCCCTGTAGAGATCCCCCTCCAAGTACAGATCGCCCTCCCAGCATAGATCCCCCCAGTACAGATCCCCCTCCCAGTACAGATTCCCTTCCCAGCACAGATACTGCTTCCAGCACAGATTCCCCTCCCAGTATAGATCCACCTCCCAGTACAGATTCCCCTCCCATTACAGATTCCAGTACAACACAGAATTACCTACATCCCCTGAGCCAAAATCTTTCCAGTACAGATTTCCCCCTTTCCACTAGTAAAGTTTAACTTCCCCTGTAGAGATCCCCCTCCAAGTACAGATTGCCCTCACAGCATAGTTCCCCCTCCCAGTACAGATCGCTCTCTTAGTTTAGATCCCCCTCTCAGTATAGATCCCCCTCCCAGCACAGATCCTGCTCCCAGTATAGATCTGCCTTCCAGTACAGATCCGCCTCTCAGTACTGACCGCCCTCTCAGTACAGATCCACCTCCTAGTATAGATCAACCTACCAGTATAGATCCACCTCCCAGTACCAATCCCCCTCCCAGTATAGATCCCCTCCCAGCAGAGATCCTGCTCCCGGTACAGATCTGCCTTCCAGTACAGATCCGCCTCTCAGTACTGACCACCCTCTCAGTACAGATCCACCTCCTAGTATAGATCAACCTACCAGTATAGATCCACCTCCCACTACCAATCCCCCTCCCAGTATAGATCCCCTCCCAGCAGAGATCCTGCTCCCAGTACAGATCTGCCTCTCAGTACTGACCACCATCCCAGTACTGATCCCCCTCCCAGTATGGACCCCTCTCCCAGTACAGATCCCCCTCCCAGTATGGACCCCTCTCCCACTACAGATCCCCCTCCTAGTATTTATCCACCTCCCAGTACAGATCCCCCTCGCATTACAGATTCCAGTACAATAAAAAAATGACCTACCTCCCCAGAGCCAAAATCTCTCCAGTACAGATTTCTGTAAAGCTGAAGTTTAATCTGCTTCTACAGTATTTTGCCTTTATAAAATAAAGCCTTCATTTTCATAACATACTTTATTTTAGACCTTGTGATGTCATCACTGGTTCTCTGTGCTACTCTATTTAATGGAGGCAGATCATGGCTGGTGGGTGAGACCTGCAGGGTGCTTTGCATAGCTTTCCAAAAATATCACAGCACTCTGCCTCGGTATTCCTTTTATCAGTCCAGATCTAATTAGTGGGTTGGCTCTTGGAAGGAGTTATGGGTGGGCATCAATCCTGGAATGGGCATTCTTAAGCAGGCTGTATTTGCATGCAGACTACCCTAGGTAACACCCACATGTGATTCTGAGTCTTTATCATTTGAAGAACTGAAATCTAATGAATAAAAGGGGTGGACTAGGAACAGGCAGTCTGGGAAGAAAAGTACTGTAAGATGCTGCCTGGATGTCCTTCAGCCAGGAAATGAGGCGGTGCTCTACCTGACGGGCTGCATCTTCTAATGCACATTGTGAAAAGCTCACAATATGCAGGGAAATCAGAGTAAGCCATTTCAATCCAGGAGAGGAGCTGGTACAACTGTGCAAGACTTAAGAGAAGGCTGGAGCAGTGCTGTATTTTGGCCTAGGCCAACAAGGCCCAGGCCTAGGGCAGCACTTTGCAGGGGGCAGCAAAAAAGTCCCCCCCCCTCCACCTGAGAATCTTTTTGGCCAGTGGTTGCTAGAGCTGCCTCTCGCAGCCCCCTCCTCTCTTCCTCACCCCCCCTCTTCCCTCACTCTCATTCCCCCTCTCTCTCTCCCCCCTCTCTCCCTCCCATCCCCACTCTCTCTCTCCCATCCCCCCTCTCTCTCTCTCATCCCCCCTCTCTCTCTCCCATCCCCCCTCTCTCTCGCTCTCATCCCCCTCTCTCTCTCATCCCCCCTCTCTCTCTCTCTCTCTCACTCACCCCCCCCTCTCTCTCTCTCTCTCTCTCTCTCTCATCCCCCTCTCTCTCTCTCATCCCCCCTCTCTCTCTCATCCCCCCTCTCTCTCTCTCACCCCCCTCTCTCTCTCTCTCATCTCCCCTCTCTCTCCCCCCCTCTCTCTCCCCCCCTCTCTCTCTCTCTCTCCCCCCCCTCTCTCTCATTCCCCCTCTCTCTCACATACCTCCCTCCCTCACCCACCCCCCCCTCTCGTGAGATCTCAGGGGTTCATACTGGGACTTGTAGTCCTTAAATTTTGAAGGGAGTCACATCCGTTAAAAAGGAAGGAGTGGAGCAAATTTACATAGGAGGGGGGCGCCCAATTTTAGTCTTGCCTAGGGCAGCACAAAACCAAAATACACCACTGGGCTGGAGGTCATCTTCCATTCTGGTTATGTATCCCCATTAATGTCCGGTATATTACATCCCTCCCGCTAGTTCATCTATTTGTCTTCCAATGTACTGTGCTACGATATCTCTTTAGGAGTTTGGATAAACCTTTGAAAATAATGTTTACAGGAAGGAGACCCTTATTGTCCTGGTGTGACTGGTAATTTTGTTAATAATCGATTTTTGATTTTGCTCAGCAGTTGATATGGACATGTTTGACCACCATTTCTAGCCCAAGACTTCTTGTGATTTAGTTGGCCAACATTTCAGTCATTGCCATTAAGAATGTTGCGTCGTTCTAATGTAATTTTCTTTGTTTTTGACGTAGTGATGTTGCTGTAGAGCTCCCTTTCACTTTGATGCATCCAAAACCCAAGGAGGAACCTCTACATAGAGAAGGTAAGGACATCTAGACAACACGTGATCCCTAATCCAAACTCTTTCTTTTTAGTTTTGGGTACAGTAGGGAATGATTGGAGCTCCCGTCTACTTGGGAGATTTCCCTTATTTCCTGTCTCAGGGACACAACAGGAAGTCAGTGTGAGCTTTCCGAAGTGAGAGGAATACCCACTTCTTTTCCCTAAATTAGTTTCCCCATCAAAATATTTTCACTCCGTTCCTGTTCTGGTGAAGTTTTATGTTCTCCTGAATATATGTCATGAATAGGGACTCAATTCCCAATAGGGGCAGACTGTTTGAGTAGGATTTGGTTATAGCAGCTAGGGCTGGGTGGTAGACTACTGAGGAGACAGAGAGAGGCAAAGGGCTCTGCAGAGACTGGATACCCAATGGGACTAAAGGAAACGTGCTGCAATGGTGGGAACCCTTAGAAGCTCAGAGGAATAGAGACTAAGGAGCCACCTGCTCATCAATAGAGCACCCTACAAGGGGTGATGGATTGCGTTGCTGAGGACTCCCATATACAGTAAATACCCGAGTCTCTTGCTGGGTTCACTAGGAGTCATAGTAACAAAGTTTTGTAGCACTGGGATACTTGAAGGAGAAGACTGAAGAGTACAGGAGACACGCAAGTGAAGGGAGAATGGATGCAGGCTGGAATACTCAGAGGATCACTCAGGTGCTGGGATGCAAGTTGCTGGGTGGAACACAGGGAATCACACAGGTACTGGTTGGGCGTTGCTGACCACAGGGAGGCAAAGAGGATTACTAGAAGCGGGAACACTCAGGACAATAGGAAACACAGGGGACACAGATGATCACTGGAGACACATTCAGGAAATAACTAGGAAACTATCACTTGCTTAAGACTAGAATGTGGTGAAGGCCTCTCTTGTACCTTCTGCCCTACACTCCTAAAGGTGGATATAGAGAGTGTAAGGACAAGGAGTGGCACGAGTGCCTGAGTAGCTGTCTGGTGATGTCCACTCTGTAGGTGGGTAGAGTTGGTAGTTGCAGTCCCCGGAACAGGATGTAGGAGCAGCTTGGCACCAAAGCAGGAGAGGGAAGCAGGACCAGAAGACGGGCAGCAGTCAGCAACAACCGAGCAGTGAGGTACCAAATCAGCAAGCAAAGCAAGTCCAGAAGACAGGCCAAGGTCAGTAGCATCTGGGCAAAGCAGTAGAAAATCAGCAGGCAGGGCAAGTCCAGTAAACAGGCTAAGGTCAGAGTATTCAGGTAAACAGAGTTGAGTCAGGAACGAAGTCCAAAGGCAAGCAGGCTCATGCACAGGTAAGCAGGTACAGCAGATCAGTTGTCAGGAACACAGGAACAAGCTTAAGACCATTCAGCAACTGCTGATACTGATAGACCAGTTTAAATAGGCCACTGGGCGCTGACTGCACATGCTAATTAGAATGCACATGTGCATGCTCAAGCACGTATATATGTGCGTGACAAACTGGCACATTATATTTAACATTGCCCCTTCACTCAGAAAAATGAGCAAGTGTGCAATGCGCACAAGCATGAGCACAAGTCTGCACTGGTTTTCTGGTGTTAGTAATCTGGTTTACTAGCTCAGCAGCTAGTATAGTAATAAGTTGCTTAGACACCAAGCAACACATGCGCCAGCCCTTTGGGAAAGAGCCTGAGCATGGATTAGCTGAGGCTTCAGTGGCCGTTGATTGACAACACGCCACATGGAAAAAGACCTGGCGCTGGAGTGTGGAGCAGGTGAGTGTGACAATATACATGCATACAAACAAACCCCAAATATCTCACTTTGCAAATTATTTAAAAGGAACCAATATTCTCCATATGAATGTATTTTTTACATTTTTGAATATGTTTAAATATTAACTAACAGATTATGTAAATTGTTCTGAATGTATTTCCTTTCCTCTTCAGTCCATGGCGGTTTTTGAAAAATATTAAACTGTGTTTTACAAATGCTTAGTACGGAGAAGGGAAGATAATACACCAAATTCATATTTTTGCTGCTTATCTGACCCTGTTTTAGAGATTAGTTATGAAACATTAAGAATTGCCATCATGGTAACTTCAAATTTTGTGACTTGTATGTGTGAATATTGCCTTCAGTGCGTGGTCTGATTTGCCAATATAATATTTTTTTGATATTATGCTGTTTTGTCTTTTCTATACACTTTTGGAATACAGGCCTGGAATTAAATGGATAAGACTTTCTATGTTTTTCTTTTCTAGAGGGTTCACCAGTCACCACTAATTCCCCTCCACCACAGCTAGTCATCTAGATGTAGACTTACAGATGAAAAATTATAGTAGTGCTCTGTTGTATCATGTAAGCATAGTATAACGGAGCTGTAATGGGGTCAGTGTACACCCCAATTGAATATTGGCTTCAGTGGTTTCAAATTAATCTGTCAAAATCAAACTAGTTCTGCTTGTTTTGACAACTGTAGAAAGTTTGGAGTTTAAGTGATCCCCTTTACTGAATAACTGTAGGTACTTAAGATGCAAGTTTTAATAATTCAGACTATACCTGATGAAGCAATCTGAGTTATTCCAAAAGTTTGCATCTTTAAATACTCAAGGTAGCCTAAAAAGGGGATTACCTAAACTCCAAACTTTCTGAGGAGGCAAAATAAGCACCACTAGTCTGATTTTCATTGTTTAAAGTGAAACCACTGATGCTGAGGCTTCATTGAGGTGTGTATTGACCCATTACAACCCCAGGAGAGAGACTTATCACTGTAGGAACTAGAGTGATATTTTCATTTTAAATGTTAGTTAGGCATAGGTCAGAATAAACGCATTGCTATGTCTCTCTTCTTTAAAAATAGGAATTTAGCAACTATGTCTAACCCCAGCTGAAAAGGAATGGGTGCTAGACGTGTAATAAGATCTGGCTCAGATATCATATATATATACTGGTTATGATGTCTGTAAAGGTATAGCAATATACTAAAAGGCCATTGCACCATTTTGTTTACAGAACCTGTGTCCCACTCCTATGAACATTTTTAGCACATTCTGGTAGAGTTTAAATTGGAACCCGCATGGGCTGTACAGTCTGCCATTAAAAGTTATAGGATACTATTTGTTTAAATAGCAATTCATACGGTAGATGCTCAGGTTCTTTGTCTATTGAAATTCTTAGGGGATCGTCATTTTCTTCCTGGTTTGATGAGGCACTGGTGACATAGCCAGGGCCTCACAGGTACCTCCTGGGAAGGCTATATCACCAGTGCCTTCCAGGGAAATCTCACATGATCTCACGTATGTGCCACTTTTACCACGCTTGCACTTGCTCTTGGTCTATTAAAATGATTGAGGCATGCTCGTTTTCATGGTACGCACATGTTATTCAAAATACAAATGCACCCTATAAGCTTCAATAGGCAAAGCAGCGCATGTGTGACATTAGGTGAGATTACCCTGGAAGGCACTGGTGACATAGCTTTCCCAGGGGTATCTGTGAGGTCCTGACTATGTTACCAGTACCTCAAAAGACCAGGAAGTGAGCAGATATAAAATGAAATTAACATAGAAAGTCTTCAGTTAAACTGAAGACTGTAAGATGATTTGATGTCAGTATACAGAGATGCAAGCATGAGTAATTTTATTGAAAAGGGTTAAAGGTCCGCTTTAATGCACACCTTATATTCTTTCCTCTTAGGCAGTAAAGTTGTACATCATAATAATGGGCCAATAAGAACTCATGGGCTGTCCTTTAACACTACCAATGACATATGGGAACAGATGGTGTTGTAACGCTCCTGCGTTTTTATTGTAAGCTGGATTTGCAGCTGCAGAATCTCCACTCAGTAGTCATGTAGAGATGTGTTGGAATACCAGATCCAACTCTCCAGACTCATCACTGTGGGCCTGTCTGCTTCAGCATACAGATATACACACACTCAATAAGATGTTCCTGGAGTGATAGGATGTATATGATAGTATGGAGGTGATGTGCTGAAGGGACAGGTGTGAGCAGTGACAGTAATGGTAAGCACTTGATAGTAATGTTCAGGAGAGTAGTAGATGGTAATAGGTAGAATGCAGATAGGTTAGTAATCATGTATGGTAACAGGTGGTAAGGACAGCAGATGACATAGACAGGATAGACTAACCCAGTGCAAGGATAGATGGTAGTAGACTCAAGAGCTAGCGATCTATGTAACAGTGCAGATGGTAGAATTAGTATGCATAGATAGTAACAGTCCTTAATGTGCAGAAGATGATAGTGTAAGTTAGTTATGGAGGATTCCCCTGTGGGGTACTTATCACTAGTAAGGTTTAGTAAGTAGAGGGGTCCAGTAGTGAGGGAGTGATCCGGTAGCGAGATACGGGATCAGTTGCGAGGTTCCGGTCTGTTCCAGGTAAAGGCAAATAGCTGGAGGTTCCGACAGCAAGACAAGGCTTGTGAGCATGTAGACACACATTGAACGAACAACGTGAGAGAGAACGCCGGCGATTGAAATAGCCGCTCAGCGGCGCTCAGCGATGACGTCATCCGTCTTAAAGGTGTATGCGTTCCACCTAACTAGAAAGGTGGGACGCAATGTTTTGAAAGGAAAATGGTAAATAAGGGTACCAAAGGTACCAGAATCTTACAGGTGTTCAGCAAAATCTATAGAGCAGTGTATGGGAATGCAAAGCCAGGCATGATTGTATGCATAAGGATTAATAGACTTAGATGCAGGGATGGAAGGCATGTGGAAAAGAGGGAAATTATATAGGAAGACCAGAAGGCAGGAGGGGCAGTGGCAAGTCCACTGAAAAATAAAGCTTTATCCATCCAGGGCAAATTTTACTACATATCTGCAACATTGAAACTTTTTTTTTTTTTTTTATTCCTGTTGACCACAGTCTGACCCTGCAACAGTCATAAAAATTTGGGGTATCCCCATAGATGAGCACCATTGTCAGATTTTTATTGCTATCTCTGACCCTGCTGGGGAGGTTGGCCTCTTGACAAGGAACAAGGGTGAGCCCCCAAATATGCTGGAAGTATTCCAAAATCTTGCTATGTTGGCACAATGCATTGGAGTTAATAGCAAAGATAATTTTAAAAAGACCCTGTCACCAGACCATTCAATTCAATAACAATCTTCCCAAAAGTATATATATATATATATATATATATATATGTATTTTCTGTATTTTATGTGTGTTATTTTCCTGTAAACCCTCCCTTATGTAGACATCCTAAAATCCTGAGACTGCTGCTGGGTGCCGCCATCTTGGATGTGAAATCAGCAGACTCAGCGCTTTGACGTGCAAGGAAGGAGGTGGATGTGCTAGTAAATTTAGTAGATACATTTTCTAGCAAAATAAAACCACAATACATTGTATATATAGTAATAGAAAGGAAATCCCCTCAATTCCTGATTTTTCTCTGGGAACTGAAGTGAAGAGAAAACTCTCCAGTGGGGGACAGACAGCAACTAATAATTGTGACAGGGGTTCTAACCTTTTAGTTTTCCATCCAAAGGTTATGGCTGTTCATACACTTTAGATTAAACTGCTCTGTTAAAATTCAATGCAGATGTAGCTTTATCGTTCCAAAGGACCAAACATTAATTCTTCACTTTCGACTTCCCTGCCTGACCTGTTTCACCCAAAAAACCTAGGCTCAATCATCTCTAAGATCAAGCGCAGTTCTTTGGGTAAAATGTGTCAGTGGGGGAGATCCCAAATGAAGAACAATAAAGCTACATCTGTATTGAATTCTGCCATCTTTTTCTTCCTTGGTTTGGGACATAGGTTGAGCCCCTATCTGGCTTTTGGTTCCCAGGATGCCTGTGTCACACTTACCCCTACGCAGGTGGTCAGAGACTATAGTTAGCTTCTGTATTCTTCACCTATAGCAGCCCCGTTTCCCAAAAGGCAAGCAGGTCTACTGGTACTCGGTTGCTCCCAGGTCTCATACATAATGATATAGTGCCTGGCCCCCACACTGGTGCAGCCGTGAACAGTAGGGATGATAGAACTTTTCAAAAGTTCGGTTCGACCAGAACACCCGAACTTCCCGAAAGTTCGGCCTGAATTTCAGAACCCCATTGAAATCAATGGGACCCAAACTTCGGTAATCCAAAAACACAATTTTGAAGCCCTAAAACCCAATAAATGCCCCTAAAAAGTGCCTAGGGTTCTGGGTCATGCCCCAGGGACTATTAATCACACAAAAAAAGTTCTTAAAAATTGTCATTTTTGATAGAGAGCCAATTATTGAAAAAATTATTGAAAAAAAAATGAGATTTCTTTGGATTTAGTGTCTGGGGGGTCTAAAAGGTGTACCTGTGAAGTTTCAGCTCTGTAGCATGTCCAGAACCAGAAAAAAAAGTTCATTTGTATTAGAATTGCAATAGAACAGGATAGTGGCTCCGTTATTTTCACACCTTGCCGGTTTGTAGCAGGCGTTATTTTGGGCATTTTTTGGGGGTCTTTGGAGGCAGGCATAACATCTGTACTTCTGTGTAGGGGTATATACACACACACACATGTATGTATATATACTACACATACACATATATAGGTGTTAAAGTAGCAGAAACCTATGCTTGCGCTAATGAAATAATTAACACTCATATGGCTTCTCTGCTATAACACCTATATGTGTGTATGTGTATAAATACATATGTGTGTGTGTATATATACCCCTATACAGAATTTCAGATGTTTTGCCTTCCTCCAAAGAACCCCAAAAAATGCCCAAAAAAACGCCTGCTGCAAAAACACACCTGGGCATTTTTGTAGCTGGCGTTTTTTTGGGCATTTTTCGGGCGTGTTTGAAGGCAGGCAAAACATCTGAAATTCTGTATAGGGGTATATATACACACACACTTATATGTATTTATACACATACACATATATAGGTGTTATAGCAGAGAAGCCATATGGGTGTTAATTATTTCATTAGCGTAAGCATAGGTTTCTGCTACTTTCACACCTATATATGTGTATGTGTATATATACATACATGTGTGTGTGTATATATACCCCTACACAGAAGTACAGATGTTATGCCTGCCTTCAAAGATGCCCAAAAAATGCCCAAAAAAACGCCAGCTACAAAAACGCCCAGGTGTGTTTTTGCAGCAGGCGGTTTTTTTGGGCATTTTTTGGGGTTCTTTGGAGGCAGGCAAAACATCTGAAATTCTGTATAGGGGTATATATACACACACATATGTATTTATACACATACACATATATAGGTGTTATAGCAGAGAAGCCATATGGGTGTTAATTATTTCATTAGCGCAAGCATAGTGTTCTGCTACTTTCACACCCATATATGTGTATGTGTATATATACATACATGTGTGTGTGTGTATATATACCCCTACACAGAAGTTCAGATGTCATGCCTGACTCCAAACATGTCCTCAAAAAAGCCCTATAAACGCCTGCAACAAAAAGCAGGGTGACAGGGGCGAAGCCACTATCCGGTTCTGTAAGTGTTCTAAGAGAAACAATCTTTTCTCTATAGCGGTCACCCTGACATGGAAGGGTTTTGTCACCCTGCCATAGCAGTCAGAGTCAGTTCACCCTACACTACACTACGGTCACCCTGGCAGTTAACACTTTCCCTACAGAAACTAGATTTTTGAATCTAACTATAGTGGAAAATAGCACCCTAACTACACTAGATATCCCTTTCCTCACACTAATAATTTCTAAATGACACTTTGAGAGCAGAAGTAACAGAACTGCTTCCACTCTCTTCCACAGCCCTGTATTAAACTGGTAGTGATTTGGCGGGGCTATCTTATATACTGGGGGGGCGTATTCACTAATGATTGGCCTCTGGACCCCCTAGTCACTCCAATCACATTCCTAGCATTTGCAAACAAAGGAGTCAAAATATGGGTGACCAAAAACAGGTCTCATAAAGTGGCTCACCCCGCGCACAAAAGAACACAGTAGATAACAACACGGAATTATGAAGACGTAAAGTCTCAAAGCAGCTACTATACAAAAAGAACTGTTAACAAAGGTGTTGTAGAGTATTTGATCAGGAAAAATAAACTATAACACTAGCAGCGCTAATAAAAGGTCCATTGAATAAACCAGTGTCCTTAATGACTCATAAAAAATATGTAGTATAGTCCATGCAGTAAGCACAATTCACCAGGGTAGGGGAGTGAAGGGTCTTGACTGTTCCTCCAAAAATGACACCACACTCTAGTGCTCCCCCCCTTTAGATGAAACACTCACCAGAAACTGGTGAATATAGAGCCTTAAATCCACCAATCAACGGGTGTGCTAATCACTGCTGGGCTGCTCCAAAATCCTCCTTCCTCCAGAGTTCCTCCGCTCAAAGTTCATGCAATTGAACAAAGTGGGGGCAACAATAGTGTAATTCTGCAAACTTTTATTAAAACTACACACAGTAAAACCCCTCTCCCCTCAAGATGTCTACTCACAGGAGGGTAATGGAGTGAAGGCATAAAGGATCAAAATATGCACACTGGATGACCGATTCGAAACTTTCCTGCAATCCCATAGGAATCACGAATGGTGTCCTGTGCGAAATATTCTGCGACCGCGCACATCAGCTCTGACGTTTCGTCCTCACGACTTCATCTGAGAGCCCATGTGCGCGGCGCGGTCGAAATGCTTAAATAATGACGCCAGCGCATGCGCGCCTGCGTCCGCCTAAAGCGTCACCCGGAAGTACACCTCTTATTAGCTACACAGCTAACATCGGTGCTCCGATATACAGACGTGTAATTCCGGCCATGCGTGATGACGCACATCCGCCGGCGACCTCCAGCCCAATAGCTGATGACAACATCCGGTTATGTCATCGGATGTGCGTCACCATCGGGATGTTCCGATACCTTCTCTGCGGACATCCTATTAAATCGAGCCATGGAACCTCATACAGTCCGAAGAGCGCCATATACCCTCAGGATGCATAAGTCCTCCCACTCGACTGTGAAAATATCATCAGCCTATATCTATGGGGCAATTTAAAATGTATTTCTGATATGCAGTATACATATTTCATACTATATGCCTTACACTTTACACCGGTAAGTATCATAAGTACAACTGCAATAAAAACAAAATAAACGCATCAGGCATCAAATATGCAGTCTGGTATATACGAGTGAATAAACCAAATACTTCCAATCATAATATATGGATAGCAGATAATTTACATAAACAATAAATATCTGAAACTATTAAAAAACCCTCATTTAAGAAGGATATACTATGTAAAACCTATAATTAAAATATTTTTACACAAACATGACATCAACCAGAATATCAACATTGTATATAAAATTGAAACCTTAAGACAGACATTATAGAAAAGACACAAAAGGGAGAGAAAAATGAAGAAGGGATGGGCCTAAGAGACCTCAATCGTAGATGTTACAACATATATATTTTGGGAATATGCTGCCAACAACAATCTGGATAGGAACTACCTCTAAATATTAATAATTGCTAATGAAGCAGTTGATATCCACGTAACATCTACGATTGAGGTCTCTTAGGCCCATCCCTTCTTCATTTTTCTCTCCCTTTTGTGTCTTTTCTATAATGTCTGTCTTAAGGTTTCAATTTTATATACAATGTTGATATTCTGGTTGATGTCATGTTTGTGTAAAAATATTTTAATTATAGGTTTTACATAGTATATCCTTCTTAAATGAGGGTTTTTTAATAGTTTCAGATATTTATTGTTTATGTAAATTATCTGCTATCCATATATTATGATTGGAAGTATTTGGTTTATTCACTCGTATATACCAGACTGCATATTTGATGCCTGATGCGTTTATTTTGTTTTTATTGCAGTTGTACTTATGATACTTACCGGTGTAAAGTGTAAGGCATATAGTATGAAATATGTATACTGCATATCAGAAATACATTTTAAATTGCCCCATAGATATAGGCTGATGATATTTTCACAGTCGAGTGGGAGGACTTATGCATCCTGAGGGTATATGGCGCTCTTCGGACTGTATGAGGTTCCATGGCTCGATTTAATAGGATGTCCGCAGAGAAGGTATCGGAACATCCCGATGGTGACGCACATCCGATGACATAACCGGATGTTGTCATCAGCTATTGGGCTGGAGGTCGCCGGCGGATGTGCGTCATCACGCATGGCCGGAATTACACGTCTGTATATCGGAGCACCGATGTTAGCTGTGTAGCTAATAAGAGGTGTACTTCCGGGTGACGCTTTAGGCGGACGCAGGCGCGCATGCGCTGGCGTCATTATTTAAGCATTTCGACCGCGCCGCGCACATGGGCTCTCAGATGAAGTCGTGAGGACGAAACGTCAGAGCTGATGTGCGCGGTCGCAGAATATTTCGCACAGGACACCATTCGTGATTCCTATGGGATTGCAGGAAAGTTTCGAATCGGTCATCCAGTGTGCATATTTTGATCCTTTATGCCTTCACTCCATTACCCTCCTGTGAGTAGACATCTTGAGGGGAGAGGGGTTTTACTGTGTGTAGTTTTAATAAAAGTTTGCAGAATTACACTATTGTTGCCCCAACTTTGTTCAATTGCATGAACTTTGAGCGGAGGAACTCTGGAGGAAGGAGGATTTTGGAGCAGCCCAGCAGTGATTAGCACACCCGTTGATTGGTGGATTTAAGGCTCTATATTCACCAGTTTCTGGTGAGTGTTTCATCTAAAGGGGGGAGCACTAGAGTGTGGTGTCATTTTTGGAGGAACAGTCAAGACCCTTCACTCCCCTACCCTGGTGAATTGTGCTTACTGCATGGACTATACTACATATTTTTTATGAGTCATTAAGGACACTGGTTTATTCAATGGACCTTTTATTAGCGCTGCTAGTGTTATAGTTTATTTTTTCTGATCAAATACTCTACAACACCTTTGTTAACATTCCTAGCATTCTCCTGCCCCCTCAATTGGCTTTTACTGATGGTTCTGGTCCAACCACGGGCTTTTAAAGCCCAGTTCCTGTCCCATTGCATTTTGGTTGGTTCTGGTTGCCAAATTCCGAACTTTTTCAGCAAAAAGTTTGGAATTCGGCCGAAATCTCGAGCAGTCAATGTTCGGGTCGAACCGATGGTCAACCCGAACCGTTCGATCATCCCTAGTGAACAGAGCAAACAAAACAGGTACTTGGCAGACAAAGTGGTTCAATGACAGTCTAGGTACAGGTTAGGTTCAGAGTAGTCAAAGTCCAATCCATTATCAAAAGGCAGGCGGATTTAGAGAATAGTCAATATCTAATCTGAGGACGAAATCCTGAGCAAGTATTACACACGCTATCACAAGCATGAGACTGCAGCCTTGGCTGGCTTAAATCAGGTTTATTCTCTACCCAGAGACTGGCCACATCAATCGCCTTGCAGGTGGACAAACAGACAGGGAGAATGTCCCAGCATTATAGGCTTAGGAATGGAGAACATTATTTCATTATTAATATTCATTGTTGCTTGTGTCACCATAGAGGACACTTACCTTTATTTACAGCCACTGGAGACTGGTACCAAAAGGAAGTGAGTGTAAATCTCCCGAATGAGAACATGAAGAGCAACCAAAATGCTCGATTAGGTTCCATCCCTTCACCATGTTTTTTAAAAAGAAAAACTTTTACCAAGTCACTTTTTGTTTCCATACTGGGGTATTCCATGTTTATCGTTTACAGGGACTTTAACCTTAACAACTTTTTTCTTTTAGTTCCAGAGAACGAAGCGCCTATAGATACAAATCTGATAGAGTTTGATACAAAGTAAGCGGGGCGTGCCTGAATGTCCATGCTGTGTGATCTCTATTAACTAACTGACTTCATTCCCCGATGCGGGAGCTGCTTGTGTCTTACTAACGCATGTCTTGTCTGATCATTTTTATTTTTGCATGGCTTCCACGCTTCTCTGCATGCTCATAGGGAAGGGAAAAGCAAAGTAAGACTTCAGCTTTTTTTTATTTTATTTTAATGTGCAATATGCTATTTCCTCACTTTCCACGCTGTTTTATTCTCTGCAACATCATAAATGTCTAATGAAAAAAACAAAACACTGCATATGTTGAAACCGTTATTTTTTTATGTACCCCTGGATTTAGTATGCGCTACATTTGTGTTTTAATTTTATCTTAGAGGAGAATACATATCTATTATACAGTATATACACTCACTGAGCAGTCTGTTAGGAGCACTATACCAATGCTGGATAGGGCTTCTGTCAATTCTTTGTGGCTTGGGGTCCAAACATTTTTGGTCTATATTGCCAATTCTGCAAATTTATCATGTGTAGAATCCCTCATTCTACAACTTCCTAAGATGTTCTACTGAATTCAGATCCTGTGACATCTGTGTCCCTCCCTGAAAATCTATTACCCAGGCCTATTTTTCCAGTCTGTCCAGTTTTGGTGACCCTTTGCTCACTGCAGCCTCAGCTTTCTGTTTTTGGTGGACAGAAACCCAATGTGGTCTTCTGCTGTTGTAGTCCATCCTCCTCAAGGTTCTGTATTTTGAGGGAGTCATTCCCCTCAAGGTTCCATGTGTTGAGGAGGTCTTCCTTGTCAAGGTTCCATGAGTTGAGGAGTTCTTCCTTCTCAAGGTTCCATGGGTTGAGGAGTTCTTCCTTCTCAAGGTTCCATGTGTTGAGGAGGTCACCTTTCTCAAGCTTATATGTTTTGAGGAGGTCATCCTCCTCAAGCTTCCATGTGTTGAGGAGGTCATCCTCCTCATGTTTCCATGTGTCAAGGAGGTCATTCTCTGCAGACTTCCGTGTTTTGAGGAAGTCATTCTCCTCAAGGTTCCATGTGTTGAGGAGGTCTTTCTTCTCAAAGTTCTATATGTTGAGGAGGTCTTCCTTGTCAAGGTTCCATGTGTTGAGGAAGTCATTCTCCTCAAGGTTCCATGTGTTGAGGAGGTCTTCCTTGTCAAGGTTCCATGATTTGAGGAATTCTTTCTTCTCAAGGATCCATGGGTTGAGCATGTCATCCCCCTCAAGCTTCCATGTGTTGAGGAGGTCATCTTTCTCAAGCTTCTATGTTTTGAGGAGGTCATCCTCCTCAAGGTTCTTTGTCTTGAGGGGGTTATCCCCCTCCATGTTTCCATGTGTCAAGGAGGTCATTCTCATCAAGCTTCTATGTTTTGTGGAGGTCATCTTCCTCAAGCTTCCATGTGTTGAGAAGGTCAACCTTCTCGAACTTCCATGTGTTGAGGAGGTCACCCTTCCTCAAGCTTTCATGTGTTGAGAAGGTCATCCTTCTCGAACTTCCATGTGTTGAGGAGGTCATCCTCCTCAAGCTTCCATGTGTTGAGGAGGTCACCCTTCCTCAAGCTTTCATTTGTTGAGGAGGTCATCCTCCTCAAGCTTCCCATTGTTGGACATCATGAGATAGTTTTCTGCTCAGCACAGTTGTAAAAAGCGCTGACCTGAGTTCCAGGAGCCTTTCTGTATACAACCAGTTTGGTCATTCTCTGACCTCCTCCATTTTTTTTTCTACTCTAGAGACCTTTGTATGTGAAAATCCCAGGAGATCAGCAGATACTGAAATACTCAAACCAACCTGTCTGGCCCCAACAATCCTGCCACGGTCACAACCACTAGGATCACATCTTTCCCCCATTGAGGTGTTTGATTTGTACAATAACTGAAGCTCCTGACCAGTATCTGTAGGATTGTATAAATTGGGCTGCTGCCACATGATTGCCTGACTTGATAACTGTATGAATAAGCAGGTGTATAGGTCTTCCTAATAAAGTGCTCAGTCAGCTTACACTATACTGTATATATGTGGTTCTTAACCTTTGTAAGATTACAGACCTCCAATGGATTGTTTAATATGTGCCCATAACCCCTTTCACTGGAATGCCCAAATCATCATTATCAGTCCTACAAGGGAACAGAATGACTTTGAAGATGTTCTTTCCATATGGGAAGATAGGAAATGAACGGCTGAAAGAAAACCATCGGGATTTTATCATATTTACTCCTATAAATATTGAAATTACGAGCACAAAATTACAAATACACAAATTATAGCTACAACAACATTTACCTGAGACATTCGTGATAGATCTACGTAATGTGTCTAATATGTTTATGACTATCAGCCCCATCTAGTGGCCATAATGCCGTATTTTCCCGATTTAGGTATTTTAGTTAAATACTACATTATTGGCACTTTTCCACTGCAAGTACCGGCTCGTACCGGCTCGGCTCTACTCGGCCCTGCTTGGCCCAGTTTGCTTTTCCACTGCTGGTACCGCATGGTACGGTGTTGGAACGGTTCGGTACGGTACGGTATATGTTTGCTTTTCCACTAAAGTAGTACTAAAGTTAAGTGGGTGGGATAACAACGGGGTGGGTGGGATTCTCTGACCAATCAGTGGCTAGTAGTGACTGCATGCAAAGGATTGTGGGATATGGTACCAGTTTGGTACCTTTTGGAACCACAATCGAGTAGGTACTGTTTTTTCAGAGCCGTACCGTTCAGTTCCATGCAGTGGAAAAGCAAACCTATACCGTACCATACCGAACCGTTCCGACACTATACCATGCGGTACCAACAGTGGAAAAGCACAAAAGCGTGCCGAACCGTTACGGTTCCATGCAGTGGAAAAGCGCCATATGACTACTAGATGGAGCTGACAATCATAGGAAACAAACGTATTTGACACATTACTGGGATTTTTTGGATATTCATAATGGCTCTGCCAAAGTTGAGATGTTCACACAGCAAATTTTTTTTATAGCAACAAATTTCCCTTCCTAGCACAAATACCCTCCAATCATCCCTACTAGCACAAATACCCCCCCCCCCCAAAAAAATAATAATATCTATTATATTACTTTTATAGCACAACCCCCTATCCCCTTTCGAAGCACAAACCCTCTTCCCTCACCCCCCCTCCCAACACAAATCCCCCAAATCACCACTCGTAGCACACCTCCCTAAATGTGCCCTCATCAAACAATTCTTACCCAATGCCACCACCCCAAATCCTCCATCTCAACACAAATCCCCTCCCTCCCAATTCCTGTGTAGTGCCCCCCCCACCTCACATGATACCACAGTGCCCAGGGCAGCCGTCCCTCCTGCCCACCCCTTGTCCTGGCCCTGATTGTTAATGGCATTTCAAATACGGCAAGCAGACGTTCATTTTTCTGCGTGGAAAAAGGCACAAAAAAACTTGTCAAAAAGTGCAAATTAAAAAAAGGCATTACATTTTAACACCCAAAAAGCTACATGCGCTACTTTGGCACTTTTGTTTGGAATACGGCAGTCCATTGACAAGAATGAGCTGAAACAGATGGGACAGCACTGCAACCTCCGCTGCAATAAATAGCTCCAAATGCCCCGTGCTCAGGCTAAAAGATAACCTTCAATGCTGCACAGTCCACAAAAAAAGCCTGAACCACAGAAGGGTCAGCATATACAGTCATAACTTATTAATTATAGTGGAATACAGTCAAACTATAATCCGACATGTTTCGGCCGTTAGGACGAAACACGTTGGTTTTTTATTCGGCTGTATTCCACTATAATTAATAAAAGATGGCCTTATATGCTGACTGTACTGTGGTGATAAATGAATACACTGCCCTATGTGAATGGCGCTCATTCGTTTCCCATGAAAAAGTCGACACCACATTACGGTCAGCATATATGGTCATCCTTATGAATACAGCCGAACTATAACCCGATGTGTTTCAGCCGTTAGGCCTTAATCATGGCTACTATAAATTATAACTACAAATAATGATCAAAAAAAATTCATATGTCCAGTAATATTCACAATTTATGTCCCTTTAATCCAAAAAATCTAACACGTTTTGTCCATTAGGCTCTAATCATGGCTACTATGAAAGTATCACAATCACTATAAATAGTGATAAAAAAAACACATGATCCAGGAAAACACCTGAACAAAAAACGGGGAAGGAATTTTTTTTTTTTACTTTTCCTGGATCATGTGACTATTTGATCAATATTTGTAGTGATTGCGATACATTTATGGTAGCCATGATTAGGGCTGACCGTATATACTATGGTGCCAGCTTTTTTCATGGGAAATAAATTAGCTGCCCTATGTGTGTGGCACAAAAAATACCATAAAATCATAAATATCAAAAGAATCCCATGATCCAGGAAAAGTCTTTTTTTTTTTCTCTTCCCCATTCCCCAACAAAAAGTTCAGGTGACTTTTCCTAAATCATGTGATTCTTTTGATTATTATATATGATTTTATGGCATTTTTTTGTGCCATGATCCAGGAGAAGCCATCTGAACAAAAAATCAGGAAGAGAAAAAAAGGTGACTTTTCCTGGATTCCTGGAATAAAAATCCAATGTGTTTTGTTTATTAGGCCCTAATCATGGCTACAATAAAAATATCACAATCACCAAAAAAAAAATGATGTTTAAAAGAATCACATGATCCAGGAAAACTCACCTTAACAAAAAAAGGGGAAAGGAAAAAAATGTGACTTTTACTGGATCATTTGATTCTTTTGATCATTATTTATAGTGATTGTGATAATTTTATGGTAGCCACGATTAGGGCCTAATGGACGAAACGCGTTGTTTTCTTATTTGGCTGTATTCCACTATAATTAATAAAGGATGACCCTATATGCTGTGATTCCAGCTTTTTGCATGGAAAATTAATCAGATGCCCTATGTGTGTGGCACAAAATGCCATAAAACAATAAATAATGATTAAAAGAATCACATGATCCAGGAAATGTCACGTTTTTTTTCCTTCCCCATTTTTTCTTCAGGTGACCTTTAATCTTTAATCTTTAATCATTATATATGATTTTATGGCATATTTTGTGCCATGATCCAGGAAAATTCATCTGAACAAAAAATGAGGAAGAAAATAAATGTGACTTTTCCTGGATTCCTGAAAAAAAAAAAAACCAACACGTGTCGTCCATTAGGCCCTTAATCACTATCAATATTGATCAAAAGAATCACATGATCCAGGAAAAGTCACTTGAATGAAAAAATTAGGAAGAGAAAAAAAAGTGACTTTTCCTGGATTCCTGGAATAAAAATCTGACATATTTAGTCTATTAGGCCCTAATCATGGCTACCATAAAATTATCACAATCACCAAAAAAAATAAGTTTAAAAGAATCACATGATCCAGGAAAACTCACCTTAAGAAAAAAAGGGGAGGGGAAAAAGTTGTGACTTTTCCTGGATTCCTTGGAAAACTCCAACGCGTTTCGTCCATTAGGCTCTAATCATAGCTACTATAAAAGTATCACAATCACTATAAATATTGATCAAAAGAATCACATGATCCAGGAAAAGTCAACCTAACAAAAGAATAGGGAAGGGAAAAAGAACTGTGACTTTTTCTGGATCATGTGATTATTTTGATCATTATTTGTAGTGATTGTGACATTTTTTTTGGTAGCCATGATTAGGGCCTAATGGATGTTATTTGGCTGTATTCCACTATAATTAATAAAGGATGACCATATATGCTGTGGTGCCAGCTTTTTGCATGGGAAATTAATCAGCTGCCCTATGTGGTGGCACCAAAAATCTTAAAAAATTATCAAAAGAATCACATGATCCAGGAAATGTCACTTTTTCCCCTTCCCCCTTTTTGTCCAGGTGACTTTTCCTGGATCATGTGATTCTTTTAATCATTATATATGATTTTATGGCATATTTTGTGCCATGATCCAGGAAAAGTCATCTGAACAAAAAATGAGGAAGGAAAAAAATTAGACTTATCCTGGATTCCTGGAAAAAAAAAAACCAACGCGTGTCGTCCATTAGGCCCTAATCATAGCTACTATAAAAGTATCACAATCACTATATATATTGAATTAAAGGATCACATGATCCAGGAGAAATCACCTGAACAATAAAAATAGGGAAGGGAAAAAAAAATGTGACTTTTTTTGGATTATGTTATTCTTTTGATCATTATCTATAGTGATTGTGATACTTTTATGGTAGCCATGATTAGGGCCTAATGGACGAAACGTGTTGGTTTTTTATTCGGTTGTATTCCACCATAATTAAAAAAGGATGACCTTATATACTGACTGTACTGTGGTGAGAAATGAATAAGCTGCCCTATATGTGTGGCGCTCATTCATTTTCCATGAATTTATAGTGATTCTTTTATAGTAGCCATGATTAGGGCCTAATGGACGAAACATGTTGGATTTTTTTATTCGTCTGTATTCCTCTATAATTAATAAAGGATGACCTTATATGCTGACTGTACTGTGGTGAGAAATGAATAAGTTGCCCTATGTGTGTGGCGCTCATTCATTTCCCATGAATTTATAGTAGCCATGATTAGGACCTAATGGACGAAACACGTTGGATTTTTTTTCGGCTTTATTCCTCTACACTAAATAAAGGATGACCGTATATGCTGACCGTATTGTGATGCCAGCTTTTTCCATGAGAAATGAATCAGCTTCCCTACGTGTGTGGTATGAAAAACACAAAAAAAAAAAACAATGCGCAAAATTGTGCTTTCATGAAACACTGGCGATGCATGAAGTCCCCAACTAACTTTGCCCCTATTTTTATTTTTTCCGCAGCGATGACGATATCGTTTTTGAAGACTTTGCCCGTCAAAGACTGAAGGGGATGAAAGACGACAAAGAAGAGGAGGACGAAGGGACGAACTCCCCTTCGACGAACGACAGATAAGAAGCCTCCCGCCGTGACCTCCTTACCGTGTAAAACTCGTGGATCGGGGCTTCTTTTCTTTCTACTCCAAAGAAACCCGACCATAACATTGATTCGGCAGCCCTTATAATCTTACAGCTGTGCCATAACTCTCACCACGCATCGTGCTCCCCTTCTTCAGTTCCGGCTACACGTATCTTACACGCACACACAAAAAAAAAAAAATTCAAAAATTAAAGCGTACAATCATGGTCTGTGCATCAACTTACAGTACGTAAGGAGTTCTTGTAGCACTTTTGTATTAATCAAGTCTTTTATGCATTTTGTATAATTCCGGTAGTATCATATCAACAAGGTATTTGTTACACAAAAAAAAAAAAGAATTCTATAAATTCTGTGGTTTCAGAAATCAAAACCGACATGTATTTTGTAAAAAAAAAAAGACAAAAAGAATAATTCCTTCTTACTGTATGACGTTTATAGAACTTCAGAGACGGGAGGGGCACTAGATGACGTCCTGGGGGGTTCACGTAGGAGCCAGAACAAGGGGTCTGTCTACAGCGGGTAGAAAATGGAACGTATCCGTCCTGCGTCAGAAAAAATATTTCTCTGTAACTGTTTAAGTGTTCCTGCTTTAAAGACTGACTTAGATCTAACTGGGCCCCGATAGAGCCGGCTATGGAAATTGCAAATTTCCAACTTTTAAATAAAGTCAACCTTTTTTTTTTGGCTTTGGGCAAACTGTGAAATGTTTTATTTTATAGATTCCGAATCATTTTCATCACGACTTGCTAATTTGATGTTTTTAGCGTTCTGGAAATGTTTGGAATCGACTTCATAGAAGGAAACTTAGTAGGACATTATCTTGAAACTTTTTGTCCTAAGAGGAAGTCATCCATGAATGTTTTTTTTTTTTGGCATCGGGTTCTAGAATCGCTTCATTCTATGGCCTTTTAGAAATTAACAGAACCTACCTACTCTATACTCAGATATACGATGAATAGATGTGCATTTGTTGTTTTAGAAATAATTCATTCATCCATGCTGGGAACGTTGGATCTTTTTTCGAGCTTAAAGTGCATTTCTAGGCATTGAACCCCCGACACCTCTACATCATCTCCTGGCTTTCATGTTTTTTCGTTTACTTTGTTCCTGTAGCAGGAAACAGATTTTATTACTCCCTGTGACATCATCACCAGGCTTGGGAGGTTAGTTCCTATTGATGGAGTTAAAGATCTCACACATGTGATATTGGGGGGGGGGGGGGGGGTTGATCACCAGCCAGCTGACTTTTTAAAAACCAAACATATTTTGTCCCAAAAGCAAAACAACATAGCTTCCCTCAGTGCATAAAACATCCAGGTACACAAAATTAAGAATTGTCTTACCTCCAGTATAAACAAGTCCCACAACAGGGTTTAAGGTCCCCGCCTGCAATGGCCACAGGAGCTCAGAAACATTGTCTCAGCAACAAACCAGTCTACGACCCTCTCACGGCAGTGTCCTACTCTACTCAACACCTCATAGACACCTGCTGGCTGCTCCCAGCTCTTTTTCAGCCATCAATTGAAGGTGGGTTTTCAGGACCACAGTCAGGGTTGGAGGCTCTTTCCCACCCAAAAATCTCCGGAATTCCATGTCCCATGTCAAGTGTCATGGAGACTGTGCTGGACTCACTAAATCGGTATCTAGTTGTGGCTAGGTGAGCAGTGAGGAAGAAATCTCTTCCAGTGGGATGAGACCAATGGTGGATCATGGTGGTGGACACCCTTGGGGGCTTGGGCTGCTGCCTTTCTGATACAACGGCATGGCCATTTTAGCGAGAAAACTTGTAGGAGAAGGAAAGAGTCCAGAAAAAATACAACTCTTGACGTAGGGTTCATAAAACATTTAAGGCTTGATGTTCATGTTTTACCCTTTCAATAAATGTTTTGCGAACACACCAAGAGTTACATTTTTCTGGATCTCTGGCGTCCTGTACAACACGCCTAGTCACAAGTGAATGTATAGTATAAGAAAGAGCTTGGGGTGGGGGGGGGGGGGGCCTAGACAGATTTCAGGGGCCAACCCCCCCAAATGACCACAATATATATGACAGATGACATAAGCATTTAGATTTACCAAAATGTTATATATTGTACAAAAGTATTCAGGGATACAACACATGCAACATATTTATGCATAGTAACAAGTATGAGAGACAAAATGACAAAGAACTCATCAGATACAAAGTATAGTAATAAAGCATAGCAAAAATAATGGTCCAAAAAATTTGTCATATGGTGGGACAAAATTGAGGGCCAAACATCTATCATTTTTTTGGGGCCTCCTCACTTATGTCTCAACATCTAACTGATTTACTTTTTGGATCATCATCTTTGGTGTCCTTTGTATCTGATGCATTCTTTGCTGCTGTTTTGTGTCTCATGCTTCACTGCTACTATGTATACATATGATACTTTGTATGTTTAATATCCCAGACTAATTTTGTACAGTACATGACCTATTTGGTGCATCTAAACTGTAGTGTGCATATATTATCCTTGATATGTATCTTGAGTTCCTTCTAATGTAGGCATTGCCCCAGAACTACATCTCCCAAGAGCCCTTTCCATATGCATAGTGTGTGGTCATCTCTTGGAAGTCAGGGTAATAGCATTGTTTTTCTGGGAATAAAATCAATGTATGTATGTGGAGAGGGACTGCAATGGACTGGCAGGGCTGACAACGCCAATTGGGACTTCAGTGCAGCAGAGGCATTGTGTTGTCAACCCAAAAAGGAAGTGAGGAGCTCACTGGATTTCAGGGCTTTTTTAAACTATAAAATGGAACAGAATATCAAAATATTTTTGAATTTTTTTTGCTCTAATGTTCACTTTATTGTATGTCAAATTTTACCCCTACTGTTAAATAAACATACATTGATCTGATTCAGACTAAACATACCTCCTCCATTCATGGCTGGGCTAGGCAACATATGGGTTGGAGCTCGTACTAGGGAAAGACTAAAAGTTGAGTGAGGGCTCCTTTAGAAAATTTAGGTCCACATTGGCCGTTCTACTCTTTGGAGTTCTGCTGTCTTGGATTGGGGGATTTTTGGTTTTAACAAAAGGCAACTAAGACTAACACGAAGGCCAAAAAAAGACTAAAAGCCTTGTGATCGGCTCCAGCAAAAAGGTTATTTGCCTCTTCTCAAGGATCCATATAGATGAGAGAACCTGGTTGGGTTTGGTGAAGTCTTTGACCCTAGAACTTAGAGCAGAACCCCATTGAAGTCTAACTATTTTTTTCCTGAACATTTTTAAGGCTAATACCGTGTTTCCCCGAAAATAAGACCTACCTTTGAAAATAAGACCTATCTCAATATTTTAGGATGGCTGCACCTACGAACACGTAGGCCAAAAATAAGACTAAATTAGAACTTAGAGCTGAACCCCATTGAAGTCTAAATATTTTTTCCTGAACATTTTTAAGGCTAATACTGTGTTTCCCCAAAAATAAGTCCTACCCCCGAAAATAAGACCTATCTCAATATTTTAGGATGGCTGCACCTACGAACACGTAGGCCAAAAAAAGACTAAAAGCCTTGTGATCGGCTCCAGCAAAAAGGTTATTTGCCTCTTCTCAAGAATCCATAGAGATGAGCGAACCTGGTTGGGTTTGGTGAAGTCTTTGACCCTAAAACTTAGAGCAGAACCCCATTGAAGTCTAACTATTTTTTTTTCTGAACATTTTTAAGGCTAATACCGTGTTTCCCCAAAAAATAAGACCTACCCCCGAAAATAAGACCTATCTCAATATTTTAGGATGGCTGCACCTACGAACACGTAGGCCAAAAAAAGACTAAAAGCCTTGTGATCGGCTCCAGCAAAAAGGTTATTTGCCTCTTCTCAAGAATCCATATAAATGAGCGAACCTGGTTGGGTTTGGTGAAGTCTTTGACCCTAGACCTTAGAGCTGAACCCCATTGAAGTCTAACTATTTATTTTTTCTGAACATTTTTAAGGCTAATACCGTGTTTCCCCAAAAATAAGTCCTACCCCCGAAAATAAGACCTATCTCAATATTTTAGGATGGCTGCACCTACGAACACGTAGGCCAAAAAAAGACTAAAAGCCTTGTGAACGGCTCCAGCAAAAAGGTTATTTGCCTCTTCTCAAGAATCCATAGAGATGAGCGAACTTGGTTGGGTTTGGTGAAGTATTTGACCCTAGAACATAGAGCAGAACCCCATTAAAGCCTAACTATTTTTTTTTTCTGAACATTTTTAAGGCTAATACCACGTTTCCCCAAAAATAAGACCTACCCTCAAAAATAAGACCTATGTCAATATTTTAGGATGGCTGCACTTACGAACACGTAGGCCAAAAAAAGACTAAAAGCCTTGTGATCGGCTCCAGCAAAAAGGTTATTTGCCTCTTCTCAAGGATCCATTGAGATGAGCGAACCTGGTTGGGTTTGGTGAAGTCTTTGACCCTAGAACTTAGAGCAG
Organism: Pelophylax lessonae; assembly: GCF_965119305.1. Classification (NCBI taxonomy): domain Eukaryota; kingdom Metazoa; phylum Chordata; class Amphibia; order Anura; family Ranidae; genus Pelophylax; species Pelophylax lessonae. Next base: position 736,726,252 of record NC_138769.1, on the reverse strand, counting down.
AACCCCATTGAAGTCTAACTATTTTTTTTTTCTGAACATTTTTAAGGCTAATACCGTGTTTCCCCCAAAAAATAAGACCTACCCCCGAAAATGAGACCTAATGTATTTTTTGTAACCAAAATTAATGTAAGATCCGGTCTTATTTTCGGGGGAACACGATAGGCGTTGTTAAAAAGGGGCATGTACCAATGCAAATATATTTAAAAAAATAAATATAAATAAATAAATATTTAAAAAAAAGAGAGAATCGTAAAAGCAACATTAAAATGATACAAATGCATCAATGGGTTCAGCCCCCAGTTACACACCCACACCTCCTGCCCCACCCCCCCAGGATCCATCCATGCTCTAGGCTTGATTATTTATTTTTTTTAATTTACCTTCACACCGCCATGACATGCAGAGTCCTTTCCTTTTTTTTTCCTGGTGGTGAGTGCTCCTCAGCGATGCAGAGATGTGATAAAGCAAGCTCTGCTCCCTCCATCTTCGCATGTGGTCACAGAGGCAGGACCATGACGCCCCGCCCTCTCAGTACGTCCTAAGTCTTCTGTAAAGGACACCTTGTGGTAGAGCATAGGTACTGCAGTGGAGACAAGGTAAGTATTGCAGTTGTTTTTTTTAGCCACTAGATGGGGCTCTTTTAATAAAAAAAAGGTTTAAATCTAACTGGTGTTTTTGGGGACCGCTCTTTCTTTGCGGCCATTTTTTTTTCCTGATGGTGGGTGCTCCTCAGTGATGCAGAGATGTGATATAACGCAAGCTCTGCTCCCTCCATCTTTGCATGTGGTCGCAGAGGCAGGTCCATGACGCCCTGCCCTCTCAGTCTTCTGTAAAGGACACCTTGTGGTAAAGCATAGGTACTGCAGTGGAGACAAGGTAAGTATTGCAGTTGTTTTTTTTAGCCACTAGATGGGGCTCTTTTAATAAAAAAAAGGTTTAAATCTAACCGGTGTTTTTGGGGCCCGCTCTTTCTTTGCCGCCCTAAGCCAGTTAAAAGATTTATAAGTAAGTGAGACCCCGGGCGGCAGGCAAAGCTACACTTCCTCGTTTCATTTTGCAGTTGAATGCTTTATATAATGCAATAGGGTAAGTTGTAGTTATTACTGTAATGCTAATGCTGTCGCCCCCATTCCCGAACCCTCCCACCTGACCTCAAAGCCAGGCTACCGGGAGCATAATTAGAAATTGCAGATAGTCTGTTGTCTTTTAATAGTGAGATAAGTCAGGTTTGGCAAGACACAACCATTGTGCAGGAAGTAAGACCAGAATATGTATCGAGCAAATCTACATTTAGGAGCAAAAACTAAAATTAGAACTGAATTCCAGGCAATCACATGCTACGTAAGTGGGAGCTGCGCTACCTACCAAATGAGTTGTATTTCTGTCCATCCACTCCTGAGATTTACACTGCACATCCCTGTCTGGGGGACCTGCTGTGGTTCAATAACACTTACAGGTCTTGTCCCTCCCCCAACCTGTGATTGGACAGTAAAAGATGAAGCAGAAGATTGATGAGCTCATCTCTCCATCACTCTGCCCTCTCCTTCTATCAGCATGCCCCTTGTTAGCGCGCAAGCACTGCAGCACGCTCCTCGTGCTGCTTCTCCATCCCTCAGTGTGAGCTCTGCTGTACAGGGACTGCAGGAGGCTGATATCAGGTCATGCTGAATGATGTATTAATGAGTACAGAGCTGTATTGATTAGCGTCTTTTATATCAGATTTAATACAAGAGGATATATTGCTCTGATTAATGACATTTGTTTTGCTTTCCCATGTGTGTGTTTGTATATATACTGTATACATTGTATCCCTGAAGATGATTTGTTGCGTCCATTGGAAGCGTCATGTATCGCTCATCCTTCTGCTCCAATCACATTCCTCTGCCCCGTGTCGGGCGTTTTCCTTGTAAATATTTCACTTTGTATAAGGAATCTTCACGTTGTTTCCTGTAAAAGATGTATATTTAGTAAACCTGACCAGAACTTGTGAAAATGTTCCACTTTGTCTGTGCAGTTTTTTATATTATTGTATTATTTTTGTTGTGTGTGTATATAACGGGACCATCTCCCGATCATGTGACCCCTGTAACTGCTAATCTCAGTGGTCACGTGGTCATTCCTGAACCCACCCCCCCCCCCGCCACCCCCCCCACCCAGGGCATGTAGACCCCATTAAGGGGATGGTGGGTCTTGGCAGGAGGGGGTTAAAGATTTCCAGCTAAACTGACATCCTTTTACCGGGAAGTGTACAATTTTCATTTACATTTTAGTTTTGCAATGCATACCAGTAGGCCATTTGCGGCTTATCCCAGTCCTGTTCCCAAAAACTCCCTCTCCGTCCTGTCTAGACAAGTGGTTCTCGACTACCGGGCCATGGGCCAACCTTCTCCTGATCCTCCAGCTAGCTGCAGATCCCCTAACCTCCCACAGTGCCTCCAAGCTCCCATAGTGCCACTGAACCTCCCATAGTGGTACACAATGCCCCTCAACCTCTTATAGTGCCTCCTCAGGCCCTCAAAGACCACCCAGTCCCCACCAACCTACCACAATGCCTCCCACCTCCTATACTGCCACACTACCACCCATAGTGGTCCGCAGTGCCCCTTAGCCTCCTATATTGCTCCCATGCCCTTAAGATCCCTCAGTCCCCACAGTGTCTCCCAGCTCCCATAGTGCCACCGAACCTCCCATAGTGGTCCACAATGCTCCTCCACCTCTCATAGTGCCCCCCAGGCCCCCTAAGGTCCCCCAGTTCCCACAGTGCCCACCAACCTGCCACATTGGCTCCCAGCTCCTATAGGACCACCCAGCCACCCATAGTGGTCCGCAGTGCCCCTTTAGCCTCCTATATTGCTCCCATGCCCTTAAGATCCCTCAGTCCCCACAGTGTCTCCCAGCTCCCATAGTGCCACCGAACCTCCCATAGTGGTCCACAATGCCCCTCCACCTTTCATAGTGCCCCCCAGGCCCCCTAAGGTCCCCCAGTGCCCACCAACCTGCCATATTACCTTTTAGCTTCTATAGTGCCACCCAGCCATCCATAGTTACATAGTTACATAGTAGGTGAGGTTGAATAAAGACAATAGTCCATCCAGTTCAACCTGTGTAGGTGTGTGTGGCTGTAATCATCTCACATACCCCTGAATGTTCTGATCCTTGAGATGTACGTCTAGAAGTCTTTTGAAAGCCACCATACTACCCGCAGAAACCACCTCTTGTGGTAGAGAATTCCACAATCTTGTAGCCCTAACAGTAAAGAACCCCCCACGTTGCCTGAGGTTAGTGATCCCCAGTGCCCCTCAACCTCCTATAATGTCCCCATGGGCTTAAGAGCCCTCAGTCCCCACAGTGGTCTGCAATGCCCCTCAACCTCTCATGGTACTCCCTAGGCCCCCTAACACCCCCCAGTCCCCACCTACCTGCCACAATGCCTCCCAACTCCTACAGTACCACCGAACCTTCCATAGTTGTCCACAGTGCCCCTCAATCTCTCACAATCTCTGCCTCTAGATTCCCTAGGAGCCTTCTGGCCCCACAGTGCCTCCTACATAATGCCAATAAACCTATCATAGTGGTCCTCTGCACTCCTCAACCTCTTATAGTGCTGTGTAGGCCCCTTACGGTCCCCTCAGTCCCCACAATGCTCATCAACTGACACAATGCCTCCTAGCTCCTATAGTTCCACCCAAGTGCACATCATGGTCTTAAGCTCCCCCTAACCCCTCATAATGCCTCCAGGCCCCCTAAGAGCCCTCAGTCCTCACAGCCCCCCCCCCCCCACAGTGCCCCCTAGCTTGCTGCACAGTCTCCTGCCCCACTAGTCCCACAAAACAGCCTCCCGCATTTTCCTGCAAAATCCACAGCCTCCTGGAGAGACCCCCCAGCTCCCTACCAATATCCCATCTGTGATGGAACCCCTTGGGCACCCCGCTTATGTGCTTCCTTCCACCAAAAAGTGCCTCCTGCCCTCCAACCGAGAGCTAATACCAGCCATTTTTACCCCAAACATCGTTCACAGATAAGGTGTAAGTTAAAATCCAAAGGAATGACTGTTTATTGAAACTCAAGACACATACTTTATACCAACAGGAGGACATTCCCCTCCTAATCATATTCCCCTAACAATACAAAGTGTAAACAGGAATATAATCAACATAGCCAAATAACAGCCAACATATACGATAAACATTAACTTAATAAAACAACTAGCCACCTGGATGTCTCCGTGCCCACCCAGACTATTTGGCACCAAGCCCCTTCACATATGATCATAAGTATAAACATCCCACAATAACAAGGTTGAGTGGTCACAATAATAATCACCTGTTCAAGAGATGAGCAGACTGACAGAAACAATAGGTGACTTAATTATTACAATTAACAATGAGAGAAAGACACCTAGGAGGCACACTATGGGAGAGACCTACTTTCAATAAACACATTATAGCAGGAGGCCCCAGACAAGTGGCTTTGAGCTAATGAAATTAACATCTGCTAAGAGTCTGTAAAAAATCTGTGTGTAAAGAAGTCATTGCTGGCTTGGGCCTGTTATGTAACGGTATTAGCCCAATGATCAGACCAGTGGCGATGTGCAATTTCTACTTTACTTAACAATGAAAATCAACTTAGATTACACAGAAGATCATGTGAATAGGGGTTTCCAGTACAAAACAATAATATGAACAGTAGGAAGCAGGGCTAGACATATGAAAACAATTCTACCGCTGTTCTACTAATGGCCACTGGATGGCAGCAAAGTGCTCTGAGTTCAGTTTACTGATAGAATAGAGAGCTGAAGAATCTCATGTGTCCAAGATAGTAATCGTTCATCCAACAGACTGTGAGCTGAGGGGATTTCCTGCTGGCACAGACTTTACACTGGCCCTGCTGATGCTGACTTCGGTCAGGAGGCTCTGGGGGCTGTAGATAGGACCACCCCCCTGCATCTCCACATGGACTGTAACAGAGTCCTCTCCTGTGACTGGGGCTTGGACAGATTCTGCATGCTTTTGTGCTCACTGCTGTTGGCCCGCACACCAGACTTCACAGGGGAGGACCCAGCACCTGGGGCCAGTTCACTTGCCCAATCACTGCTGTCCCTTCAGGCAGGATCTCTTTGACCACAGGAAGCTGGGAGGAGCTGGCATTTATACTCCCTGGGTGTGTCCAGGAGCCCAGGGGATGCTGGCAGCCCAAAGGATTGTGGGGAGTTAAGTTAAAGGGACTTGCACCTGAATCTGGATAAAGGGGCACACCACTACACTCCACCCCACTTGAACTTATGATTCCAGGCAAGTTTGCAGACCATACAAAGTCCTCTTGTGCAAAGCTTTCAAATGGTTTCCCAAAGTTGTGCCTCCGAGAGCATCTCAAGGGTTGAGGTTTAGGCTCTTCTCCAGGAGGAGGCAAAGGTACATCCTCACTTTCAGGCCTCTCAGTAGACAGTGGGTCAGTGGGCTTCACAGCAGGAGTAGGAACCTGAGCTGGGCAATCATTGGGCTGCACAGCATCGTCTGCACCTGTAATCTCTCCTGAGAGACTTGGAGGTAGCAGTGGGGGAACAGGGAGTAGCCAACACTGATTCTCTGTTGGGGCTACTACTGGTGGCTCTGAAACCTGTTCTTCCGGCTCTCTAGATGAGCTCCTAGGAATTTCCCTGTAGCTTCTAATAGGTTTAAGGAGCCTGCGGTGTAGCCGTCTCGGCCTGTCTTGAGACGGCTACACCGTCCTAGGGGATAATCCTAGGGGGCCAAGGGAGAACACCCCTTCATGCAGAAACCGATCACCGCCCCACAGGGGACCAAGAAGGGAGAGGTCACCCTGGTCACCCTCCCCATGTTGGGGCTGTCAACAAAAGGGACATTGCTTGAGGGACTGTCCTGATCAAATACTGAGGGGGCCATTAAACCCAGAGCACCCCACCACTAGGAGTCAAGCAGTGGGGCAGTCCAGCAAAACGACTCCCCAGTCACACACGGAGGATGGGGGGTCAATTGCCCTGTGTTACACTGGTACTTCGATAGCCAAGAGGTTGAGTGTCTCTTCGACACTGGGACCCAAGTCACTATTCTACCAGAACCTTTGTTCCAGCGATACTTCCCAAAGAAGAAAATGAGTCAGGATACCTCATGGACCTCACTGACAGCTGCCAACACACTTCCTATAGAAGTGGTCGGGATTCGGGATTACCTGGATGAAAGTAAAACTGTGGGGACAGGACCTTGACCAAAAAGGTGTAGTGGTTACACAAGCATCCGGAAAAGGACAGCCGCAGGTGATATTGGGCATGAATATCATCCAAGGGCTGAGGCCTGAGCTGTTGAAATGATGTCCTACGCATCTGGGACCACCTAAAAAAGTTAGAAAGCTGCTTCTTACCTTGGCAGCATTAAAGGACAACCACGTGGCCGATGCCCTATCACCATACCCTTCAGTACAACCACAGCGAGATGTGGATGAAGAGGCTGAAGAAGAAGAAATTCGACCCGTAATGGGGGCTAGACCTATGATTTGACCACGGGTGGACCTCATCCATGCATTGGAAGAGTATACCTGGGTAGAAATGCAGAACAATGACCCTGTGATTGCCCCAGTAAGAGAGGCAATGCAGTTACGGCAGTGGCACCATAGAAGAGAAAGATCGCAACTGCTACCAGAAACACAAAAACTGTTGAGTGAAAAGTCACCTCTCCTCTTGACAGATGGCATATTGTATCACAGAATAATGTTCCTCCATGACTGTTTGGTAACCCGATCAGACCAGTGGCGATGTGCAATTTCTACCTTACTTAACAATGAAAATCAACTTAGATTACACAGGAGATCATGTGAACAGGAGTCTCAAGTACAAAACAATAATGTGAACAGTAGGAAGCAGGGCTAGACATATGAAAACAATTCTAACGCTGTTCTACTAATGGCCACTGGATGGCAGCAAAGTGCTCTGAGTTCAGTTTACTGATAGAATAGAGAGCTGAAGAATCTCACGTGTCCAAGATAGTAATCCTTCATTCAACAGATTGTGAGCTGAGGGAATTTCCTGCTGGCACAGACTTCACACTGGCACTGCTGATGCTGACTTTTGTCAGGAGGCTCTGGGGGCTGTAGATAGCACCACTCCACTGCTTGGACAGCTTCTCCACATGGACTGTAACAGAGTCCTCTCCAGCGACTGGGGCTTAAACAGATGCTGCATGCTTTTGTGCTCACTGCTGGTGGCCCGCACATCAGACTTCACAGGGGAGGACCCAGTACCTGGGCACAGCTCACTTGCCCAGTCACTGCTGTCCCATCAGTCAGGATCTCTCTGAGCACAGGAAGCTGGGCGGAGCTGGCATTTATACTCCTTGGGTGTGTCCAGGAGCTCAGGGGATGCTGGGAGCCCAGAGGATTGTGGGGAGTTGAGTTAAAGGGACTTGCACCTGAATCTGGATAAAGGGGCACACCGCTACAGGCCTAGAGACTAGCCTGCAGTCCCCTCCAAAGGCCTCTGTCCCTGGTTGAGTCTGTCACATTATCCTATCCCTAACCATTGCTCGCAGCTCCTACGAAAACTTGATACTCCTCAGCGCCAAGTCTGCTTTTTCAAGGGATCTTCAATGAAGGTCGTTATTGTCCTACAAGTTTAGGGAAGTGTTTTTCAACCACTGGCACTTGACCCACTGTGTCATGACCTTCCTCCTGCAAATCCCTTAAATTTCCATGGTGCCTCCCAGCTCCCATTGTGCCGCCCAACCTCTCACAATGGCCGAAAGTGCCCCCAGTTTGTATAAATTCACTTAGGCCCCCTAGGAGTCTTCAGTCCCCACAATGCCCCCCAGCAGGCTGCAGAACCTTAAATTGCCCTAGACCCAGGGGAGGACTGGGCCAGGGGGCAGGGGGGCAATTGCCCCCTGGGCCGCTCTGATGCCCGTAAAAGGCTGCACTGCTTCTGCCACAGATATGCCTAAAGGATTCCCGGTGAAGATAAGGAAAAAGTCCCCACTGCTGACCTACTGAGTGCAGGATGAAGACAAGGACAGAGATCAGCCCCCCCCCCCCCCCCCAGCATGGATGGTGTAAACTGTGTCTGAGCAGAGGCCGGTTCCATGCCCCACTGAAAACTGTTCTGCCCCGGCCAGCCTCAACCGAGTTGTCCCACCTCCCCCCAACCTCCCCCTGCTGGCCAGGTCGGAAACCAGGATTCAGCCAGTAAGTAGAGAATTTCTCGAGCAGGGCTTTAGCTTAGAATGGGGGGTCAGGAGGAGGATTGGGAGAGTGGGGGGGGGTGAGGGAAAGTGGGAAGGGGGCAGAGTCGCTGCACCATAGGCCTCTAGTTTGTATTTGCCACCTGGGCCGAAAAGTTGCCAGTCTGCCCCTGCCTAGACCCCCCTTCCCTCAGCCCTCTTAGTGCTCTCAACAGTGTTCCAGATGCCCCCAACCCCTGCAGTGCCCTCCAGTCTTCCTTATTACACATTCAAAACCCCTGCCCAGTCCAGAGATCCCATCCTCCACAGTTCCTCTTGCCTCCTCTGGAAACCTCATCCCCTGCAGGACAACCAAGTCTGCTGCAAAGTCTCATAACCCCTCTCCAAAACCCCTATCCCCCACAGTGACACCTAGCCCCATCCAGAGCTCTCCAAATTGTGAGTATAAACTTTTTTTTTTTATTTATTGTGGGCACATGGAAGGTTTTGGTAGAGTTTACAGGGCTCTTGTCCTAATAAAGTTGAAGCCACTGGTCTAGACCACAGGAAAGGCCAACAGTTGCAAGTGCAATCCCAGCACCACAATCATTCTGATCAATGAGCACATGCTCAACTTTGGCTGAGCATGTGCTACAGCGATAGAAAGAGTCATCTGCTTGCGTAGGACCTGAACATGCCCCAGCCCTTATATCTGTGGTGCTTGCAATGGTCAACCCATCCAGTGACTTAGACATGAGGGAGGAGCAGTTTTTGGTTACAGTCTAAGGAGGGGGCCCTGAATAGCCTACAGGTATGCAATTGAAAAGAAGCTTAATTAATCAATTCTATTTCATTGTAAAGATGAACTTACCCTTTAACTGTGGTGACGCCATGAGTCCTCCTAACTATATTCAACACCTGAGTCTCGAAGAAGAGGGAGAGTTCCTGAAAAGTGTCGGCTGTTTTTTCACAAAGGAAACGGGAGGATATAGTTACCAAGACTGTAATGTTAATAAAATGTCACAGAATGTACCCTCATGGCTAACAGAAGATAGTATCTGAAATAGACATGAAAAACTTAACATAAACAAGTCACCAGGATCAGATGGCTTACACGAGAGGGTCCTTAAGGAGCCAGGTGATAGCTAGACCATTATTCCTAATTTCTTTGGACAGTTTACTGACTGGAATGGTATGTAAGCTAATGGAGGGGATGATAAGGGACTATATCCAAAATTTTAGAAATGAAAACGGTATCATTAGTTGACAGCCAATCACAGAAATCACATGATTGGGACTCCACCTCCTAGCATTAAGATCCACTTGAAGGCCCATCAAAAGGTGGTAGGAATGGCTAAAAGATTTTGGACCCCTAGATCTTTGGTCTGGCGCTCTCATTAGACTTCTTACACATAGACTTGTATTTCTGTCTGTGTCCTTATTGCAGATTTCCCTTCACTTCCTGTGTGGAGAAAATGTTGTGAAGGGAAATCTCCCTATCCTCTTATGGCCGCCCATGTAACCCATGAATAAGGTGGCAAAGAAGGCAGGCATTACCACCCAAATACCAAGGGCAGGGACAAGGGATGGACAGGAAGAGCGGCTGTCCTGGGCACTGCGGTGTTATGTGAGGTGGGGGGGCACCATGAGGAGATTGGGAGGAAGGGAATTTGTGTTAGGAGGAGGAAATTGATGGGTGCCAGGGAGTAAGAATGGTTCCAGGATGGGAAATTTAGGGAGGTGTGCTAGGATTGGCGATTTGCAGGGATTTATGTTTGGAGGGGGAAACGGGATTTGTGCTGAGGGGTTATTTGCAGGGTATGTGCCAGATAAGGCGATATGGTAGAGGAGTGAATGGATTTATGCTAGGTGGGGAATTTTTTTTTTTGGGGGGGATTTGTGCTATTGTGGTTAATTAGGAGTTATTTCTGCTAGGAGGGGAACTTGGGGGGGATTTGTGGTAGGATGGGGAATTGGGGGAGGGGAATTTGTGCTGGGGGGGGGGGGAGTTTGTGCAATTGTGCTTGGAGGAAAACTTTGAGGGGGATAGAGAATTGGAGGAGGAGAATTTGTGCTGGGGGGAGGGTGGAATTGTGCTTGGAGAGGACATTTAAGGGGTTTATGCTAAAGGGGGATTTTTTTTGGGGGGGAGAGGGTTTTGTGCTATTGTGGATGATTGGGGGTTATTTGTGCTAGGAGGGAAACTTTGGAGGGAGAGGGATTTGTGGTAGGATGGGAAATTTGTGCTAGGGGGGATTTGGAGAGGGGGTGGAATTGTGCTTGGAGAGGACATTTAAGGGGTTTGTGCTAGCAGGAGGACATTTTTGTGGGTGGGGGTGGATTTGTGGTTGGTAGGATTTGTGCTGGGGGCATATGGGGAGAGAGGATTCTAGCTGGGGTAATGGAGGGCACCAATGTGTGCTGGGAAGGTGGGAATTCCAATAGGGGAGCGGATTTGTACTGGGAGGGTGAATTTATGCTTTGGGGGTAAGCATGCCAATTAGTGCTCGATTTTTATGGGGTGGGGGATTTCTGCTGACACATAATGTTCATACCTCTTGGGGGGGGTGCACAATTTGCTCTGGGCTCTAGATGACCTTGTCCCAGCACTGCAAACACCACACACATGCATCCTCAGATGGTTGAGGCTTCTGATCATTGAATGCTCCTAGATAACTGACCGAGCTGTCCTAGACAGTCTATAGTCCTGATTGGGAGAAGGCAGAATAGGCTCCCAATCATATGAAAACACTACAAAAACCTAATAAAAGAGGGCGCACCAGCCTGCTGCATTATCCCACGATATTTATGAAGAAATAATATAAAATCGCTCATCGAGCTTCTCAACCGTAGCCCTGTAGTCCTAGGAGCAACGAGCTCCAAAACCCGGTGGGACCTCCATGGGGTTCCTAACCACCTAATTCTCAAGCCTATTCGGACACTTCTCTCCTGCATGTAAAAATTTACTTTTTTTTTTGCTAGAAAATTACTTAGAACCCCCAAACATTATTTATTGAAAATAATGGTGTGCGTTGCAATTTTTTATGTCACACGGTCTTTGTGCAGCGGTTTTTCAAACGCAATTTTTTTGGAAAAATAACACATTCTTAAAAAAACCCCCAAAAAACTGTAAAGTTATCCCAATTTTTTTGTACCATTTGAAAGATGATGTCATGTCGAGTAAATAGATACCTAACATGTCACGCTTTTAAAATAGCGTCTGCCCGTGGAATGGTGGCAAAACTACGGTGCTTAAAATTCTCCTTAGGCGACGCTTTAAACGCCTTTACAGGTTACCAGTTTAGAGTGGCAAAGGAGGTCTGGTGCTAGAATTATTTCTCTCGCTCTGACGTTCGCAACAATACCTCACATGTGTGGTGCGATCGCCGTTTACATATTCGTGCGGGAGTAACGTACGCGTTCGCATTTGAGCGTAAGCACGGTGGGACGGGGGCACTTTCAATTTTATTTATTTATTTTATTTATTTATTTTATACAAAACTTTTTTTTTTACTTTTTTTTGTACAAACTTTATTGCTATCACAAGGGATGAACAATACCCCTTGTGATAGCATGGACCGTGACAGGTCCTCTTCATGGAGGGATTTGGGGTCTATTACACCCCAAATCTCTTCTCTGGCCCTCTATGTAGCCGATTGGACCGAGATCGGTCCAATCTGCTGCTTCTCTGGCCGCTAGTGGCCAGAAAAACAAAGGGGCGGAACTTGAAGTGATGAATACCCGTCGTTCCCGGTTTCCAGGGTTACAGAGAGAGGGGAATGACGTCACTTTCTCTCTCTCTGTCCTAGGCAGCCATCGCTCCCACCCTCCGCGATGGCACCGTAGACCCTAGGAGAGGCGGCGGGAAGGGGTAGGGACCCCCTTTCGCCACCCGCAGAAGTGATCGAGTGGCGTATTAGCCACACAGATTACTTTTGTTTTGTATGGAATCGCCGGCTAAAAATAAGGGTACCAGGATGATGCCCACCATCCCGGTATAACCACTGAAACCCAAGGACATATGGGAACGTCCTTGGGTAGAAAGTGGTTAATGGCTGATGCATTTTGAAGGCCACTGCTTCTTCCTCAGAACCAAGGAGTAGCTTTATAAACATGTCAGCCATTGAGGACCCCAGAGAGGTCCTCCCGGGCTTTGGAGCTCGTTGTACCTAGGACTACAGGGCTACAGTTGAGTAGCTCGATGAGCTACAATCCTTATGATTGTGAGTATAATTTACAATGATTATTTCCTTAATGAATATCATGGAATAATGCACTAGGTCAGTGATGGCAGACCTTGTCCCCCCTGAGTGATTTGGAACTACATTTCCCATGATACTCAACAACACTGCAGATTGCATGAGCATCATGGGAAATGTAGTTCCAAAACATCTGGGGTGCCAAGGTTCGCCATCACTGCACTAGGCTGATGTGCCCTATTTTATTCGTTTTCTAGTAGGGACTTCAGGACGTCCCTAGTCCGAGAGGGCAACAAGATTTGAGGCCATATTCCCGTGTCGTGGAGCTATTCTCAATAACTTTCACCAGGATTTTTGCACAGATTTTTTTTTTATTGTTGCTCCCAATCATGTGATCACTGTGACAGCCAATCACAACGTCAAAAGAACAAGAAGACAGCGCCAATCCCAGTTCCCTGTGTATCTCTTCATGGTTCAATGTCTGCTCTAGGTTCTGGTCCCAGAAGGAGCATGCCCCGCTCCACATAAGCACCAAGGTACAAAGATCAGGGCCGCACTCTAATGACGTCAACCTCTATGATGAAGCCCAATCCGTGCAAAATGTGTCAGAGGGTTGTGCAAAGGGCCACACAAAAGGCCGCAGAAGCCAATGTACTTGAAATAAAACTGAATAGTTGGTTGCATTGGAGTGCAGCATTGGGCCAATCAAAGTGGTCCATCCTGGGCAACAAGGCTTGAGGCCATATGCCCATGTTGTGGAGCTATTCTCAGTTCCTTTTACCAGGATATCGCACTTTTGCACAGATTTTTTTCTTGTTGCTCCCAGTCATGTGATCACTGTGACAGCCAATCACAGCTTCAAAAGCACAAGAAGGCAGCGCCAATCCCAGTTCCTTGTGTATCTTGTCATGGTTCAATGTCTACTCCAGTGGCGGCTGGTGCTCCATGGGCCAGTGGGGTTGGCAGACCAACTGCACCATACCCCCCCCCCCCCCCCCGGTCCACACCAGGCCGCACACCCCACCGGACCACAGGGAGACAGAGGAGAGGACAGAGAGGGCAGAGAGGACCCCCCGCTCACTCACCCTGCCTTGATGCAGCAGCAGGTGGTGGTGGCAGCTTTGGCTTCTTCCCCGTCTTCTGCATCTCCTCCCTCCTCCTTCATGCCCAATGGTATGGCTTCTCCTTTCGGCCAATAGGGAAATGGGTCTCAAAACCCACTTCCTGATTAGCCAGGAGGAGGATTCGTGTGACAATAGCGAATTTTTATTCGCTATTGTCACACAACTGGGTGGGCTCGGGGCGCAGTGTTCTGCACCCTGAGCCCAGCCTTTTTTTAGCCTGTGAGAGCCTCTTGCTCTAATCACATGGCTAAAAAAAAAAAAAAAAAAAGCCCCATTGCACTCAATGCGTCCGGCGCCCCGAATGTAGATTAGGGGGCCGGACGCTTGGATAGGGGGGGCGGCGCCCCTGCACCCCGTATGACCAGCCGCCACTGGTCTACTCTAGGTTCTGGTCCCAGAAGAAGCACGCCCCACTCCACATAAGCACCAAGGTACAAAGATCAGGGCCGCACTCTAATGATGTCAACCTCTATGATGAAGCCCAATCCGTGCAAAACGTGTCAGAGGGCGGTGCAAAGGCCCACGCAAAGGGCCGTGTAAAGGGCCGAGCAACAGGCCGCAGAAGCCATTGTACTTGAAATAAAACGGAATAGTTGATGGCATTGGAGTGCAGCACTGGGCCAATCACAATGGTCCATCCTGCACCCTGGGAATATAGACCTACTTAAAGGGACTAAACTTCAAAACCTACAGTTCTGCAACCCGACTGTTCAGAAGGGGCTAAGGCTCTCACCGCGCTCGACTGCGGCCTCCAAACACCGATACAGGAATCATCCAATCCACGATGAAGTCAGCAACCAGGATGAAAATCTTTCTTTATTACATCTTTAGGAGTAAACGGTGCAGTGAAGCAAGAGACCAGTATGACAGGTCGGCAAATCACCCCCGCCATGGCCGAATGCCTATGAATAGACTTATACAGCTGGTTTGCTGGTCGTAGGTGGTGCCGGATAACATTGTAATCCAGAAATCATAGAACGATATACAGTATACTATATTTTCAAAAGTATTGGGACGCCCTTTGCAGCTATAACAGATTCAACTCTTCTGGGAAGGCTGTCCACAATGTTTAGGAGTGTGTCTATGGGAATGTTTAACCATTCTTCCAGAAGCGCATCTGTGAGGCCAGGCACTGATGTTGGACGAGAAGGCCTGGCTTGTAGTCTCCACATAATTCATCCTAAAAGTGTTCTGTTGGGTTGAGGTCAGGACTCTGTGCAGGCCAGTCAAGTTCCTCCACCTCAAACTCGCTCATCCATGTCTTTATAGACCTTGCTTTGTGCACTGGTCCAAATCATTTGGTGGAGGGGGGATTATGGTGTGGGGTTGTTTTTCAGGGGTTGGGCTTGGCCCCTTAGTTCCAGTGAAGGGAACTCTTAAGGCACCAGCATACCAGGACAATCTTCAAAAGACTTACCATGAACCTTACCAAATACCTTGAGGTGTCTGCTTTATGAAATGGGATTACTTTTGAGGTGTTTGTACTTTTCTGGCATCTCAGGGCCTCCAAGGACGTTATAGGCAGTCAGGAAATCAGATGTGTAATTTATATCTCCCAGAAATCCTGAAGGTGCTCATTGGATTTTGAGCCTCTCTATCCAGAAAACAAAGTTTCGCCCATGTGGTACCTCCATATGCAAGAACAGGAGCAGAATGTGTTTTGGGGTGTAAGTATGTCCATACTGAGTGTGAGAAATATCCTAATAAAATGAAGACCTTGTGGGGAAAAAAACGAAATTAAATTTACATTCTTGATATTCTGAAAAACTGAGGCAAGAAATTGGATCTTCGAAAGACTCACCGAGCCTCCTATCAAATAACTTGGGTGTCTGCTTTCCCAAATGAGGCAATTTGTGGGGTGTTTGTACTGTCCTGGCGCTTCAGGGCCTCCGAAAAATGGGCCCCTTAGAAATTCTGAAGGTGCTCATTGGATTTAGGGGCCCTCTATGCAGAAAAAAAAACTCACCCATGTTTTACTCCCATACTCAGGAATAGGAGGATCATTTTTTGGGGGGTGTAAATGTAAGTATATTAATACTGGGTGTGAGAAATGTCTTATTGAAATCACAACTTGACAAATGACAATGGGATAAATTAAAAAAAACAAAATAAGAATAAAAAATGAAATCTTCAGAAGACTCTCAATTCCTCTCACCAAATACCTCGGGATGTCTTCTTTCCAAAATGGGGTCATTTTTCGGGTGTTCTCACACTTTAGTCAGGAAATACATGTGTAATTTATGACCCTTAGAAATCCTAAAGGTACTTCTTGGATTTTGGGTCTCTCTATGCAGAAATGTGTGTGAGAAATATCTTATTAAACTTTTGGATTTACGAAACTCAATTTGATGGTCAATCAGGTTTTCTGTGCAGTTGTTAAAATAAAACCTAAGGGGACCATTCACACCGTCTTGTCGTGGTAACGCACGCGTTATGGTGTGCTTTACCACAACACATGTTCCATGCTTTGGTCCCTTCGCCGTTTATAAATGGTGGCGGGTTGGAGTGGTTACACCAGGATCATGACTGTAGCTACAGTCATGACCCCATTAACATTTTTTTCAGTCTGGGAATAAAAGTAAAAGCAATCCTAGTGTTTATGCAGCCACAGGATTACTTGCTCTAGGCATTGAAATGGGGTCCCCACCCCCCTGCTACTGCTGCCTTTACTGGACTCTTCCGCCCCATTAGGGAGTCCCGTACCCATGCAAACACCTCAGTCGCATTTACTGAGAATAGTGGAGGGAAGGAAAGTTTCTGGCCCTCTTCTGTGACGTCAGAAACCAGAAGCTACATAGATTCGGATCTGTATTTACTGCTCTGTTACCGGCCAGTGAACCAACTGATCAGAGTGATCTATGTCTACCGGCTGCATTGGAGGCCAGATGAGAGGTCTGGGGGTTTAATAGACCCCAGATCTCTATATAAAGAGAACCTGTCACTGCCCATGCTATCACAAGGGATGTTGTTCATTCCTTGTGATAGCAATAAAGTTGATTGAAAAAATAAAGGTACAGTGTTAAAAAAAAAAAAATCAAATTAAAGAAATAATAATAATAATAAAAAAAAAAAAAGATTGAAATGCCCCCATCCCACCATGCTCACCCACAAAGGAGATCGATGATCACACAACACATGTGAGGTAACGCAATGAACATCAGAGCAAGAGCCATACTTCTAGTACCAGACATCCTGTGTAACACTAAACTGCTAACCTGTAAAGGCTTTTAAAGTGTCACATATGGAGATTTTTTAGGTACCCTAATTTTTCACCATTCATCAGGTGTAAGCAATTTTAAAGCGTGATATATTTGGTATCTATATACTCGGTGTAACACCATCCTTTATATTTTACCAAACAATTGGGTATTATATTGTGTTTTTGTGCATTCAAATTCATTAAAATGTATTTTTCCCCAAACAATTGTATTTGAAAAACCGCTGCGCAAATATCGTGTGACATAAAAATATGCAAAACCCACCATTTTGTTTTCTAGGACCTCTATATTAAAAATGTATCATTTTTGGGGGTTCTTAGTAGTTTACTAGCAAAAAAAAAAATGCTAATTGTTACATGTAGGCGAGGAATGTTAGAATGCTGCATTACAATAGACATGCATTGCAGTGCAACGATGCTGTAACGTTGGCATTCAGGAAAACAAGTCAGCGTGCATGCGCAGGTAAATGTTCTGTTCGCTACTTTACAGCCACTAAAAACATTTTTTTTTAAAATTTAGTAAAAAATCAAATTTCAATGTATAAACTTGTAAACTTTCATAAAATAAAACTGACCAGAAACCATTCTTTGTTCTCTTTAATCACTTGCCGACCGCCGCAAGTACATATACTGCGGCGGTCAGCCCCGTGCAGGCAAAGTGACGTACCGGTACGTCACTAGCCTGTGAGCCAATAGGGGGCGAGCGCGCGCCACCGTAGGTGCGCTCTCGCCCCTGCTCGTTCACGGACACCTCAGCGCGAGTGACCGGTGGACCCCATGTCCGCCGGTCACTCGCGATCGTCAGTTACAGAGGGAGAAAGGCAGGCGGCTGATGTAAACAAAGCCGTCTGTCATTCTCCCCTGTGTAACAGCACAGATCACTCGGTCCTGCTATGTAGGATCGTATGTCTCTGCTGTTACACAAACAGCCACATCCCTGCACAGTAAGAATCACGCCCCTAGGGACACACTTAACCCCTCCTTCCCCAATAAAGTTAACCCCTTCCCTGCCAGTGTCATTTTTACAGTAACAGTGCATATGTATAGCACTGATTACTGTAGTAATGTTACTGGTACCCCCAAAAGTGTCAAAAATGTCAGTCAAGGGTCCGATCTGTCCGCCGCAATGTCGCAGTCCCGCAAAAAAATCGCAGATCGCCACCATTACTCGTTAAAAAAAAAAAAAAAAAAATGACAAAAATCTTTCCCTTAGTTAGTGAACGCAATAACTTTTGCGCAAACCAATCAAAATACGCTTATTGCGATTTTTTTTTACCAAACATAGGTAGCAGAAAACAAATTGGCCAAAAATGTTAAAAAATTTAGATTTTTACTTTTTTTTTGGGGAATTTCATATAAAAAAATGTGAAAAATATTGTTGTTTTTGCAAAATTGTCGCTCTTTTTTTGTTTATAGCGCATGATCAAAAAATCGCAGAGGTGATCAAATACCACCATAAGAAAGCTCTGTTTGTGGGAAAAAAAGGACGTCAAATTCGTTTAGGTACAGAGTCGCACGACCGCGCAATTGTCCGTTAAAGTCACGCAGTGCCGAATCGCAAAATAGGGCCTGGTCAGGAAGGGGGTAAAATCTTCCGGGGCTTAAGTGGTTAATATTTATTAATACTAATGTTCCATTTGAACACTTTCTCTTTATTTCCTCAGTCCTCAGACAGAATATGATGGGGCTGGTGAAATGTGGAACAAAAGTGTACAGGCATATCAGAAAAACATTGAGAACAGTGATGGGGTTTAGTTGTATCTCATTGTATGTGTGGACTGTCAGTTGAGGGATGAAATACAACCCAATAACCAACCAATGAGCGGTACAAGTGTAAAAGACCTACCGACACTTCTCCATCCAGCCTGTTGAGCAATGAGCAGATCTTCTGGATTAATATGATGTAGGAGTAGATTATGAAGGACAATGGACACAGATGTGATATCATGGCAATAAAAAACCTCGTACTTCTGGATGAAGCTGAATCTATAGATGATAAAACAGCCACTGGGTTGAAATTGCAAAAACAGCTCTTGACTCTGTTGGCGCCACGGAAAAGGAGCATCAGACCTGACGCTATGACAGACAAGCCAATGACTGCTGCAAAGTTGCAAAGAAGGTGAGGCAGATGATGGTCAGTCACCAATCTGTTGCTGATAATAGAATAGTATCGGAGAGGTTTACAAATCACAATATGTCGGTCAATGGCCATCAACATGACAATGTAGGAATCAAGAGTTCCCAGGTAATGGACAAAACAATTGTATAAAACATAAAACCATGGGCACCGGTCCTCAGGAAGGATGTGCTGGAACTGGAGAGAGTCCAGAGAAGGGCAACAAAAATAATTAGGGGGATGGAGGACATCAGCTATGAGGAAAGACTACAAGCACTGAATTTATTCTCTCTGGAGAAGAGACGACTGAGGGGGGATATGATATCAATGTACAAATACTGTACTGGCGACCCTAGCATAAGGAACAAACTATTCAGAGAAAGGAGATACAATATGACATGGGGCCACTCACTAAAACTAAAAGAAAAGCGGTTTAACCTTAAACTGCGTAAGGGGTTTTTTACTGTCAGAGTGGTAAGGATGTGGAATTCTCTTACACAAGCACTGGTATAAGCAGGGAGCATCAATAGTTTTAAAAAACTATTAGATGGGCACCTTAAAGACCACAACATACAGGAGTATAAAATGTACAACATACAGAGGTATACAATGTACAACATACAGGGGTATACAATGTACAACATACAGGAGTATACAATGTACAACATACAGGGGTATACAATGTACAACATACAGGGGTATACAATGTACAACATACAGGGGTATACAATGTACAACATACAGGGGTATACAATGTACAGCATACAGGGGTATACAATGAACGGTTAACAGCAAACACACACACACATCATAGGATAAACTGGATGGACTGGTGTCTTTTTTCAACCTCACTAACTATGTAACTATGTAAGAGATGAGGCCCTGCTCTTCCGTGTCGGGAACCTTTCCCTAGTGCTATTACTGTCCCTACTCTGTCCACTCGCCAAAAGCTGCCAAAGCATGCCAAAACCCGAGAAGCCAAAGCCCAGGGCCTAAAAAAACACTCTGCCTGACCCAAGATGACTGCTTGAGTCACATGGGGTGGCAGCATCCAACAGGATAACTTCCCCGTGACCCAGAAAACCAGCTGGAGAGAGTCCAGAGAAGGGCAACTAAACTAATTAGGGGATTGGAGGACCTTAATTATGAAGAGCGTCTGCAATCGCTCGATTTATTCTACCTGGAGAAGAGACGCCTGAGGGGGGACATGATAGCAATTTATAAATATCTCAATGGTGATCTCAGCATAGAAAAAAAGCTATTCAGTTGCAAGGATTGCATGAGGAAAAGAGGGCATACAATGTGATTAGAGGAGAAGCGTTTTAACCTCAGGCAATGTGGGGGGTTCTTTACTGTTAGGGCTACAAGATTGTGGAATTCTCTACCACAAGAGGTGGTTTCTGTGGGTAGTATGGTGGCTTTCAAAAGACTCTTAGACGTACATCTCAAGGATCAGAACATTCAGGGCTATGTGAGATGATTACAGCCACACACACCTACACAGGTTGAACTGGATGGACTATTGTCTTTATTCAACCTCACCTACTATGTAACTATGTATAGAAAAATCTTGTTACTCCTGACTTCCTCTTTAGTAACAGGGCCATGTTGGAAGAGCGCCACCTGCCAAGGAGAAAGCAGACTGCACCTGCCTACAACCCCAATCTGGCTCGGTACATCCATTCACAGGGAGTACCAAACCTGCTCATTTCCCACCCACACCCAGCTGGGAACTATTTTTTAAACCTTTTTTTGGAGGTCCCGGACTTCCAGATAGGTTTTGGGGATTAAAGGGGGGGTACATTTAATGATAGATAGAAATGATCCAATGACTTAACAGATGCCCAGATCATTTCTACATTAAACCCGGGAGCCAGCTGCAGACGCAGCCAAGTGAACACAAGCTCTTGGCTGCTATTGTGGTGTACAGTAGTTTGCCGTAATTACCGCACCGGCATTAACTATTGATCTTGTTTGGTGTTCACCATACATTGTAGTAGATAGTAAATTTAAGCTAATGAGATATAAAATGTTATAATCACCCAATTAAGAAGGACATTTTTTTTCTACACACTGAGCACATTGAATCTTCCTAATAAGCAGCTTGTCTCCTGGGATGATGAAGTTCGCTAATTGTCAGCAGTTCAACCCCTTGGGTTTTCTTGTTCGGCTCCATCTCCAGAGGACGCAGTCACTTTGTACTTGTATATAATAAAAAGGTTCAGGAAAGGCAGAACATACAATGGAAGTCCGTCAATGGGAAGTCTGAAGATGCTTTGTGAGTAAATGGTTTGGATCACAAGGGATCATCTTGCGTCTTCGGTTTCAGGTTGCGATCTCAGCAGAAAGAAGAACGTTTTCCTGAACAACATCACACATGTCTGCCGGGACCAGAGTGTTTCCCCGACATCCACACCAGAGGAAAGAGATCTTCAGCTCTGTCACCATGTGCCATGAGGTGAGGAAAGTATTAAAAGTCAAACCCAAAGCTCGCTTCACCAGAAAAACTCCACCTTGTGAACAGGTACCTGGAAGTGTGCATGGAAAAGGGAGTGATGGGATTTGTAGTTCTAAATCGATAGATGTTCTGTCATTTTTGGAACCTTGGCCATTTTAGTGTTATTTTGTATTCCTTAACATAGAACAGGGGTTCCCAAACTTTGTAAACAAAGAGCCAGTTTACTGTCCTTCAGACTTTGAGGGGGCCGGACTGTGGCCAGTGTAAGTACAAAATGCCCCAATATCAATGGGAGTAAACAATGCCCCATCATTGGAATTGGTGGGAGGAATAATGCCCCATTGTTAGTTTTAGGAGAAAGTGCCCCATCACTGGTGTCAGTGGGAGGAATAGTGTCCCATCATTGGTGTCAGTGGGAGGAATAGTGCCCCATCATTGGTGTCAGTGGGAGGAATAGTGCCCCATCATTGCTATCAGTGGAAGGAATAGTACCCCATCATTTGTGTCAGTAGGAGGAATAGTGCCCCATCATTGGTATCAGTGGGAGGAATAGTGCCCCATCATTGGTATCAGTGGGAGGAATAGTGCCCCATCATTGGTGTCAGTGGGAGGAATAGTGCCCCATCATTGGTGTCAGTGGGAGGAATAGTGCCCCATCATTGGTGTCAGTGGGAGGAATAGTGCCCCATCATTGGTGTCAGTGGGAAGAATAGTGCCCCATCATTGGTATCAGTGGGAGGAATAGTGCCCCATCATTGGTGTCAGTGGGAAGAATAGTGCCCCATCATTGGTGTCAGTGGGAGGAATAGTGCCCCATCATTGGTGTCAGTGGGAGGAATAGTACCCCATCATTGGTGTCAGTGGGAAGAATAGTGCCCCATCATTGGTGTCAGTGGGAGGAATAGTGCCCCATCATTGGTGTCAGTGGGAGGAATAGTGCCCCAAGGGCCAGGTAAAAGCAAGTAAGGGCCGCATCCGGCCCCCAGGCTGCAGGTTGGCGATCACTGACATAGAACATCTGACAGCACAAACCATTTATTATAAAAAAAAAATATTCAGCAATTCTGTGTTTTGTCACAGAACATTAGAAACGTTTCTACCAGTATTATGTCCTCTGTAATAGGGCCTTCTTTGTTTATATGACATTATTGCTTTGGTGCAGGGTCAGAAGTAATGCAGAGTTCAGAGGTCAGGAGAATGTAATGCAAAGTGCGGAGGTCAGTAGTAAGAATTGTAGGGTTTGGGAGTCAGTAGTAGGTAATGCGGAGTTCAGCGGGCAGTAGTATGTAACAGAATTTAGAGGTCAGTGGTAAGTATCGCAGAGTGTAGGGGTCAGGAGTAAGTAACACAGAGTTCAGAGGTTGGTAATAAGTAATGCAGAGTGCAGAGGTCAATGGTGAGAAACATAGCATTTGGGAGTCAGTAGCAAGCAGTGGCGGCCCGTCCATTAGGGGCGCAGGGGCGCCGCCCCCCTAATTCATGCGCCCAACCCCCAATTTACACGCAGGGCACTGGACGCATGGATTCCAATGGGGTTTTTTTTTCTTAGAAGCACGTGATTAGAGCCGGAGGCTCATAGGGTAAGTGCAGAGGCTGACAGGGGGCCTGATGGGTGATCAATCGATCTAGCGATGGGGGGATTATGTGGTTGGCTGGCTGGGGGGGCTGTGGACTGCTGCCCCCAAGAAAATTGAGCACCAGCCACCACTGGTAGCAAGATTAGGTCAGCAGTAAGAAATATAGGGTTTTGATGTCAGTAGTAAGCAGGGCTTTTTTTCTCAGAGAATAGGTGCAGGAACTCCCCGTTCTAAGTTACTTAGTGTCTCCACCCTACCCACCTCTGAGCACTAACCCTTGGTTCCACCCCTACCCACCTCCGAGCACTGACCTTGTTTGCACCCCCCTACCCAGCTTCCAGTACAGCCCCTTTTAGAAAATATAGAGCCAAGTATAATTATATGTAGTGGAATGTATGGAATTTGGTTATGATAACAAGAAAAGCAATAAAATAGAACCCCCACAGCCAGCAGCAATAGATCCCCTCCAGCAGTAATAGACCCCCAGCAGCA
The DNA here is from genome assembly GCF_965119305.1 of Pelophylax lessonae. Lineage (NCBI taxonomy): Eukaryota > Metazoa > Chordata > Amphibia > Anura > Ranidae > Pelophylax > Pelophylax lessonae. Next base: position 736,702,904 of record NC_138769.1, on the reverse strand, counting down.
GCAAAAGATCTCCCAGTAGCCAGCATCAGTAGACTCTCTAGCAGCCAGCAACTGTAAACCCCTCCCTAAACAGTAGATTCCTTAAAGCAACAATTAACCCCCAGTGTCAAAAGATCCTCCACCAGCAACAATAGATTGCCAGGCAAAAATAGATCACCTCCAGCAGCAATAGATCCCCCAGCAGCCTGCATTAGTAGACCCTCCAGCACCCCTTGCCATAGCATACATTAAGTGCTGGAGGTGCCGGAACTGCGTTCCCCCGCGTTCCCGCTGAAAAAAAACCCTGGTAGAAAGTAATGCAGAGTTTGGTTGGTCAGTAGTAGGTAACACAGATTTTTTTGAAGTCAGTAGCAAGTATTGCTGGATTGTATTGGTCAGTAGTAAGTAACACAGAGTGCAGAGGTCAATAGTACGCATTGGAGAACACAGAGGTCAGTAGTAAGTAATGCAGAGTGTAGGGGTCAGTAGTAAGTAACACAGAGTGCAGAGGTCAGTAGTAAGTAATGCAGAGTGTAGGGGTCAGTAGTAAGTAACACAGAGTGCAGAGGTCAATAGTACGCATTGGAGAACACAGAGGTCAGTAGTAAGTAATGCAGAGTGTAGGGGTCAGTAGTAGCACAGAGTTCAGAGATCAGCAATAAGTAACGCAGAGTGCAGAGGTCAGTGGTAAGAATTGTAGGATTTGGGAGTCAGTTGTAAGTAATGCAGAGTTTGGTGGTCAGTAGTATGTAACACAGAGTTCAGAGGTCAGTAACAAGTATAGCAGAGTGTAGGGGTCAGTAGTAAATAACACAGAGTTTAGAGGTCAGTAGTAAGCACTGGGGAGCACAGAGGTTAGTAGTAAGTCATGCAGAGTGTAGGGGTCAGGAGTAAGTAACACAGAGTTCAGAGGTTGGTAATAAGTAATGCAGAGTGCAGAGGTCAGTGGTAAGAAACATAGCATTTAGTAGCAAGCTTAGGTCAGCAGTAAGAAATGTAACACAGATTTATTGAGATCAGTAGCAAATATTGCTGAGTGTAGGGGTCAGTAGAAGGTAACACAGAGTGCAGAGGTCAGTAGTAAGCAGTGGAGAACACAGAAGTCGTAAGTAATGCAGAGTTCAGAGGTCAGCAATAGGTAACGCAGAGTGCAGAGGTCAGTGGTAAGAATTGCAAGATTTGGGAGTTAGTTGTAAGTAATGCAGAGTTCGGTGGTCAGTAGTATGTATTGAGAGTGTAGGGGTCAGTAGTAAGTAACACAGAGTTTAGAGGTCAGTAGGAAGCACTGGGGAACACAGAGGTTAGTAGTAAGTCATGCAGAGTGTAGGGGTCAGGAGTAAGTAACACAGAGTTCAGAGGTTGGTAATAAGTAATGCAGAGTGCAGAGGTCAGTGGTAAGAAACATAGCATTTGGGAGTCAGTAGCAATGTTAAGTCAGCAGTAAGAAATGTAGAGTTTTGGAGTCAGTAGCAATGCCGAGTTCAACAGTCAGTTGTATGTAACACAGTTTAGATGTCAGTAGTAAGCACTGGTGAACACATACAGTATCTCACAAAAGTGAGAACACCCCCCATATTTCTGTAAATATTTTATTACCTGTATATCTTTTCATGTGACAACACTGAAGAAATTACACTTTGCTACAATATAAAGCAGTGAGTGTACAGCTTGTATAACAGTGTAAATTTGCTGTCCCCTCAAAATAACTCAACACACAGCCATTAATGTCTAAACCACTGGCAACAAAAGTGAGTACACCCCTAAGTGACAATGTCCAAATTGGGTCCAAATTGTCAATATTTTGTGTGGCCACCATTATTTTCCAGCACTGCCTTAACCCTCTTGGGCATGGAGTTCACCAGAGCTTCACAGGTTGCCACTGGAGTCCTCTTCCCCTCCTCCATGACGACATCACAGAGCTGGTGGATGTTAGAGACCTTCCCCTCCTCCACCTTCCATTTGAGGATGCCCCACAGATGCTCAATAGGGTTTAGGTCTGGAGACATGCTTGGCCAGTCCATCACCTTTACCCTCAGCTTCTTTAGCAAGGCAGTGGTCATCTTGGAGGTGTTTGGGGTGGTTATAATGTTAGAATACTGCCCTGTGGCCCAGTCTCTGAAGGGAGGGGATCATGCTCTGCTTCAGTATGTCACAGTACATGTTGGCATTCATGGTTCCCTCAATGAACTGTAGCTCCCCAGCGCCGGCAGCACTCATGCAGCCCCAGACCATGACACTCCCACCACCATGCTTGACTGTAGGAAGACACACTTGTCTTTGTACTCCTCACCTGGTTGCCGCCACACACGCCTGACACCATCTGACACCAAATAAGTTTATCTTGGTCTCATCAGAGCACAGGAGATGGTTCCAGTAATCCATGTCCTTAGTCTGCTTGTCTTCAGCAAACTGTTTGTGGGCTTTCTTGTGCATCATCTTTAGAAGAGGCTTCCTTCTGCAATGACAGCCATGCAGACCAATTTGATGCAGTGTGCGGCGTATGGTCTGAGCACTGACAGGCTGACCCCCCACCCCTTCAACCTCTGCAGCAATGCTGGCAGCACTCATACATCTATTTCCCAAAGACAACCTCTGGATATGACGCTGAGCACGTGCACTCAACTTCTTTGGTCGACCATGGCGAGGCCTGTTCTGAGTGGAACCTGTCCTGTTACACCGCTGTATGGTCTTGGCCACCGTGCTGCAGCTCAGTTTCAGGGTCTTGGCAATCTTCTTATAGCCTAGGCCATCTTTATGTAGAGGAACAATTCTTTTTTTCAGATCCTCAGAGAGTTCTTTGCCATGAGGTGCCATGTTGAACCTCCAGTATGAGGGAGTGAGAGCGATAACACCAAATTTAACACACCTGTTCCCCATTCACACCTGAGACCTTGTAACACTAATGAGTCACATGACACCAGGGAGGGAAAATGACTAATTGGGCCCAATTTGGACATTTTCACTTAGGGGTGTACTCACTTTTGTTGCCAGCGGTTTAGACATTAATGGCTGTGTGTTGAGTTATTTTGAGGGGACAGCAAATTTACACTGTTATACAAGCTGTACACTCACTACTTTACATTGTAGCAAAGTGTCATTTCTTCAGATAGAATAAAATATTTACAAAAATGTGAGGGGTGTACTTACTTTTGTGAGATACTGTAGGTCAGTAGTAAGTCATGCAGAGTGTAGGGGTCAGTAGTAACATAGAGTTCAGAGGTCAGTAATATGTACGCAGAGCGCAGAGATCAGTAGTAAAATAAAAGATAGCATTTGGGAGTCAGTAGTATGTAACACAGAGGTCGGAGGTCAGTAGTATGTAACACAGGGGTCAGAGGTCAGTAGCAAGGTTTGCACAGTATAGGGGTCAGTAATTAGTAAAACAGAGTTTATAGGGCAGTAAATAGTGATGGAGAATGCAGAGTTCAGTAGGCAGTAATGCAGAGTGCAGAGGTTGGTAGTATCACTGAGTTTCAAGGTCAGTAGTAAGTAACACAGAGTTCAGGGGTCAGGTCAGTAGTAGGTCATGAAGAGTTCAGGGGTCAGTAGTATGTAATCCAGAGTGCATGGGTAAGTAACTCAGAGTGCAGCAGTCAGTAGTAATGCGGAGTTCAGAGATCAGTAGTAAGTGACACAGAATTCAGGGACCTTCAGTATTTGCTGCAGAGTTAAGAGGTCAGAAATATGTAACACAGAGTGCATGGAGGATCACTAGGTAATGCAGATTAAAGAGCTCAACCCTAGGGAGGTTGAGATCTGCCTAAGTGTCAGCTGTAGTGTCTAAGCTGTAGAGTTCAGGGGTCAGGGATAAGTAATGTAGAGTGAAGGGGTCAGGGGTAAGTAATGCAGAGTGCAGGGGTAAGTAATGCAGAGTGCAGAGGTCAGGGGTAGGTAATGTAGAGTGCAGGGGTCAGGGGTAAGTAATGTAGAGTGCAGGGGTCATGGGTAAATAATGCAGAGTGCAGGGGTCAGGGGTAAGTAATGTAGTGTAGTGTCTAAGCTGTAGAGTGCAGGGGTCAGGGGTAAGTAATGTAGAGTGAAGGGGTCAGGGGTAAGTAATGCAGAGTGCAGGGGTCAGGGATAAGTAATGTAGAGTGAAGGGGTCAGGGATAAGTAATGCAGAGTGCAAGGGTCAGGGATAAGTAATGTAGAGTGCAGGGGTCCAGGGTAAGTAATGCAGAGTGCAGGGGTCAGGGGTAAGTAATGTAGAGTGCAGTGGTGAGGGGTAAGTAATGTAGAGTGCAGTGGTCAGGGGTAAGTAATGTAGAGTGCTGGGGTCAGGGGTAATAAATGTAGAGTGCAGTGGTCAGGGGTAAGTAATGTAGAGTGCTGGGGTCAGGGGTAAGTAATGCAGAGTGCAGGAGTCAGGGGTAGGTAATGTAGAGTGCAGTGGTGAGGGGTAAGTAATGTAGAGGGTAGGGGTCCAGGGTAAGTAATGCAGAGTGAAGGGGTCAGGGGTAAGTAATGTAGAATGCTGGGGTCAGGGGGTAAGTAATGTAGAGTGCAGTGGTCAGGGGTAAGTAATGTAGAGTACAGGGGTCAGGGGTAGGTAATGCAGAGTGCAGGGGTCCAGGGTAAATAATGCAGAGTTCAGGAGTCAGGGGTAAGTAATGTAGAGTGCAGGGGTAAGTCGTGTAGAGTGCAGGGGTCAGAGGTAAGTAATGTAGAGTGCAGGGGTCAGATGTAAGTAATGTAGTGTGCAGGGGTAAGTAGTGTAGTGTAGTATCTAAGCTGTAGAGTGCAGGGGTCAGGGGTAAGTAATGTAGAGTGAAGGAGTCAGGGGTAAGTAACGCAGAGTGCAGGGGTCAGGGGTAAGTAATGCAGAGTGCAGAGGACAGGGAAAAGTAATGTAGAGTGCAGGGGTCCAGGGTAAGTAATGCAGGGTGCAGGGGTAAGTAATGTAGAGTGCAGTGGTCAGGGGTAAGTAATGTAGAGTGCAGGGGTTAGGAGTAAGTAATGTAGAGTGCAGTGGTGAGGGGTAAGTAATGTAGAGTGCAGTGGTCAGGGGTAAGTAATGTAGAGTGCTGGGGTCAGGGGTAATAAATGTAGAGTGCAGTGGTCAGGGGTAAGTAATGTAGAGTGCTGGGGTCAGGGGTAAGTAATGCAGAGTGCAGGAGTCAGGGGTAGGTAATGTAGAGTGCAGTGGTGAGGGGTAAGTAATGTAGAGGGTAGGGGTCCAGGGTAAGTAATGCAGAGTGAAGGGGTCAGGGGTAAGTAATGTAGAATGCTGGGGTCAGGGGGTAAGTAATGTAGAGTGCAGTGGTCAGGGGTAAGTAATGTAGAGTACAGGGGTCAGGGGTAGGTAATGCAGAGTGCAGGGGTCCAGGGTAAATAATGCAGAGTTCAGGAGTCAGGGGTAAGTAATGTAGAGTGCAGGGGTAAGTCATGTAGAGTGCAGGGGTCAGAGGTAAGTAATGTAGAGTGCAGGGGTCAGATGTAAGTAATGTAGTGTGCAGGGGTAAGTAGTGTAGTGTAGTATCTAAGCTGTAGAGTGCAGGGGTCAGGGGTAAGTAATGTAGAGTGAAGGAGTCAGGGGTAAGTAACGCAGAGTGCAGGGGTCAGGGGTAAGTAATGCAGAGTGCAGAGGACAGGGAAAAGTAATGTAGAGTGCAGGGGTCCAGGGTAAGTAATGCAGGGTGCAGGGGTAAGTAATGTAGAGTGCAGTGGTCAGGGGTAAGTAATGTAGAGTGCAGGGGTTAGGAGTAAGTAATGTAGAGTGCCAGGGTCAGGGGTAAGTAATGTAAAGTTCAGGAGTCTGGGGTAAGTAATGTAGAGTGCAGTGGTCAGGGGTAAGTAATGTAGAGTGCAGGGGTCAGGGGTAAGTAATGTAGAGTGCAGAAGTCAGGGATAAGTAATGTAGAGTGCAGGGGTTAGGGGTAAGTAATGTAGAGTGCAGGGGTCAGGGGTAAGTAATGTAGAGTGCAGTGGTCAGGGGTAAGTAATGTATAGTGCAGGGGTTAGGGGTAAGTAATGTAGAGTGCTAGGGTCAGGGGTAAGTAATGTAAAGTTCAGGAGTCTGGGGTAAGTAATGTAGAGTGCAGTGGTCAGGGGTAAGTAATGCAGGGTGCAGGGGTCAGGGGTAAGTAATGTAGAGTGCAGGGGTCAGGGGTAAGTAATGTAAAGTTCAGGAGTCTGGGGTAAGTAATGTAGAGTGCTAGGGTCAGGGGTAAGTAATGTAAAGTTCAGGAGTCTGGGGTAAGTAATGTAGAGTACAGGGGTCAGGGGTAAGTAATGTAAAGTTCAGGAGTCTGGGGTAAGTAATGTAGAGTGCTAGGGTCAGGGGTAAGTAATGTAAAGTTCAGGAGTCTGGGGTAAGTAATGTAGAGTGCTAGGGTCAGGGGTAAGTAATGTAAAGTTCAGGAGTCTGGGGTAAGTAATGTAGAGTACAGGGGTCAGGGGTAAGTAATGTAAAGTTCAGGAGTCTGGGGTAAGTAATGTAGAGTGCAGTGGTCAGGGGTAAGTAATGTAGAGTGCTAGGGTCAGGGGTAAGTAATGTAAAGTTCAGGAGTCTGGGGTAAGTAATGTAGAGTGCTAGGGTCAGGGGTAAGTAATGTAAAGTTCAGGAGTCTGGGGTAAGTAATGTAGAGTACAGGGGTCAGGGGTAAGTAATGTAAAGTTCAGGAGTCTGGGGTAAGTAATGTAGAGTGCAGTGGTCAGGGGTAAGTAATGTAGAGTGCTAGGGTCAGGGGTAAGTAATGTAAAGTTCAGGAGTCTGGGGTAAGTAATGTAGAGTGCTAGGGTCAGGGGTAAGTAATGTAAAGTTCAGGAGTCTGGGGTAAGTAATGTAGAGTGCAGTGGTCAGGGGTAAGTAATGTAGAGTGCAGGGGACAAGGGTAAGTAATGTAGAGTGCAGGCAGAAGTCAGGGATAACTAATGTAGAGTGCAGGGGGTCAGGGGTAAGTAATGTAGAGTGCAGGGGTCAGGGGTAAGTAATGTATAGTGCAGGGGTCAGTAGTAACAAAGAATGAAGAAGGTCAGTACAGTATATGTAATGCATCGTGCAGGGGACAGCAGTATGTAATACAGGGTTCAGGGGTCAGTAAGTAACACACCATGCACAAATCAGGAGTACCTAACACGCATCTCTCTCCAGAAAAGCCCAATAAGTTTAATTTGGAGTACAGCATGCTATTGGCTGAAAAACATACGTCAATAGACAGAGGTCCACAAAGTGTCCCTGATGTAGCAGGACACAGCCCACAGATGTCCTTATTATTGACAGATCTTTGGAGTGACATAGATTTGCTATTTGCTGTAACAACCCTCAATGTTCAGCCAGGTTACAAATACCTTCAGCTCCTTTTTGCTCCTATTGCTGAAAATAACAGTTCTGGCGGATACAGGAAATAACAGTTGATGTAGTGAACTGAGCCTGTTGGGTCTTTAACCACTTAAGCCCCGGAGGATTTGGCTGCTAAAGGACCAGGGTTTTTTTTGCGATTTTTTACTGCGTGACTTTAACGGACAATTGCGCGGTCGTGCGAAGCTGTACCTAAACGAATTTGACGTCCTTTTTTTCCCACAAACAGAGCTTTCTTTTGGTGGTATTTGATCACCTGTGCGATTTTTTGATCACGCGCTATAAACAAAAAAAGAGCGTAAATTTTGCAAAAATAACAATATTTTTCACATTTTTATATATGAAATTCCCCAAAAAAAAATGTAAAAATCAAAATTTTTTAACATTTTTCGGCCAATTTGTTTTATGCTACCTATGTTTGGTAAAAAAAATTGCAAAAAGCGTATTTTGATTGGTTTGCGCAAAAGTTATCGCGTTTACTAACAAAGGGAAAGATTTTTGTCATTTTTGGTGTTTTTTTTTTTAACGCGTAATGGCGGCGATCTGTGATTTTTTTTTTCGGTACTGCGACATTGCGGCGGACAGATTGGACCCTTGACTGACATTTTTGACACTTTTGGGGGTACCAGTGACATTACTGCAGTAATCAGTGCTATACATATGCACTGTTACTGCAAAAATGACACTGGCAGGGAAGGGGTTAACTTTATTGGACAGGGAGGGGTTAAGTGTGTCCTAGGGGCGTGATATTAACTGTGCAGGGACATTGCTATTGGTGTAAAAGCAAAGATCAACCGTTCTACATAGTAGAACCGTCTGATCTTCATTTTTACACAGGGAGAACTGACAGGCAGCTTGTTTACACAAGCCGCTCTGTCTTTCTCCCTTCACAGGAGCGATCGTAGTGTGACTGGCGGACATCGAGTCCGCCGGTCACACGCACTGACTTGTCTGTGAACGAGCCGCGGCGGGCGCGCGCCCGCCCGCAATAGGCTCGCAAGTTAGTGACAGGCGAGTGACGTATCGATACGTCACTCTGCCTGGCCGGGGCTGACCGCCGCAGTATATAGTCGTGCGGCGGTCGGCAACCGGTTAAATATATACTGCTACACCAAGCAACTCTGCAAGCGTAACCCTTTATAAACATTGTTTTGCAATTGGTTGCATTCAGGGGATTTGGTGTTCAGTAGAGTTGAGGTCAGGGTTCTGTGCAGGCCACTTGAGTTCTTCCTCACCAAACTGGTCATACCATGTCTCTATGGAGCTGGCTTTGAGTACACGGGTACAGTCCTGCTGGAACACAAAAGAGTCTTCCCCACACCTTTACCTCAAGGTTGGAAGACCACCATTGTCCACAATGTATAATGTAGTATTAACAGTACTCCTCACTGGAGACACCTGAACTCTGTCATTTGGTCCACATACTGTTTACCATATAGTGTAGACCAGGGTTCTCCAAACTGCGGCCCGAGGGCCAGATGTGGCCCTTTGCTGGTCTTTATCTGGCCCTCGGGGCACTATTCCTCCCACTGATATGAGGCACTATACTTATAATTCTTCCACCGATACCAATGATGGGATACTATTCCCCCTACTAATAGGGGCACTGCTCCTTTCTCCTATTGACCATCAAACCTGAGGCCATATTTATTCTCATTGACGTTTACTGCCCCTGCGGACCACAATCCGGCGCTCCTAAAAGTCTGAAGTATAATAAACTGGCCCTTTGTTTAAAATATTTGGAGACCCCTGGTGTAGACCTTCACATAGTTCATCTTCTGTTATCCATAGTCTATATTATCTCTACAGGGCTTCTCCAATCACCTCTAAAGATAAAGATCCCATCTCCTCTATGGCCAACCAAACCACTCAATTTGAATTTGAACTTACTGGTTTCCCAGGAGTCCCTCAGAATTTCCATATGCTGACGTCATTCATTTTATTTATTATGTACATCATTATGGTTATCACCAATGGTGCTGTCTTCGTTTTGATCACCCTAAAGGAGAAGCTACGCAAGCCTATGTACATTCTTATCGCCAATTTAGCATTTTCTGACTTTCTCTTCGACGCGGCTACCTTGCCTAAAATGATTGCCAAGTATTGGTTGGACGGTGGTAAAATATCTTTCCTTGCCTGCTTTGTGCAAATGCATCTGGTCCACTGGTTGGCTGGAATGGACTGCCTAATCCTAATGTTGATGGCTTTTGACCGGTACATCGCTATCTGCAACCCACTGAGGTATACGTCTACAATTACCTACAAATTGATCGTGTTCAGCTGCAGTTCTATGTGGTTCACCTGGGCTCTCATTCAGTTAGACATCATAATAATAGCCAAGCACCCATTCTGTGGTCCCAATAAGGTCCTCAGCTTCTTCTGCAACACCTCGACTGTCTTGCGCTTGGCTTGTGACGACGTTAATTCATCTCGAGAAATTCTTCTAAGTGTAGGCTTGGTGGTACTTTTCGGGACTCTAGCCCTCATCATTTTATCCTATATCGCCATCCTATTTTCTATTCTCTCACTGAGCCATTCGGACGGTTGGTGGAAGGCGTTTTATACATGTGTGACGCATTTACTGGTAATCATCCTGTTTTATATCCCGCGGGTGTTTGTCTACATAGCCAATTATGTAAAGTTGGTCCTCACTCCTGACCTGGGGGTCTTCCTCATTGTCTTACAATCCTATCTGCCACATCTAGCCAACCCTTTTATATACTGTCTGAGAACCGAAGAGATCAAGAACATTATTTCCAGTACTTTAAAAAAAAAAAAAAGGAAATGTTAACTCGAAAGTATGATTGACACTTTTGCTAATGTAGAAGGTTTAGAGTTTAAAGCGGAACTTCACTCTCTTAATCAACATTGACCATTTTTATTCCTTATGTTGCTACAATTAGTAAATATATAGGAAAGTACACTATATTGTCAAAAGTATTGGGACGCCTGCCTTTACACGCACATGAACTTTAATGGCATCCCAGTCTTAGTCCGTAGGGTTCAATATTGAGTTGGCCCAACCTTTGCAGCTATAACAGCTTCAACTCTTCTGGGAAGGCTGTCCACAAGGTTTAGGAGTGTGTCTATGGAAATGTTTGACCAGTCTTCCAGAAGCGCCTTTGTGAGGTCAGGCACTGAAGTTGGATTAAAAGGCCTGGCTCGCAGTCTCCACTCTATTTCATCCCAAAGGTGTTCTATCTTGTTGAGGTCAGTACTCTGTGTGGGGCAGTCAAGTTCCTCCACCCCAAACTCGCTCATCCATGTCTTTATAGACCTTGCTTTGTGCACTGGTCCAAATCATTTATTGGAGGGGGGCAGGGGAGGACTGGGCCAAGGGGCAGGGGGGAAATTGCCCCCCCCCCCCCCGGGCCACTCTGATGCCCCATAAAAAGCCTTCACTGCTTCTGTCACAGACATGCCTAAAGGATTCCTGGTGCAGAGAAGTAAAAAGTCCCCACTGCTGACCTACTGAGTGCGGGATAAAGACAAGAACAGAGCGCAGGCCCCTACCCCCCAGCATGGATGGTGTAAACTGTGTCTGAGCATAGGTCGGTTCCATGCACCAATGGAGACTCTTCTCCTCCGGCCAGCCCTGACCAAACTGCCCCAGCTCCCCCCCAACTGCCCCTGCTGGCCAGGTCAGAAAACCAGATTCGGCCGGTGAGTAGAGAGTACCTGCAGCGGAGGCTCAGCCTGGAATGGGGGTCAGGAGAAGGCTGGGAAGAGAGAGAGTGGGAGGGGGGCCGAGTTGCTGCACCATGGGCCTCTGGTTTGTACTTGCCCCCTGGGCTGAAAGTTGCCAGTCAGCCCCTGGAGGGGGGATTATGGTGTGGGGTTGTTTTTCAGGGGATGGGCTTGGCCCCTTAGTTCCAGTGAAGGGAACTCTTAAGGCGTCAGCATACCAAGACATTTTGGACAATTCCATGTTGCCAACTTTGTAGGAATAGTTTGGGGATGGCCCTTTCCTGTTCCAACATGACTGCACACGGGTGCATAAAGCAAGGTCCACTGGAACTAAGGGGCCAAGCCCAACCTCTGAAAAACAACCCCACTCCGTAATCCCCCCTCCACCAAATGATTTGAACCAGTTCACAAAGCAAGGTCCATGAAGACATGGTGGAGCGAGTTTGGGGTAGAGGAACTTGACTGGCCTTCACAGAGTCCTGACCTCAACCCGATAGAACACCTTTGGGATGAACTAGAGCAGAGACTGCGAGCCAGACCTGACCTCACAAATGAGCTTCTGGAAGAATGGTCAAACATTCCCATAGACACACTCCTAAACCTTGTGGACGGCCTTCCCAGAAGAGTTGAAGCTGTTATAGCTGCAAAGGTTGGGCCAACTCAATATTGAACCCTACGGACTAAGACTGGGATGCCATTAAAGTTCATGTGTGTGTAAAGGCAGGCGTCCCAATACTTTGACAATATAGTGTATATAATTTTTACGCGTTTTACCCTTTTTTTTTTACATTTCTCCAGTTACTTCCTGGTTTCCATGAGTAGGCCAATGATGTCATACATCCCAGAAGTCTTAAAGAGGGGAGGGGGGCTTTTTTCAGCTAAGCACACCCTCTCCTACCGGCATGCCTAAGGGCAGGTGGATTCCAGGAAGTAAATGCTACATGAAGCATCTGCCCTTACTCAAAATGGCCACTGCCAGAGATGCTGGGGGGGGGGGGGTGTTTTTCAAAGTGATTTCTCAACAAAATAAACCATGGAGACACGGATAAATGGATGGGGGAGTTTGCTTTGAATATTAAAAATAAATTAAAATAGCATTATTGGTTTGTGGTGCTCAGATGAAGCGTTAGGCTTTATTGGCCAATGTAAAGCTACAACATTTTTTTATGTTGGATTGAGCAGAAAATTGGGTTATCTGGGTTTTGGAAAAAAAAAAGGTGTGGATAATGGCATGCAGCATCCCATTGACTTCAATGCAACAGCTCCCCCTAGTGACTTCATTACAAAATTACATCCCATTGACTTCAATTCAACAGCACCCCTTAGTGACTTCAATGCAAAATTACGTCCCATTGACTTCAATGCAACAGCGCCCCCTAGTGACTTCAATGCAAAATTATGTCCCATTGACTATAATGCAACAGCACTCCCTAGTGACTTCATTACAAAATTATGTCCTATTGACTTCAATGCAACAGCACCCCCTAGTGACTTCATTACAAAATTACATCCCAATGTCTTCAATGCAACAGCACCCCCTAGTGACTTCAATGCAAAATGATGTCCCATTGACTTCAATGCAACAGCACTCCCTAGTGACTTCATTACAAAATGATGTCCCATTGACTTCAATGCAACAGCACTCCCTAGTGACTTCATTACAAAATTAAGTCCCATTGACTTCAATGCAACAATGCCCCTAGTGACTTCAATGCAAAATTACGTCCTATTGACTTCAATGCAACAGCACCCCCTAATGACTTCAATGCAAAATTACGTCCTATTGACTTCAATGCAACAACGCCCCTAGTGACTTCAATGCAAAATTACATCCTATTGATTTCAATGCAACAGCACCCCCTAATGACTTCAATGCAAAATTACGTCCCATTGACTTCAATGCAACAGCACCCTCTAGGGACTTCAATGCAAAATGACGTCCCATTGACTTCAATGCAACAGCACCCCCTAGTGACTTCAATGCAAAATTACATCGTATTGACTTCAATGCAACAGCACCCCCTAATGACTTCAATGCAAAATTACATCCTATTGACTTCAATGCAACAGCACCCCCTAATGACTTCAATGCAAAATTACGTCCCATTGACTTCAATGCAACAGCACCCTCTAGGGACTTCAATGCAAAATGACGTCCCATTGACTTCAATACAAAAGCACCCCCTAGTGACTTCATTACAAAATTACGTCCCATTGACTTCAATTCAACAGCACCCCCTAGTGACTTCAATGCAAAATTACGTCCCCTTGACTTCAATGCAACAACGCCCCCTAGTGACTTCAATGCAAAATTACGTCCTATTGACTTCAATGCAACAACGCCCCCTATTCACTTCAATGCAAAATTACGTCCTATTGACTTCAATGCAACAACGCCCCCTAGTGACTTCAATGCAAAATTACGTCCTATTGACTTCAATGCAAAAACACCCCCTAGTGACTTCAATGCAAAATTACGTCCTATTGACTTCAATGCAAAAACGCCCCCTAGTGACTTCAATGCAAAATTACGTCCTATTGACTTCAATGCAACAACGCCCCTAGTGACTTCAATGCAAAATTACGTCCTATTGACTTCAATGCAAAAACGCCCCCTAGTGACTTCAATGCAAAATTACGTCCTATTGACTTCAATGCAAAAACGCCCCCTAGTGACTTCAATGCAAAATTACGTCCTATTGACTTCAATGCAAAAACGCCCCCTAGTGACTTCAATGCAAAATTACGTCCTATTGACTTCAATGCAAAAACGCCCCCTAGTGACTTCAATGCAAAATTACGTCCTATTGACTTCAATGCAAAAACGCCCCCTAGTAGAGCTGCACGATTCTGGATAAAATGAGAATCACACATTTTTTGCTTGGAATAAAGATCACGTTTCTCAGGGTGACATCATCTTTTACATTATACAAATAAATTGGGATAACTTTACTGTGTCTGTTTTTTTTTTTAAATTCATTAAAGTGTATTTTTTTCCCAAAAAAACTGCGTTTGAAAGACTTCTGCGCAAATACAGTGTGACATAAAAGATTGCAACGACTGCCATTTTATTCTCTAGGGTCTCTGCTAAAAAGAAATATATATAAATATATAATGTTTGGGGGGTTCTAAGTAATTTTCTAGCAACGAATATTGGTTTTAACTTGTAAACAACAAGTGTCAGAAAAAGGCTTAATCTTTAACCACTCGCCCACCAGCGGCAGGTCGTCAGTTTCCCCCAAATCGCCATACCTATACGGCAGTTCGTGGGAGCCTAAAATGTTAAAAAAAACAATTTTTTTAAAACATTTTAGGCCAATTTGTTTTCTGCTACATATTTTTGGTAAAGAAAAAAATCGCAATAAGCGTATTTTGATTGGTTTGCGCAAAAGTCTACTAACTACGGGAAAGATTTATGTCATTTTTATTGTTTTTTTTTTTGTTTACTAGTAATGGCGGCAGTCTGCGATTTTTAGCGGGACTGCGACATTGCAGATCGGACCCCTAACTGACATTTTTTACACTTTTGGGGGGTACCAGTGACATTACTACAGTAATCAGTGCTAAAAAATATGCACTGTCACTGTACTAATGACACTGGCAGGGAAGGGATTAACCCTGTGGGTGATCAAAAGGGTTAAATGTAAGCCTAGGGGTAGGGCTGCTGTTAGAAATCGCAGGGCCCCGTACAGACCACCTGGCAGGGCCCCCCCAAGAAAATATTAAAGATATATTTAGCTAAAATTACAACAAAATCACTATTAGGAGACACAAATATAACATAACTCGCATAATTCCTGCTAAATCTAAAAAAAAAAAACTATGTTAAATAAAAAAGAAGATGAGATGAGAAAAATATACAGGCTGGGCAGTCGGAGCTCAGTGATCAGAGAGACAGAGAGAGAGAAACAAAGTTACAAATAAACTCCTGAGCAGAGATAAGTGCTGGAACAGATAAAAGCTGATAGCAGGGAGAGGGACAGATCAGATTCAGGTGCTGGAGGAAGAGTTCTGTATTTGTTGTTCATCACTAATCCCCCTCTCTGTGTGGGCCCCCCTGTGTGCTAGGGCCCCCTACAAGAGGGCTGGTGGTCCCCCCCCTATCAGTGGCCCTGCCTAGGGGAGTGTTTCTAACCGTATGGGGGAGGGGCTTGTGGAATGATCATAGAGACCTGTGATCCTATATAGAAGGATCACAGGCGCTCTGTGATCATTCCAGGGAGAAGAACGGTCAGCTGTGTTTACAACAGCCAACCGTCCTTCTCTCTCAGCAGGGAGCGATTGCGGGTGTAATGCAGCAATTGGAGCCGCCTGACCGTGCATCGGATTTCCTGCTGCCAAGTGGGGGCGGGAGTGCTCCATCAGCGGCCCGCGCTCGCCCCCTAGCAGCAGGCGCGTGGCCAACGTAGGGCTACGTCGGTTCGCGCAGGAGGGGCTGCCTGCCGCAGTATATTACGGAAGAGGTTAAACCAGCCTTAGTAAAGGTATTCAGAAACAGGATGATACATAAGTGAAATACATGTAGGCAGGTGCAGTCTACTTTCTTCACTGCAGGTGGCGCTCACTGCAATGGCACTGCTGCTATCCCATGTGACTCTGACAGCCATCCTGGGTCAGGCAGAGCCTATTTAAGGCCCTTCTCCCAAGTTTGGGGCATTTTGCGAGTTGGCAGTGTAGGAAAAGGTACCAACACTGTCAGGGACAGTGTTAGTGGTAAGGAAAGGTTCCTGACGAAGAGGGAAAGCATAGGGTCGCACAGTGGTGTAGTGGTTAGCACTTTTTGCCTAGCAGCTAAAGGGTTGCTGGTTTGAATCCCAACCACGACACTACCTGCCTGGAGTTTGCATGTCCTCCCTGTGCCTGTGTGGGTTTCCTCCCACACTCCAAAGACATGCTGGTAGGTAAATTGGCCCTGGTATGTGTATGTATGAATGTTTGTTAGGGACCTTAGATTGTAAGCTCCTTGAGGGCAGGGACTGAGGTCAATGCACAATGTATAGCGCTGTGTAAATTGACGGCGCTATATAAGTACCTGAAATAAATAAATAAACTCCTCTGGACATCTTCCCGATTCGGCACAAGATGGTCGGGCCGCATTTTGCCTTCTTCACAGGTGCTATCACCCCAGCTCAGCATCGCTCCATTCACATTGCTGAAAACCATTGGTGTACCCGGTTGGGAGGGGGGGGGGGGTCTTCCCTCCGGGTTCTGTTGTGGACTGTTTTTGCATAATTTAATGCAAGATATTTATTGCACCCATCTATGTGAATTATTGCCACCAAACCACAATGCACACAGAGTGAAGTGAAGCTGAGTAAAGTTCACCAAAAATTCTCTACCTACAGTGCTTTGAAAAAGTATTCGCACCCCTTGACATTTTCTAGAGTGTAAGCTCTAAGGAGAAGGGCCCTCTAATTCCTCCTGTATTGAATTGTATTGTAACTGTATTGTCTTCCCCAGTGGCGGCTGGTGCTTCATGGGTACGGGGGGGGGGCATCAGATGGATCACACCCCCCCCAGACCCCACCAGCTCCAGCCCGCACACCTAATTCCCCCCCTCCCGGTCGCCGGCTCACTCACCTTGGGCAGGCAGCGTCGGACTTCGCCCTCAGTCTCCTCCCTCCTCCTCCTCCTCCTTAGCCAATAGCATGGCTTCTCCTTTTCGGCCAATCAGGAAACGGGTCTCAGGACCCGCTTCCTGATTGGCCAGGAGGAGAATCAGTGTGGCAATAACGAATATTCATTCACTATTGTCACACAACTGGGTGGGCTTAGGAAGCCCACCTTTTTTTGAAGCCTTTTAGAGCCTCTGGCTCTAATCACGTGCTTAAAAAAAAAAAAAAACACCATTGGAATCCATGCATCCGGCACCCTGCATGTAGATTAGAGGGCCAGACGCATGGATGGGGGGGGGGGGGGGGGCGGCGCCCCTGTGCCCCCAATGGACGGGCCGCCACTGGTCTTCCCTCATATTGTAAAGCGCTGCATAAACTGTGAATGTATTTTATTGGAATTGTATGTGATAGACCGACACAAAGTGGCACATAATTGTGAAGTGGAAGAAAAATGATAAATGATACAAATAAATCTGTGAAAAGTGTGGTGTGCATTTGTATTCCATTCCATTGTAGCTCTGGCTGGATGTTTTGGGTCGTTGTCCTGCTGGAAGGTGAACCTCCGCCCCAGTCTCAAGCCTTTTGCAGACTCTAAGAGCCCTTTGACACTGAGGCACTTGAAAACTGCCCATAAAACTCTCAGGGCTGTCTTTAAGGCAGGGCAAAAGGGGAAGCTGCCCCGGGCCCAGTCATTGTTGCAGGGCCCAAAGTAGCTGCCCCTTGAGCCCGCACTGCCCGCAAATAGTTGGATAAGTGGATTTGGGAGGGCCCAAGAATATGTTTGCCCAGGGTCAAATCAATATTAAAGATGGCCCTGAATACTCTAGGTCCTTTTGCAGCACTTTTGAGGCTCTAGCGGTGCGCTTTTTTAAGGACACGTGACGACTCAAAAACTGCTTCAAGAACCATCTTGAGGTGGTTTTACAGCACTTTTCAGGTGCCTTTGAGGCACTTCCCATTCACCCATTCATTTCACTGGAGAGAGGCGTTTTTAATGCTTTAAACATGCTCCAAGCAGGATTTTTTTTTTACTATTAAATACAGTAAAAAATACAAAGCTCACAAAATAAATGAAAACCCTAAAGTATTACCTCTGACACCAAAAACACACTTGCAGAAAAAAAAAAAGAGGAGGTTTAACCTAAAAAAAAAGGCCCCAACATTATAAATTAAAGGTTGGTATACTCCAAAAATTAAATAAATTAAATAAAACATCCAAATACCACACCTGAAAAAAAAAAAAAAAAGAGCCAATTTTCTGCAGAAAAAAAAAAAAAAAAAAAAAAAGTACAGCATTTTTGGACAGCAGCTTAACCACTTAAGCCCCGGAAGATTTTACCCCCTTCCTGACCAGGGCCTATTTTGCGATTCAGCACTGCGTGAATTTTTTTTTTTTACAAATAGATTTTTCTTTTATTAAACATATAAACAGAACAAGTAATTACAACTACATTACATTACTCTGCACAAGAACAAAACAAAACAGAACAACAACTCCCTTTGGGAGAGGGAGGGGAATACCAACAAGACAGTTTAAGGGCTGGAGGGAAAAAAAAAAATTATTTTTAATAAGTTCCTACTTCTGTCATTATGGAACAGGTGACATTGGGACGCCTACAGCATCAATCCAAGCTGACCACACTTTATCAAATTTTTTTGGGCAATTCCTACTACCGTATGTGAAACGGTAGAATGGAAGTGTCTTAGTAACGGCAGCTATCCAAGTTGATCGGGTGGGAGGTTCGGGTAGCTTCCATCGCAAAAGGATTTCTCTCCTAGCGTAAAACAAGGTATACATAATGCACATTTTATCGTATCTATCCCCTCCCACTTCTGTAAGGTTACTCAGTAGAGTTACCTTTGGGTCCAAGGGAATCGTAATGTCAAAAATTTCCCCAATAGTATCTGTCACGGCCTTCCAAAAGGTTGCCAGCTCCGGACATGACCAAACTACATGTATAAAGGTACCAATTCCATGCCCACATCTGGCACACGAGGGATCCTATGAGTAAAGGATTGGTTGAAGTAAAATAGTGAGCAATGGTCAAGCTGGATATATCCTCCTTTCTACTCACTTAAATGCCTTTTTTTCTCTGCTTCCCCCCGGCATCTAAGCACATTCCACCGCATACTGCTAGCTTGTCAGTTTGTCACTCCAATTATCTTTTACTCTTTATACACAGTATATGTTTACGCAGTGAACCGCTAATTTTATAAGTTAAATTATACTCATTCACAACTTATGCAATAAAACTAACATAGCAGATTGATATCAAGACTGGATGGACTTAAACCTCCCAATCTCCTAGCCATATTACTCTAGGGAAGGGGAGAGGAGGGGGAAAAGAAAAGGAAAGGAAAAGAAAAGGAATTGAGTGTTGTCTTCTCCCCCCCCTCCCTCTTTTTTTTTTTTTTTTTTTGGGGGGAGGAATGCCCAAAAATAAGGGGGGTGTACAGACACGCCGTGCAGTTGTAGCGGTGACCCCACCGTCCAAATCTACAATAACTATGGCATCTCAGACAGACCAGACAACAGCGATCAGGGTCGCAGAGCCGCCTGCAAGTTTAGAGACACTTATGCATGCCATAGTAGACTGTAAGACAGCCTTGACCTCTAAAATTGATAGTGTACAATCAGAGATTGGACTCATTCGTAAAGATATGGATACTTTTCGAGACAGAGTTACCGAGATGGAAACGCGGGTCTCAGGGGTAGAGGACGTACAGAAAGGTTACAACTCAGATGTTCAGCGGCTTGAAGCTAGGGTTAAGCAGCTGGAGATACGAGCAGAGGATGCAGAGAACCGCAATCGCAGGAACAATCTACGGATTATTGGTCTCCCGGAGGGGTCAGAGGGTGTAAACCCGGTGACCTTTATTGAGCACTTACTCCCGTCCATCTTTCCAGAAGCTAAATTCTCTGCTTTTTTCTCAGTGGTACGTGCACATCGGATACCAGTGAAACGAGGCCCTCCTGGCTCCCCTCCTCGCACATTTATTCTTAGGTTCCTACATTACGGAGACCGGGACACTGTCTTACGAGCGGCCCGCTCTCAGGGTGAAGTGAAATACGAGGGTGGTAAACTTTTTATTTTTCCAGATTATTCTGTCGAAACACAACGTCAGAGGAAATCGTTTGATCAAGCCCGTTTTAAGTTAAGAGAAAAGGGGTTGAAATATAGTACTTTGTTCCCGGCTAAATTGCGGGTTCAAGATGGTGAACACGTGCGTTATTTTTCTTCCCCTAAAGAGGTGTTATCCTGGCTTGAGACATATAAGTAAGACTGGACTTGAAAAAAAAAGTTTTTTTTTTTTTTTTTTTGGACTTCCTGGAAAACTGTAATCCATGATAAATTGTGATAATTTATAATATATATATGGTTAGTGACAATATATATGTATATGTATTTTTTTTTCTTTTTTTTTTTTTTCCATACAGTTTACTTTCCCAGATTTTATCCGATATCTGGGTGAGTTGATATATAACTATTTTTGTCCTTTTTGAACGCCGGAGTTTTCTCCCCTCTCCCCTTTTTTTTCTTCTTAAGGGGGGGGGGGGGTAATATAGTGCCTTTTTTGACACTTACCCTCTAGGGTGGACTATGAGGTCCGCGGTGGGTGGGATACAAACCCTCTCCAATTTTGGGGAGATGGGTGGGGTGGGGGGGGGGGGTGGGGATGTTTGAACATTACTCTGTTATTGTATTATTAGTTAATTTTTTCCTTTCCTTTTTTTTTTTTTTTTTTTTTTTTTTTTTTTTTTTTGTATTGGCACACAAATATATATATACCAAAATTTCTATTAAGAATGCAGATGAATACCAAATGGAGCAGCTTCTACCCGGGTTCTGGGGAATATTGTAATACTTATTACTTATTCATTATCCTTTAATACACCGTTTCATGAGTGGATATGGACTCTTTAACCTCCCTGGCGGTATGATTCTTTTGGATTTTAGGTGCTGAAAGCGGTACCATTATTTTAGGTGCTGAAAGCATGTAATTCTTGTGAATGAGCAGCCCAAACCAACTGTATACATTTATTATACATATTATATATATATATATATATATATATATATATATATATGTATGTATACATATATTATGTATACATATATTATATATATATATATACGTATATATATATATATATATATATATATATATATATATATATATATATAATGTATACAGTTGGTTTGGGCTGCTCATTCACAAGAATTACGTGTGTATATATATATATATATATATATATATATATATATATATATATATATATACATATATACATATATATGTATATATATATATAATATGTGTGTGTGTGTATATATATATATATGTATATGTGTATATATATATACGTATATATATATATATACTGTATATATATGTATATATATATATATATACTGTATATATATGTATATATATATATATATATATACATATATTTACATAAAAAGTACAGTAAAACTGCAGGAAAGGGCACTGGGGGGTAATGTAATGTGATTTTATTTTATTTTGAACGATATCAGTGTGTTTGGTGCATTTTACATTCGAATTTGCCGCCGGTTCCACCCCCCGGCGGACGTCACGTCGCCGGAGACGGAAGCCGGGGCTCGCAGACGATCGGGAGAGAGCTCCGCCGCCGCACACCGCTCGCAGACATCGCTGGATCCCGGAGAAAAGGTAAGTAAAACCTCCTCCAGCAACCAGCGATCTTCCTAGCGCTACCCCGAGTGTGACTCGGGGTTACCGCTTTTGGCACTAAAATCTAACCCCGAGTCACACTCGGGAATACCGCTAGGAAGGTTAAGGGTGATTTCTTGGAACACTAGGGGTTTGAATTCCCCGCAGAAAAGATCCTTAGTGTTCCAATATTTAAAATCTTTTAATCCCCATATATGTGTCCTTCAGGAGACCCACTTGCTGGGTACTCGAACGCTAGCTCTCAAGAAATCATGGGTTGGGCATCATTACCACTCTACGTTCTCTACGTACGCTCGTGGAGTTAGTATTCTTATCCATAAGTCTTTTCCGTTTAGATTACTGGATGTTTCCCTTGATCCGGATGGACGATTTGTTTTGCTCAATCTGCAGATATCATCTTTTAGTTTATTGCTGGTAGGGTTATATATACCCCCGCCGGCTTCAGTTAGGCTCCTGCATAAAATTTTGAAAGAAATTGCAAAATACGAGAATGATAACATACTTATTGTGGGTGATTTTAATATGGTTCCAAACCCGAAAATGGATAGAATGACTGGAGATTCGGCTACCAGAACGGATCTTGCCGAATGGGCAGAGACTTATGGGCTGACGGATCTGTGGCGTTGGCACCATCCCTACTCCAGGGAATATACCTGCCATTCCGCAACTTATAAATCCTTCTCTCGAATTGACTTAATGTTTGCAGGTGGTCCACTCCTATCTCGGGTGCGGGAGATTCGGGTTCTTCCTCGTGGGATCTCTGACCATGCTCCACTTCTACTAAATATGGAACTATCTGGCAACCCTTCTGACAGATTATGGCGATTATCCAGATATTGGATCTCTGATCCTGACATAAACCCTCTAGTGGCGCCTCAAATAGCCGCCTTTTGGGAGATAAACCCGGGCACGGCATCAGTGGCTATGGTCTGGGATGCCTTTAAAGTTTGCACCCGGGGGTATTACCAGACAGCTATTGGGAAGATCCAACGATACAGGCGAATAAATTTACTGCAAAAAGAAAAAGAGGCTAGAGATATGGAAAATTTGTATATTCAAACTAGAGACCCCACTCATTATACACAATTTCAAACTTTGATTAGGGAGGTAATGGGAATACGTACAGTTATCACACAGAAAAAACTTCTTTCTCAATCCCAACGTATTTTCGTACAAGGAGAGTATAATGGTAAAATGCTTGCGCAAATTTCTAGGGAACAGACAACTGGGTATAGTATAGCACACATTCAAGATCAATCAGGCATTCTTCATTCTAATCAAGAAACCATCAATCACAATTTTACTAAGTATTATCAGGCCCTATATAATACTAGGGTTAACTATTCAGGAGATGAATTAGATCACTATTTGCAGGTAGTGGACTTCCCGGTCTTAACCGATAAATATAGGGCCAAATTAGATGCCCCTATTACTCTTTTGGAGATCCAGGAAGTGGTGGCTTCCTTACAACCGGACAAAACACCAGGACCGGATGGAATTCCTGTCGAATTCTATAAGGCCCATATGGACCTTCTGGGCCCGCATCTATTAGCCACTCTTGTAG
Organism: Pelophylax lessonae; assembly: GCF_965119305.1. Lineage (NCBI taxonomy): Eukaryota > Metazoa > Chordata > Amphibia > Anura > Ranidae > Pelophylax > Pelophylax lessonae. The sequence continues at coordinate 736,680,043 of NC_138769.1, read as the reverse complement.
GATCTCTAAACGAGGGGGAACTCCCTAAAACAATGAGCGAAGCAGTTATTGTCGTCATCCCTAAATTAGGGAAGGATCCATCATTATGTTCATCATATAGACCTATTTCTTTATTAAATGTAGATGGGAAGATCCTTTCAAAGATTTTGGCTACTCGACTTAATAGTGTTATTACAGATTTGATTCATCCGGATCAAACTGGATTCATACCTGAACGGGGCACGGATATCAATATCCGGAGATTGTTTACACATATGGCCTTGGCGTCGGGGGAGGGAGCAGGTGTGGTCGCCTCCCTCGACGCCGAGAAAGCATTTGATTCTGTTGAGTGGCCATTTCTTTGGAAGATCTTAGCCAGTTTCGGGTTTGGCCCTAACTTTGTGTCATGGATTAAGCTTCTTTATGGGAACCCCACGGCTAGGGTCCGCACTAACTCATCGCTGTCGGGTAAATTCCCTCTATTGAGGGGTACCCGGCAGGGATGTCCGTTATCTCCGGCTTTGTTTGCCTTGGCTCTGGAGCCGCTCGCGATTATGTTGCGGGCGGACCCACAAGTCCGAGGCATTAAAGTGGGGGTCATTGAAGAGAAGTTGTCCTTGTATGCAGACGATACCCTGATTTATTTGGCTGATGCTTCCACTTCATTACATAGGGCCCTACAATTATTCAACATTTTTGGTCGTTTTTCAGGTATACGTATTAATTGGTCTAAGTCTGTCCTCTTTCCACTCCATCCATCGGTACCTTTAATTGATACTCAGACACCGTTGAAATGGGTACAGGACATGGTGTATCTGGGTATCAAAGTGGGTCCAACATTGGATGTGTACCAGCAAAATAACATCGACCCTTTAGTTTCACAATTAAATAAAAGGTGTGCGTCATGGCGCATGCTTCCCCTATCCCCGGTTGGTAGAATCAATTTATTAAAAATGAGTTATCTTCCAAAATTTTTGTATTTTTTTCGTAATTCCCCTATCGATATGACTAAAAACTTTTTTTCGAGATTAGACAGTTTGGTAACAACCTTTGTATGGGCCGGGCGTATTCCACGAGTCGCAAAGCGTACGTTATATCTCCCACTTGCAAAAGGGTGTTTAGCGCTTCCTAACTTTAAGCTGTACTTTTGGGCGGCTGTACTGGTGACGGTCCGGTGGTGGTTTTCCCAACCCAAAACTAACTCCGCAGTTACACTAGAAGCAGCATTGCTGGGTTCCTATGCGGCCCTTAGTAATCTGGTTTTCCGGGGTGAACGGGCACATCCTCAAATAACCAGTCTGATGAAGACGGTGCTGCGGATATGGACTCGGGCGCGGGTGATATATAATGCACCTCTACATATATCCCCCCACACTCCGTTGTGGGGTAATCCTAATCTATTACATTTGTACCAACTTCCTGAACCCCAGGTATGGGCTGCCAGAGGGATTGTCACCATGAAACATGTTATTAAAGATGGAAGACTTCTAGGGTTTGACGCACTCCAGTATACCTACTCATTGCCTCCCACTATGGTTTTTCGTTACCACCAGCTTAGTCATGCTATGCGGGCTCAGTTTCAAGGCCCTGTTATCTTGGAATCAGACCCTTTGGAGAAAAGGTTAACGTTCAAGGTAATAGGGAAAACTCTCTCTGCTATATACTCTATACTTTCAACAGATCATGGTCGGTCTCTTGAGAAAATCTATAATAAATGGAAGGACGATATCCCTGACCTGACGGTTGAAGATTGGGAGGACTCGGTTAATAATTATATCCCCTCAATGATAGCGGCTAGGGATAGATTTATACAACTTAAATTCTTACACAGAGCATACTATACGCCGCAACGTCTTGCTAGCACTGCGTGAATTTAACAGACAATTGCGCGGTCGGGCGACGCTGTGCCTAAACGAATTTGGCGTCCTTTTTTTCCCACAAACAGAGCTTTCTTTTGGTGGTATTTGATCACCTCTGCGATTTTTTGATCATGCGCTATAAACAAAAAAAGAGCGTCAATTTTGCAAAAATAGCAATATTTTTCACATTTATTTTATATGAAATTCCCCCCCAAAAAAAATGTAAAAAATCAACATTTTTTAACATTTTCGGCCAATTTGTTTTATGCTACCTATGTTTGGTAAAAAAAATTGCAAAAAGCGTATTTTGATTGGTTTGCGCAAAAGTTATCGCGTTTACTAACAAAGGGAAAGATTTTTGTTGTTTTTTTTAACGCGTAATGGCGGCGATCTGCGATTTTTTTTGCGGTACTGCGACATTGTGGCGGACAGATCGGACCCTTGACTGACATTTTTGACACTTTTGGGGTTACCAGTGACATTTCTACAGTAATCAGTGCTATACATATGCACTGTTACTGTAAAATTACACTGGCAGTGAAGGGGTAAACTTTTTTTGAGAGGGAGGGGCTGTGTGTGTCCCTAGGGGCGTGATTCTAACTGTGATTGGCTGTGGCTTCAGCTGTAGGAACAATGATCAACGGTCCTACATAGTAGAACCGTGTGATCGCCATTCATACACAGGGAAGAATGACAGGCGGTTTGTTTACATCAGCCGCCTGCCTTTCTCCCTCTGCAGCAACGATCGCCGAGTAACATGCGCGGGAGGTCCATGACCACGCGGGAGAGCGCCTCCGGGGGTGCGCGCTCGCTCCCTAGACCCTCACAGGCTAGCGACGTAGATCTACGTCACTCTGCCTGTGAGGGGCTGACTGCCGACGTAAATAGTCGTGCGGCAGTCGGCAAGTGGTTAAAGTGACCACTGACCTAAAATCAACCACACAATATAATGAAAGGCAAAAAGACCCAATAGTAAAAAAAAAAAAAAAGGAAATAGGTTGATTGCCCAGTAAGCTAGCAATCAGTATAGCCAGCAAGGGATGGGAGACGCTAAATCACCATCCCAGCTGGGTCAACACGCACGAGTCGCCCAAACACCAAGAAATAAAGAAAAGGAGGGGCATGGGATTTTTATGGTGCTGTATTGGTGGTGATTTAGCGTCTCTCCCATCCCTAGCTGGCTGGCTCTTCCACATTTGCCTCACGGAACATCCATGAATAAACCTTTACATTCTCATTAGGATGAAGGTGCCCTTATAACTTAACTATACATATCTGCATATTTTTCCTAGCAATCAGTATAGTTTAAGTATAGTTTCCTATCCGACCCTAATATCTCCCTATGCAGTTTGTCTGCTTTCTGTATCCTTTTCTGTATCAATCGAAGTGATGGTGAAACTTGGCACCCCAGATGTTTTGGAACTACATTTCCCATGATGCTCATGCACTCTGCAGTGTAGTTGAGCATCATGGGAAATGTAGTTCCGAAACATCTGGGGTGCCAAGATTCACCATCGCTGCTATAGATGCTCTGTGCCCCCTCTTTTTATAATGAGGGTGCTGGTTATCCATGAAGCCCAATATTGGCTCTTCTGGGTCTGCTGGTCATAGTTCAAATGGCAGGTAATGCTTTATAATTTAAAAAAAAATTATTCTGAGTGAATCTGCATAAAAACTTTCTGAGATTGTGACTCTCAAACTCACAGGATTTGCAGTAAACTCATGGCGGCAGTGAACCTCCTAATCCCCCCTTGGCTGTGAACCCAAACTTTATCTCTAATTGTAGATGTGATGGTCAAGTGTTCTCTTTTTGGCCATGTAGTGTGTGTTTCAACGCCAAGGGGGAAATATGTGCCACCTTGTAATAGCGATGGTTGGCGTTCCTAGAGCTTGACTCATTTTTGTCTCAATCAGGGATTGTAGGCCTAACTGGTATAAGCCTAACTTTTATTTTAGAGATGGACGGTGCCTTGAATGTGGGTGATATAAAATGAATTTGTTTAGGTGCACATTAATACATTCATGTTGACTTTAGGCCTGCTGGAACCCCAAATAGAGTTAAAAATATGAATTGGTAAGAGTCAAAGGATGTGGCTTGGGATAGACAAGACCCTACACAAATAAAATAATTTGAGCATTTTTTTTTTATGCCTTATATTCAACCTGCCCATGAAACTTGTAATTTGGTGCCATGTCTCCATGACTTTCCTCTACGTCTAATTCAGGTGTGGGGAACCTTTTTTCTGCCAAGGGCCATTTGGGTATTTATAAAACCATTCGGGGGCCGTACAAAATTATCACCTTAAAAATTAGCCTGTTATATTTGGTCAAACATTTAATTAACTCACCCCTAATGTGATGGCTGCAACTGCTTCTCTTTGGTGAGGTGTGTGATGTTAGCTGGTATTGATGATGTTGCTACTCGCAACAGGTTTTCCAGGTTTGAATCGGTCAGTCTGGAGCGCAGATGACTTTTTTGTGGTGGTAAGTTTTGAAAAGAACTACTGGCAGGTACTGCTGGTGGGTATAGCTGGCTGGTACTGCTGTGGGTACTGCTGGCTCAGGCTGGTTCTGCTGGCTTGTACTGTGCTGTGAATACTGCTGGATGGTACTGCTGGTTCAGGCTGATACTGCTGTGGGTACTGCTGGCTGGTACTGCTGTGGGTACTGCTGACTCAGGCTGGTACTGTGCTGTAGGTACTGCTGGCTCAGGCTGGTACTGTGCTGTGGGTACTGCTGGCTGGTACTGCTGGCTCAGGTGGGTACTGCTGGCTCAGGCGGGTACTGCTGGCATGTACTACTGGCTGGTATTGCTGTGGGTACTGATGGCTGGTACTGTGCTGTAGGTACTGCTGGCTGGTACGCATACGGCCCCCGAACTATAGGTTCCCCACCCCTGGTCTAATTCAATACAAAACATATACAAGGGTAGACTTGTAAAATTATGAACATCACTTTCAAAACTAAGGTAAACCTTAGGTAAATTACTTATAATGTGCGCTTGATGAAACTATACTGCATGTCCCTGTGAATGTTAAAGCGGAGTTCCGGCCACAAAATCAACCTAATCGATTTTGGGGCCATCCGCTTGCTGTTTGTTACCTGAAAAACAAATGGGTAGTTACGATTTTTTTTTTTTACTTACCTTATTATTGTAGAAAATATACTCCCCTTTCCTTCCACTTCCTCCCTCTGCGGCCGCGGCCCGCGCCGTCACTTCCTGTCCCGCAATGCGTCCTGGGAGCTCTTACTCATCACTCCCAGGATGCAATGGGCAGTGACGTAGGCGGCCGGCCGCTCCTCTCATCGCGTTATTTGCAAACAGGAAATAACGCGATGATAGGCATCCCTGTACTATGCCGATAGCATAGTACTGGGCATGCGCGAGATTTTGCGCTGCATTCACCGGCCCCTCTCTCGAACCAGGAAGCAGGGCATCCATTAACACACAGCGGCTTCAGGGGAACCCGGACAAAGATGGCGGCGCTCAGGACACATTTTATAAAGTAAGATTTTATAATTGCCAATCGATTATTACACTGTAAAAAACAGGATTAGTTGATGTATGAAGGGGGGGGGTGACAGTTTGGGAGGTATTGATAAAAAAAAAAAAACGATTCTGTGGCCGATACTCCGCTTTAAGTAGCTCCCATAGAGGGCAGACTATAATACTTCCCATCAATGTGGAGCACCATCTTCACCACAGTAGGATCTGTTAAAAACAGCCCTGGGTTTGAGCCAGATGGAGGACATGATCTTCTCCTAGAACCAGTCACAGCCTGTTCTTTCCTGTGTGGTGAGGGTATGCCTGGGTGTCACCAGGACACGAAGTGAAGAGAAAAACCTCCCAGTATGGACACAGACAGTAATAAAAAAACAGAGCTTCTAACATTTCTTTATTCTATCCAAAACTATAGAGAAAGGTTGGAAGGTATCTGTAGGCATTTATGTATTCTTATCTTCCAGCACTGGAAAGAAATTGGTCAGGTTACATCTGATTAAGCAGTGTGAGTGACAGAAATGTGTTCCCTTCTTTTCATCTTGAGTTTGGACCATCGGTCCTCAACCTTGAAGAGGCTCTTGTAGCAATAAGAAGATGTTTTTTTTGGGCTTTGAAGTCCCATTGTCCACAGTGATAGGTATAATAAAGGTTTATGATAAAATTGGAACATCCAGAGCTCTGCTCCTGTGTGTATACTCAGAATATATCCTTGGCTTACACCCCACCTACATAGGGTGTCATCCCTTCTTGATTCTGCATCGGTTCTTCTTACTCCAAAGGACGTGAGTTTTTATCTGCAAAGAGACAAGCCATTCAAAAGAGGTTCAGAGAAATATACAAAACAAGGCCTTTTTTAGTCAGTAGCTTTATAAGTTTCTACAAGTTACAATGTTTATAGTAGGGTTCGGAAAAAGATCAACCATAGAGAAAAAAGCGAACAAAAAGAGAGAGGTTGGGACTTTGAAAGAGAGATGTGACGAGGCTTACAGGAAAGAAAATCACATTTATGGATGGATACATAGAAATAAAAAATCGTACAACGAAGGTAAATTTACATAGACAAGGGGACCATCGGTTCGACCCGAACATTGGCTGTTCGAAATTCGGCCGAATTCCGAACTTTTTGCTGAAAAAGTTTCGGAATTCGGCAACCAGAACCGACCAAAATGCAATGGGACAGGAACTGGGCTTTAAAAGCCTGTGATTGGACCAGAACCATCAGTAAAACCCAATGGAGGGGGCAGGAGGATGCTAGGAATGTGATTGGAGTGACTAGGGGGTCCAGAGGCCAATCAGTAGTGAATACGCCCCCCAGTATATAAGATAGCCCCGCCAAATCTCTAGCACTGTAATACAGGGATGTGGAAGAGAGTGGAAGCAGTTCTGTTACTTCTGCTTCAAAAGTGTCATTTAGCAATTATTAGTGTGAGGAAAGGGATATCTAGTGTAGTTAGGGTGCTATTTTCCACTATAGTTAGATTAAAAAATCTAGTTTCTGTAGGGAAAATGTTAAGTGCCAGGGTGACCGTAGTGTAGTGTAGGGTGAACTGACTCTGACTGCTATGGCAGGGTGACCAAACCTCAGCTCCCGTGCAGGACACTCAGGGCCATGCCTCATTCCAGTGCCAACATCTACCCTATTGCAATGTAAGTGTTAGACATCTGAGGCCATTGCCTCTTTTTTTTTCTCCTCCTTCCAGTCTTCATTTACCATCATTTGCCATTTTCTTACATATTCATTTTTTATAGATCAAACATCTACTCCTGATGAAGTGGCATGTATTGGGTCCACGATACGCGTCGAGTCTATTGATGTTGTGACTATATCTAACTACTTTACCAAAATTGATTCATTGTATTCATTGATGTTGCAATTACTACTAATATATTCTTTACTTCTGGAAATTTGCCATGTTGGTGTTTATGAATATTGGATCTGAGACTATTTGTTAGTCTTTTTTTTTTTGTACCACCTTGTCTATGTAAATTTACCTTCGTTGTATGTTTTTTTATTTGTATGTATCCATCCATAAATGTGATTTTCTTTCCTGTAAGCCTTGTCACATCTCTCATTCAAAGTCCCAACCTCTCTCTTTTTGTTCATTGAACCAGGGATGGAGGTGTACGGCAGCTCCAACCGTGCATCTCATGTAAAGTCCTAAACTTCCCCCTCCTATACATAGAGAAAAAAGCAGGACTATGTGGGCTAAAAAAATAAAAATAAAAAAAATTTAAAAAAGTTTTTTTGGCCCACATAGTCCCGCTTTTTTCTCTATGGTTGATTATTTTCTGATACGTTCTGGGATGATGGCCAACCTAATCACGGTACTTTTTGCTTTCTAGTATGGTTTCTCAACCAGGGTTCTGTAGAATCCTAGGGTTCCTCCGGAGGTTGCTAGGGGTTCCTTGAGAAATGGGCAATTTCTGCCTCTCAGATAAGTTCCCAATGACACCATTGTTCCTTTTAGCTACCTTCCCATGATGACAGTAAGGAGCATTCTTCCCACTGATTGTCACACTAATGTGTAATGAGTTGTAGATTTTTAATTTTTAGCAGGGGTTCCCGGAGACCAGAAATTTATTTCAAGGGTTCCTCTGTGTTGTAAAGGTTGAAAATGGCTGGTTTATAGGCTGCAGCAGGGGCTAATCTGTGTCAGACACAGGGCTGCTTTTAGAAATGATAGGGCCCCGTTGTACAGTCCACCTGACTATGGGGGGATCAGAGCTCTGGTGGCGAGGTTGAATCATGAAGGGGGGGGGGGGGTTGCCTGGGCAAAGTTACTGGAACCAATCCCCTTGTGGCTCCCCCTGCAGAAGCTTAAACCCAGAAGAAGGGAGAGTAGGAGAAGTTGGCTTCACTGTGGGAAGTCAAAGGGAGACTAGTTCCAGTAATTGTACCCCCCTCTTGCTGCTTTGGGCCCCGCTGTTGAGCTCATGGAGCCCAGGCCCCCTACAGAAGCCATCCTCTTATTGATGGCCCTGGTCAGAAAAGACCAAGAACTGTACAGACACCGGGATTTACATCAAAGAGTACAACAGTAAAGCACACTAGATACTAGTGCATTTATTAACAATTAGACAAAAAAAAAAGGAATTACATTCCCAAGTAACGTGTAAGGAACTCACAGAACACTCATCACCAAGTACACAACCCTAACTATTCAAAACTTCCTCTTTATTGATCAGCTCATGGGGATCAATAGTCCAAAGATAAACCCAGGCATCTGTGCACCCCAAACTTAAAGCCCAACTCTGGTAATAGTAAAAGTGCACCATAGAGTTAATTGCTTGTTTCTTTCAAAAGAGAAGGAAAAAGCACTTAACCAATCCTCTGCTCCCCTGGCAGATGGCATTTCTTTACGCCCCAGCAGTGGACTGTCCCTCAACTTCCATTTCCAATGCAGGGCTTTGGTCATAGACACCCGTTTTGTCCGATCTTTTGTGGTCCTATAGCATCTGTCATTAAATGGCAGACTGTGCCTGAAACACGGACCGAGCGACGCTGCCGTCCTGGACCGGCCAGCCCATCAGTCTAACGTGCCAGATCCCTGCCGCTCAGCAGTCATTGGTTGCTAGGACCGCGGACATCCCAGAATCCAATGATGGCAAATGTGCGCCTTGCCTCATCTTTCCTGACTCTCACTCCCTGCCTGCCTACAAGGTATGGTGTGACGCCACGTGTGTGCCCTGCCCCCTTCAGCAAGGTTCTCGGTGCAGCTCCCGCCCCCTGCAGTTTGCTACCTCTGCTGGTTCCCACTCCCTGCCTTCCATCAAGGTATGGTGTGAATGGACTTCACAGAGATTTACACGGGCACACTGATGGGCACGCTTTATGTAAAGGGGCACTCTGATGGGGACACCTGATGTAAAGGGGCACTCTGATGGTGACACCTATTGTAAAGGGGCACTCTGATGAGCACACCTGATGTGATGGGGACACCTGATGTAAGGGGGAACTGTGATGGGGACATCTAAAGTAAAGGGGCAATCTGATGAACACACCTGATTTGATGGGGACACCTAATGTAAAGGGGCACTCTGATGGGAACATCTAATGTAAAGGGGCACTCTGATGAACACACCTGATTTGATGGGGGATACCTGCTGTAAGGGGGGCACTGTGATGTGGACCCCTGATGTAAAGGGGCACTCTGATGGGGACATCTAATGTAAGTGGGCACTCTGATGAACACACCTGATTTGATGGGGACACCTGATGTAAAGGGGCACTCTGATGGGGACATATAATGTAAAGGGGCACTCTGATGAACATACCTGATGTGATGATGACACCTGATGTAAGGGGGCACTGTGATCGGGACACCTGATGTAAAGGGGCACTGTGATGGGGGCACCTGATGTAAAGAGACACTATGATGGGGACACCTAATGTAAAGGGGCACTCTGATGGGGACACATAATGTAAAGGAGCACTCTGATGGGGACACATAATGTAAAGGGACACTTTGATGGGGACACCTAATGTAAAGGGGCACTCTGATGGGGACACCTAATGTAAAGGGGCACTCTGATGGGGACACATAATGTAAAGGGGCACTCTGATGGGGACACATAATGTAAAGGGGCACTTTGATGGGGACACCTAATGTAATGGGGCACTCTGATGGGGACACCTAATGTGATGGGACACCTGATGTAAGGGAGCACTGTGATGGGGAGACCTGATGTAAAGGGGCACTCTGATGGAGACATCTAATGTAAAGGAGCACTCTGATGGGCACACCTGATGTAAGGGGGGACTTTGATGGTGACACCCTACGTAAGGGGTCACTGTGATGGGGGAACGTTAAATAATGGGGCACTCTGATGGGGACAAATGATGTTAGGGGGCACACTGATGGGAGACACCAGATTTAAGAGTGCCTTCTGATGCAGAAATCTGGTGTGAGTGGGCACTCTGATGGGGACACCTGATGTAAGGTGGCACTCTGATGGGAACACATTAGTTAAGGGGGTACTCTGATGGGTACATCTTATATAAGATGGTACTCGGACGGTGGCAACCAATTTATAAAAGTAGCCTGATGGGGGCACTCAATGTAATGAATTACTCCTGGTAGGGGCACCTGATGTAAGGGGGAGCACTAGTAGGGACATTTACATTTACAGAATATTACCAGAGTGTGTGGAGGAAACAGTTACAAAAGCGCCAGAGAGCGTGGGTTGAGCCAAAAAAAAAAATGGAGAGTATACACATACAATCTTTAATAGCACAGACTTGAGATTCAGATCTTGGCTGGAAGAAAATTTTAGTGACCGGACCTCTTTGAATTCTATAGCCCTGTCCTATATGGTAAGGGCATAGAGCTGCCCAGTGTAGATCTCCAAATTGGCCACTAGATGTCGCCATAGATAAGGCTGGAAACCCTGCAATGAAGAATTTGCAGCATAGATGTCTATGAAGCCACTGGAGGTTCCCAGAGCAGTGAGTGGTGGGTACCATAGATAGTGAATAAAGCCGGATACACAACTATACAATTTTCTTTAGATATTTTTTTCCTTTAGATTTACCAAAACCATATAAAATGATGTCAAACTTAAATACTTTCAATTTGTATGCAATCAGGCCAGCCCTTGTACTACATAGTTGAAGGTAAAACTAAAGGAATTTGAACCAAATTTGTGTAGTGTGTATCCTGCCTAAGTGCCAGCCCTGCCTCTGCCAGTATGGGCATATACAGGGATCTACGTAAATATTCTGGTGGGAGTCTGCCTGTTGGTCATTGTTCATAGGAAGCAGTGCAAGGACCACGGCGGTGAAGATGTAACCTTTTGAGGGTCTAGCTTCTGAGAGCTTCCCATTTTGAGGATCTAGCTTCTGAGAGCTTCCCCTAAGGGGGGAAGCATGGAAGGAGAGATGCAGGATTTATGGAACTCACATTGCTTGGGTATGGGATGTAGGATAAACCTCCTAAGAAGAACGGCCTGCTTCCCAACTTGGTTCTCTGCTCCAAACTCTTTCTGTTTGCAACTGAAGGATTGTGCCGCCACCATAGGGGATTGCTGTGTACATATAGGATTACCCATGTACCAGTAAAGGAGTTAAAAGTCTGTCACTGTATGGAGTTTTCCTTCTAACGTCCAAGGGGAACATCTTCTGGAAACAAAACCATGTGCAGAAGGGCCGATATGTGGAAGGAAGGTTTGGGACAGACCACTTGCTGGTTCTGGTTAGGCCAGGCTGGGGGCTTCCCAGGGGAAGTGTTTGCTATTGCATTTAAGTGAAGAACCCGGGTCCATGGTGCTTCAAGAAGATTAGGGGACCAACCTAGGCTTGGCAGGAGTGGGCTGAAGAGTCTTGCTGGTTAACCAACAGTCCTACTCTTAGAATTGACCTGGTTTTAGAATTTTCTTTTCCTACTAATCCTTTTTATTATTTTAATATTTATTATTAGTATCAAAAGAGTGTTTTGTTATAATTAGTGGAGATGAACTCGGGTGTCCTCCAAATTCACCTTTAGCCAAACCTTGAGCTTTTTCGTAATCCAGTGAGCTGTGGGCCAGGTCATTCCCCACTTCACAGCACACATATACAGAGGGAACACATGACCATAGTTGGTCAGTGACAATGAGTACCCTGACATGCAGCCCTCTTCTGTGGATACATGCCCATAGTTGGTCAATGGCATCGAGTTCCCTGACATTCAGCCCTCTTCTATGGATATATGACCATAGTTGGTCAATGACATTGAGTACCCTGACATGCAGCCCTCTTCTGTGGATACATGCTCATAGTTGGTCAATGGCATTGAGTACCCTGACATTCAGCCCTCTTCTGTAGATACATGCTCATAGTTGGTCAATGCAATTGAGTACCCTGACATTCAGCCCTCTTCTGTGGACACCTGCCCGTATTCGGTCAATGACATTGAGTACCCTGACATGCAGCCCTCTTCTGTGGATACATGACCATAGCTGGTCAATGACATCGAGTACCCGGACATGCAGCCCTCTTCTGTGGATACATGGCCATAGTTGGTCAATGACATCGAGTACCCTGACATGCACCCTCTTCTGTGGATACATGCTCATAGTTGGTCAATGGCATTGAGTACCCTAACATTCAGCCCTCTTCTGTGGATACATGCCCATAGTTGGTCAATGACATTGAGTACCCTGACATTGAGCCCTCTTCTGTGGATACATGCCCATAGTTGGTCAATGACAATGAGTACACTGACATTCAGCCCTCTTCTGTGGATACATGCCCATAGTTGGTCAATGGCATCGAGTACCCTGACATTCAGCCCTCTTCTGTGGATACATGCCCATAGTTGGTCAATGACATTGAGTACACTGACATTCAACCCTCTTCTGTGGATACATGCCCATAGTTGGTCAATGACATTGAGTACCCTGATATTCAGCCCTCTTCTGTGGATTAATGCCCATATTTGGTCAATGAGATTGAGTACCCTGACATGCAGCCCTCTTCTGTGGATACATGGCCATAGTTGGTCAATGACATCGAGTACCCTGACATGCACCCTCTTCTGTGGATACATGCTCATAGTTGGTCAATGGCATTGAGTACCCTAACATTCAGCCCTCTTCTGTGGATACATGCCCATAGTTGGTCAGTGACCTTTACGCGCTTCAATACCGGGTACTTTCACCCCCTTCCTGCCCAGGCCGATTTCCCGCTTTCAGCACTGTTGCATTTTGAATGACAATCACTCAGTCATGCAACACTGTATCCAAATGAAATGTTTATCATTTTTTGAGACAGATATAGTTTTCTTTTGCTGGGATTTCATCACCATTGAGTTATTTATTAATTTAAATTTTAACGAAAAAAGAATAAAAATTAAAAAAAAAAAAAAGTTTATATTAGCTTCTGTTATAAATTTAGCAAATAAGTAGTTTTTCTTTGTCATTGCTGTGCGCTGATGAGGCTGCAATGATGGGCACTGATGAGGCTGCGCTGATGGGAACTGGTGAGGCTTCACTGATGGGAACTGATGAGGCTGTACTGATGGGAACTGATGAGGTTTCACTGATGGGAACTGGTGAGGTTGCACTGATGGGAACTGGTGAGGCTGCACTGATGGGAACTGGTGAGGCTTCACTGATGGCAACTGGTCAGGCTGCACTGATGGGAACTGATGAGGCTGTGCTGATGGGAACTGTGAGGCTGCATTGATAGGAACTGGTAAGGCTGCACTGATGGGAACTGGTGAGGCTGCACTGATGGGAACTGATGAGGCTGTGCTGATGGGATCTAGTAAGGCTGCACTGATAGGAACTGGTGAGGCTGCACTGATGGGAACTGGTGAGGCTTCACTGATGGGAACTGGTGAGGCTTCACCGATGGGAACTGGTGAGGTTGCACTGATGGGAACTGGTGAGGCTGCACTGATGGGAACTGGTGAGGCTGCACTGATGGGAACTGATGAGGTTTCACTGATGGGAACTGGTGAGGTTGCCCTGATGGGAACTGGTGAGGCTGCATTGATGGGAACTGGTGAGGCTTCACTGATAGGAATTGGTGAGGCTTCACTGATGGGAACTGGTGAGGCTGCACTGATGGGAACTGTTGAGGCTGCACTGATGGGAATTGGTGAGGCTGCGCTGATGGGAACTAGTGAGGCTGCACTGATAGGAACTGGCGAGGCTGCACTGATGGTAACTGGTGAGGCTGCACTGATAGGAACTGGTGAGGCTGAACTGATGGGAACTGATGAGGCTTCACTGATGGGAACTGGTGAGGCTTCACTGATGGGAACTGGTGAGGCTGCACTGATAGGAACTGGTGAGGCTGCACTGATGGGAACTGATGAGATGACATTGATAAGATTGCACTGATGGGAACTGATGAGGCTTCACTGATGGGCACTGATGAGGCTGCACTGATGGGAACTGGTGAGGCTTCACTGATGGGAACTGATGAGGCTTCACTGATGGGAACTGATGAGGCTGCAGTGATGGGAACTGATGAGGCTTCACTGATGGGCATTGATGAGGCTGCACTTATGGGAACTGGTGAGGCTGCACTGATGGGAACTGATGAGGCTTCACTGATGGGAACTGATGAGGCTTCACTAATAGGAAATGATGATGCTGCACTGATGGGAACTGGTGAGGCTGCACTGATGGGAACTGATGAGGTGGCATTGATAAGGCTGCACTGATGGGCACTGTGTTTTAAGAACCTAGATCAATAACATGTTTTGAGTTCTCTGAATACAAATGTTGAGCAGTTGCAATTTTTTAAAGATGGCTTTATGCTTGAGGATGTGAGAAAATCTCCAACACCAGCTGAGGCTCCGAAGGTCCATCACCTTCTACCTATGCTGACATTAAAGGCAAATAAACATCTCCTTCTCTTTCACCCCATTTCCCCCTCTTTCCAATTGACCCTGCACCCCCATTTCTACCCTTTTGGACATTACAACAATCTCTTTTCCTAAAAACTCCATCGATATTACATGGCCTCTCTCCTCTTCCAAGTTGGTGCCCAACACTTCATTCTAAAAATGTTCATCACCTCTTCCAATCGGTCACACTGTAGCGTATGTTTAAAATGGAACTATCTGTAACAGAAATCAGTATAGAATATTTTTACCCCCCCAAAAAAAAAAAAATGATAAACCATTGTAGTATTCCTTTAAGTGAGTGCCACCTCCCACCAGAGCAATGCCAAAAATCCAAAGCCTTCCCCGCGTTCTGACCTGCAATATAATCAGAGCCCGCCTTATCATTTCCTACAGGACCGGATGAGAAAAATAAATCAAGACTTTCAACATTGTTTTAGAATTATTTACTCTATGTGTTCCTTTAGAATAAAAAAAAAAAAAAGCTAAAAATATTATCATGTTCACAAAAGTATTAGAAAATAGGACTTCCAAAGAATTTTCTGCAAACAAATTTTTCCAACCGGTTATTTCTAAGAATTAAAACATCCTTTGTCTAATATGATGGGAACACATAATAATAAAGATGAAAAAAAAAAATTATAAAAATGATGCTAATAATGTTAATGACAACAAATAATAATGTGATGGGAACATGTAATAATAATAATGTAAATAATAATGATGCTAATAATAATAATGAAAATGATGCTTCTACTAATATTAATAATAAGTATTAATATTATTATTATTATTAATATTAATGTGGAAGAAGAGAAGGAAGGAAGTAGAAGAAGAAAAAAATAGGACTTTCAAAGAATTTTCTGCAAACAAACTTTGTCTAAAGTGACGGGAACATATAATAATAATAACGATGCTAATAAAAATAAAAAATAATGCTAATAATATCAATGGCATTAAATAATAATGATAATAATGTGATGGGAACATGTAATAATAATGATGCTAATAAAAATAAAAATAATGCTAATAATATAAACGGCATCAAATAAAAATGATAATAATGTGATGGGAACATATAATAATAATGATGCTAATAAAAATAAAAAATAATGCTAATAATATCAACGGCATCAAATAAAAATGATAATAATGTGATGGGAACATATAATAATAATGATGCTAATAAAAATAAAAAACAATGCTAATAATATTAACAACATCAAATAATAATGATAATAATGTGATGGGAACAAACAATAATAATGATGCTAATACAAATAAAAAATAATGCTAATAATATCAACGGCATCAAATAAAAATGATAATAATGTGATGGGAACATGTAATAATAATGATGCTAATAATAATAATACAAATGATGCTTCTACTAATATTAGCTACTGATAAGCATTATTAATATTATTAATAATAATGAAGAAGAAGAGGAAGAAGGGAATAGAAGAAGAAGAAGAAAATAGGACTTCCAAAGAATTTTCTGGAAACTAGTCTTTCCAACCAGTAATTCCTAAGAATTAACGCATCCTTTGTCTAATGTGATGGGAACATGTAATAATAATGATGCTAATAATAATAAAAACAATGCTAATAATATTAAGAATAATAACTACAACAAATAATAATGATAATAATGTGATGGGAACATGTAATAATAATGATGCAAATAATAATGATGCTAATAATAATAAAAAAGTATGCTAATAATATTAATATTAAATGTAATAATAATAACATGATGGGAACATATAATATTGATGCTAATAATAATAATAATAATACAAATGATGTTTCAACTATTAATAATATAAATAAGTATTATTATTAATAATAATGTGATGGGATCTTATACAAAGACGAAACAGAAGAAGAAGAAGTACATAATATTTAAAATACTAATAATTGTTATTGTTATTGTTAATATTATTATCATTATAATATATAATTTTTATCATAATAAAATGATAATGATACAAAAAAAAAACAATAATACTAACAACAAGTGTTATTATTATTATTATTATTATTATTATTATTATTAATAATACTAACAAGTGTTATTATTATTATTATTATTATTATTATTAATATTAATAATAATAATAATAATAATAATAATAATAATATTATTACTTGTTGTTATTATTTTTTTATTGTTATCACCATTATCATTTTATTATGATGAAGGTGATATAATATGATAATAATAATAACAATTATTATTATTTTGATTATTATGTACTTCATCTTCTTACTTTAAGTTCCTATCGCATTATTAATAATAATTTTAATATTACTTATTATTAATAATTTGTATTATTATTATTATTATTGTTAGCATTATTATATGTTCCCATCTTATTGTTATTATTAACAACAACAACAACAATTTATTTTTATTATTATTATTATTATTATTATTATTATTATTATTATTTTTATACTCCTTCCAACCTAATAAAAAAAAAAAAAAATTACATAATATTAACCCACCTCCATTTTTCTCCCACCACCACCTGCTGGTTGTTTCGATTTTGCTCTCTACAAAAACATAGAACAGAGAAAGGATATTGCTTAAAGTCCAATTCCAGCATAACAGAGAAAATTTTAAATAATAAATAAACATTCCGTATGAAAAGTTGAGATTTAATAAAAACATTCTGCCTATAAGACTCACCTTATCTCAAGCGCTGTCCCACGCAGAAATTTCTCTCCACCACTAGATGGTGCTGCATTTCTGGAGCACAGGAGAAAAGCACATAGAGCAGCATCAGGTCATTACTTGATGCACTTCTCTGCAGTGTTCTGGTCCTGCCAATCCTGGAATAAATGAGGAGAGCTGATGTCCTATGCCTCAAGGGAAACAGATACAGTATCCCACAAAAGTAAGTACACCCTTCACATTTTTGTAAATATTTTATTCTATCTTTTCATGTGACAACACTGAAGAAATCATGGAGATCAAGGATAATCAGGGAAGGAAAGCCGCTCAGGTGTATCAGCCCAACCTGGTGCTGGTTAGACCCGCCATCCGGAATGATGCAATAGAAGTTGTGGAACCGCGGTTCCACAACTTCTATTGCAACACTGAAGAAATGACACTTTGCTACAATGTAAAGTAGTGAGTGTACAGCTTGTATAACAGTGTAAATTTGCTGTCCCCTCAAAATAACTCAACACAGCCATTAATGTCTAAACCACTGGCAACAAAAGTGAGTACACCCCTAAGGGAAAATGTCCAAATTGGGCCCAAAGTGTCAATATTTTGTGTGGCCACCATTATTTTCCAGCACTGCCTTAACCCTCTTGGGCATGGAGTTCACCAGAGCTTCACAGGTTGTCACTGGAGTCCTCTTCCCCTCCTCCATGATGACATCACGGAGCTGGTGGATGTTAGAGACCTTGCGCTCCTCCACCTTCCATTTGAGGATGCCCCACAGATGCCCAATAGGGTTTAGGTCTGGAGACATGCTTGGCCAGTCCATCACCTTTACCCTCAGCTTCTTTAGCAAGGCAGTGGTCGTCTTGGAGGTGTTTTTGGGGTCGTTATGTTGGAATACTGCCCTGCCCCCCAGTCTCTGAAGGGAGGGGATCATGCTCTGCTTCAGTATGTCACAGTACATGTTGGCATTCATGGTTCCCTCAATGAACTGTAGCTCCCCAGTGCCGGCAGCACTCATGCAGCCCCAGACCATGACACTCCCACCACCATGCTTGACTGTAGGAAGACACACTTGTCTTTGTATTCCTCACCTGGTTGCCGCCACACACGCATGACACCATCTGAACAGTGGTGGGATTCAAACCTTTTAGTAACCAGTTCCGACTTTCCCAGCAGAATGACCAGCGTGCCCCCTTTCAATGCACAGTGACCAGCGTTCCCCCTTTCAATGCAGAGAGACCAGCGTGCCCCCCTTTCAATGCACAGTGACCAGCGTGCCCCCCTTTCAATGCACAGTGACCAGTGTACATGCCCCCTTCAATGCACAGTGACCAGAGTGCCCCCTTTCAATGCAGAGAGACCAGCGTGCCCCTTTTAATGCAGTGACCAGTGTACATGCCCCCTTTAATGCACAGTGACCAGCGTGCCCCCCTTTCAATGCAGAGAGACCAGCGTGCCCCCCTTTCAATGCACAGTGACCACAGCATTGCCCCCAATGATTGCAGAGTGCCAGCCACAGCATTGCCCCCAATGATTGCAGAGTGCCAGCCACAGCATTGCCCCCAATGATTGCAGAGTGTCAGCCACAGCATTGCTCCCAAATTGCAGAGTGCCAGCCACAGCATTGCCCCCAATGATTGCAGAGTGCCAGCCACAGCATTGCCCCCAATGATTGCAGAGTGCCAGCCACAGCATTGCCCCCAATGATTGCAGAGTGCCAGCCACAGCATTGCTCCCAAATTGCAGAGTGCCAGCCACAGCATTGCCCCCAATGATTGCAGAGTGCCAGCCACAGCATTGCTCCCAAATTGCAGAGTGCCAGCCACAGCATTGCCCCTAATGATTGCAGAGTGCCAGCCAGAGTATTGCCCCCAATTGCAGAGCGCCAGCCACAGCATTGCCCCCAATTGCAGAGTGCCAGCCCCAGCATTGCCCCAAATTGCAGAGCGCCAGCCAGAGTATTGCCCCCAATTGCAGAGCGCCAGCCAGAGTATTGCCCCCAATTGCAGAGCGCCAGCCAGAGTATTGCCCCCAATTGCAGAGCGCCAGCCACAGCATTGCCCCCAATTGCAGAGCGCCAGCCACAGCATTGCTCCCAAATTGCAGAGTGCCAGCCACAGCATTGCCCCCAATGATTGCAGAGTGCCAGCCACAGCATTGCTCCCAAATTGCAGAGTGCCAGCCACAGCATTGCCCCCAATGATTGCAGAGTGCCAGCCACAGCATTGCCCCCAATGATTGCAGAGTGCCAGCCACAGCATTGCCCCTAATGATTGCAGAGTGCCAGCCAGAGTATTGCCCCCAATTGCAGAGCGCCAGCCACAGCATTGCCCCCAATTGCAGAGTGCCAGCCACAGCATTGCTCCCAAATTGCAGAGTGCCAGCCACAGCATTGCCCCCAATGATTGCAGAGTGCCAGCCACAGCATTGCTCCCAAATTGCAGAGTGCCAGCCACAGCATTGCCCCTAATGATTGCAGAGTGCCAGCCAGAGTATTGCCCCCAATTGCAGAGCGCCAGCCACAGCATTGCCCCCAATTGCAGAGTGCCAGCCCCAGCATTGCCCCAAATTGCAGAGCGCCAGCCAGAGTATTGCCCCCAATTGCAGAGCGCCAGCCAGAGTATTGCCCCCAATTGCAGAGCGCCAGCCAGAGTATTGCCCCCAATTGCAGAGCGCCAGCCACAGCATTGCCCCCAATTGCAGAGCGCCAGCCACAGCATTGCTCCCAAATTGCAGAGTGCCAGCCACAGCATTGCCCCCAATGATTGCAGAGTGCCAGCCACAGCATTGCTCCCAAATTGCAGAGTGCCAGCCACAGCATTGCCCCCAATGATTGCAGAGTGCCAGCCACAGCATTGCCCCCAATGATTGCAGAGTGCCAGCCACAGCATTGCCCCTAATGATTGCAGAGTGCCAGCCAGAGTATTGCCCCCAATTGCAGAGCGCCAGCCACAGCATTGCCCCCAATTGCAGAGTGCCAGCCCCAGCATTGCCCCAAATTGCAGAGCGCCAGCCAGAGTATTGCCCCCAATTGCAGAGCGCCAGCCAGAGTATTGCCCCCAATTGCAGAGCGCCAGCCAGAGTATTGCCCCCAATTGCAGAGCGCCAGCCACAGCATTGCCCCCAATTGCAGAGTGCCAGCCACAGCATTGCCCCAAATTGCAGAGTGCCAGCCACAACATTGCCCCCAATTGCAGAGTGCCAGCCAGAGTATTGCCCCCAATTGCAGAGTGCCAGCCAGAGTATTGCCCCCAATTGCAGAGTGCCAGCCAGAGTATTGCCCCCAATTGCAGAGTGCCAGCCAGAGTATTGCCCCAAATTGCAGAGTGCCAGCCAGAGTATTGCCCCCAATTGCAGAGTGCCAGCCAGAGTATTGCCCCCAATTGCAGAGTGCCAGCCACAGCATTGCCCCAAATTGCAGAGTGCCAGCCACAACATTGCCCCCCAATTGCAGAGTGCCAGCGATCCCCCCCGCGAGACCCATGCACTTACCTCATGGACGGTCTCGCAGTCGGCTCCCCGCGTCTCCGAGTCCTCCCGCGGCGCCTCCTCCTCGTCCAATGGCACGGTGTTTGCCTTTCAGCCAATCAGGAAGCGGGAGGACCCGCTCCCTGATTGGCCAGGAGGAGGATCATGTGACAATAGCTAATTCTCATTCGCTATTGTCACAGAATGGGCGGGGAGGAGTGCACTGCTCCGCCCCCCGGCCGCCACGTCTGTCCGAGCGCGGGACATTCAATTGTCCTGCGCTTCCTCAGACGCGCAGAGGGATTCAGCCGGTTCTGCGAACTTGCAGAAAGTTAGCAACCGGTTCTATGGAACCGGTGCGAACCGGCTGAATCCCACCACTGCATCTGAACCAAATAAGTTTATCTTGGTCTCATCAGACCAAGGGAAGCCAAGACACCAGCTGAAATCTATCAGTAATTAGAAAGCAATCCTGCCCCTTGTCAGTGCAAATTAACCTCTTCCTGCCCATGTTATAGCAGAAAGACGTCTACAACATGGGCCTAAATTGCCGGGAGGGCGTCCATGTATGTCCCGGCCCCTTACCACATGATCAGCTGTCAGCCAATGACAGCGGATCACATGATATAAACAGAGTCAGTAATCAAGGAGAAAAAAAAAAAGCCGATCACCGGCTACTGTCAGAGGGACATCGGTCCTGAAGAAGGAGAGGCACTGCCACCTCAACTGTGCCCAGTAGTGCCACCTATCAGTGCCCACCAGTGCCACCTATCAGTCCCCATCAGTGCTGCCAATCAGTGCCTCATCATCAGTGCTGTCTATCAGTGTCATCTACCAGTGGCCACCAGTGCCACCTATCAATGCCCACCAGTGCCACCTATCAGTGCCCACAAGTGTCACCTATTTGTGCCTATCAATGCTGACAATCAGTACCTCATTATCAGGTTTGCCTATCAGTGTCACCTACCAGTGCCTATCAGTGCCCACCAGTGCCACCTATCAGTGCTGCCAATCAGTGCCTCATCATCAATGCTGCCTATCAGTCTCATCTACCAGTGCCTATCAGTGTCCATCAGTGCCACCTATCAATGCCCACCAGTGCCATGTATCAATGCCCACCAGTGCCACGTATCAATGCCCACCAGTGCCCCCTATCAGTGCCCACCAGCGCCACCTATCAGTGCCTATTATTGCTGCCAATCAGTGCCTCATCATCAGTGCTGCCTATCAGTGTCACCTACCAGTGCCTATCAATGCCCATCAGTGCCACCTATCAATACCCCCAGTGCCACCTATCAATGCCCACCAGTGCCAACTATCATTGCCTATCAGTGCTGCCAATCAGTGCCTCATTATCAATGCTGCCTATCATTGTCACCTACCAGTGCCTATCAGTGCCACCTATTAGTGCCCTTCAGTGCCACCTATCAGTGCCACCCATCAGTGCCCACCAGTGCCACCTTATCAGTGCCTATCAGTGCCATCTTATCCGTGCCCATCAGTGCAGCCTATCAATGCCCATCAGTGTAGCCTATCAATGCCCATCTGTGCCGCCTCATCAGTGCACATCAGTGAAGGAGAAAAATTACCTGTCTGTAAAATTTTATAACAAACTATGAAAACAGTTTTTTTTTTCAAATTTTCAGTCTTTTTTTGTTTGTTCAGCAAAAAATAAACCCCCAGTGGTGATTAAATACCACCAAAAGAAAGCTCTATTTGTGTGAAAGAAATGATAAAAGTTTCTTTTGGGTACATCGTTTCATGAACGCGCAATTGTCATTGCCTGGGCAGGAAGAGGGTGAAATTGCCCGGTAGGCAACTGGTAATATCAGCTGGTTCAGTCTCCACTGATGGCCTATAAAAAGGTGCAGTGTACGAGGGGAGGAGTTGGAGGCGGATATAACAGAGGATGAGGTCAGGGAAGCAGTGACATCTATGGGTAAAGGGAAAGCATCGGGACCAGATGGTCTACCCTTGGAGATATATTGACGATATCTTGCCCCTAGTTTAATGCAAACATATTCTACAGCTTTCCCGGGAGGGAAGATTGCCACCATCCATGTCCTCTGCCACTGTGGTCCTTATACCTAAACCTGATAAGGACCCATCTGACTTATCACCCAATTTCTTTATTAAATATAGACTACAAAATACTCGCAACAAAATACTTGGTCAGACGACTATTAGAATAATTTACCCGGACCAAACTGGCTTCATGCCAGGAAAGTTCACATCTATCAATATCCGTAGAGCTCAAAGAAATTCTTTAAGTCTTGCGCACTGGCTTCGTTAGACACTGCGAAAGCCTTTGACTCGATAGAGTGGCCCTTCCTTATGGCTGCGTTACGTTCCTTTGGCTTTGGTACTAAGTTTCAAAAATGGGTCTCTATTCTTTATCCACTTCGGGACCGCCCGCCGCAGTTTTACGTCGGTACTACTACGATAGGCCATAACCCTGCCTATCACTGATAGGCAGGGTTATGGCAGCAGATAGCCCCATAACCCCGGTATTTTTTGAAACTGCGGGCGGTCCGCTTTAACATAAGGGTGGTCCCAGTGGCGGATTCACCGAGGGAACACCCTTATGTGCGGCGGAAGAGGTGTCCCTCCTGCCGCTTCCCAGTCGTTTTCCCTGCTTACTGGACCCATCGGTAGAGGGGAAAATGATCCGGTCTGCTGTCCCCTCAGGCAGGAAGTCAAGTGAGGGCAAGATGGCCCTCACTCGACTCTGTGGCCTTTGGAGGACCGGAGCGACGTCATACATCGCTTTCTAGCAACCGATTCAAAGAGCAAATTTTTTTTTCAAGATAAAAAAATGACTTTTTTTATTTTTGTTTTTTAGTGTAGATGTGAGGTGTGAGGTCTTTTTGACCCCGGATCTCACATTAAAGAGGACCTGTCCTGCTTTTTTCTATTACAAGGGATGTTTACTTTCCTTGTAATAGGAATAAAAGTGATCAAAAACATTTTTTAAAAAAAAAAAACTGTGTAAAAATAAAAGATAAAATAAATAGTAAAAAAAAAAAATGAAAGCGCCCCGTCCCCGTTAGCTCGCGCGCAGAAGCGAATGCATACGCAAGTCACGCCCACATATGTAAACGGTGTTCAATCCACAAATGTGAGGTATCACCGCGATCGTTAGAGCGAGGGAAATAATTTGAGCTCCTCTGTAACTCTAAACTGGTAACCTGTAGAGATTTTTAATGTGTCGCCTATGGGGTATTTTAAGTACCAATGTTTGTTGCCCAATTTTCAAGCATGACATGTTGGGTATCTATTTACTCGGCGTGACATCATCTTTCACATTATAGAAAAAAATTGGCCTAACTTTACTGTTTTCTTATTTTTTAATTAAAAAAAAAGATTTTTTTCCCTTAAAATTGCGTTTGTAAGACCGCTGCGCAAATACGGTGTGATAAAAAATATTGCAACAATCTCCATTTTATTCTCTAGGGTCTCTGCTAAAAAAAAAGATATATATAATGTTTGGGGGTTCTAAGTAATTTTATAGCAAAAAATAAGACTGCATTCACATTGATCCGACTTGGACTGCGACTTGTAAGCCTGACAAGTCGCGGTCTGTCACGCTCCCATAGTGTAGTACAGGAGCCGTTCTAATAGGAGTGACACAATTCACTCCAACTTAGAAAAAGGGTCCTGTACTACTTCGGGGCGACCTCGGAGCGACTTGCATAGACATTCATTTTATGAAGTCCGAGCAAGTCGTGCCGAAGTCACGCTGCACGTGACTTCACAGGTCGCCCCCTAAGTCGGAACGCCGTAGTGTGAACCGACGCTAAAACCGATTTTAACTTGTAAACAACAAGTGTCAGAAAAAGGTCCGGTACAGAAGTGGTTATAGGGATCCTACTTCCCATCTTTTGGTCAATGGTTTAGGCTGGCCATACATGGGTCGAATTTCGTAAGAATATTATTTCGAAAATCTTGTCTAAGAATTTTTGTTCGAATTTCGCACCATTAGTGGGCCGCAGCAACGCCCGATCTTCGTGCGGTCATCGAATTTGAGTGATCTGGCATGTTGTACATTTTTTGGAAAACTAAAAACGTTCTAATCAATAATGGGAGAATCGTGCGAGAAATATATTTAAAAAAGAAATGTGCATGAGTGCAAGAAAAGAAAATTCCCAGAAAGATAAGAAGATTCCCAGGCCGCAAATATTATTTTCTGTAGCAATATAAGGTGAAATTGAAGGATTGAGTGGTCGAATTTCGAAATCAATGGTGGCGCCATCGAATCACGAAACGCACAAAATTTCTGATTTGCGAAAGAATGTTCTTTTGAAATTCAGCCCATGTATGGCCAGCCTTATTGTCCCCATCCATACAACTTCATAGGGGCACCAGGCAGGGTTGCCCCCTGTCTCCTTTATTATTTGCAGTGGCTATTGAGATCTTAGCATTGAGATTTCGGCAGTCTCCTCTCCTGAAGGACATCTCCATGGGTGAAAGGGCTGACAATATAGGTCTGTATTCAGATGACCTTATTCTGTATATGCTGGAAACAAGAGCAGCAATGCAAATGATTGATAAATTTGCCACCTATTCAGGCCTAAAAAAATAATTGGCAGAAATTGGCCTTAATGCCTTTTTCATCTTGGGCCCTGTCCTATGGTGACACTCCAAGCCTCCTTAGGGTAGTGTCCTCGTTCAAATACTTTGGGATTATTATTACATTTTCTCCCTCTTACGCTTTGAGGGCAAATTTAGACCCCTTACTCCAGATGATTAAAACTAAGCTCAATGTCTGGGCCAGGCTCCCCTTGTTGGTGGCGGTGAGAACCAATCTCATAAAGATGATTCTTTTACCTAAATGTTTGTACGTGCCATCTTATATGCCTATCCCAGTGCCTAAATCATTTTTTAAAACCCTGGACACATTATTTGTTTCTTTTAGTTGGGCTAATAACAGACGGAAACTCAATTTTTTTATTTTACGACAACCTGAGGTTGAGGCGGGAATGGCGTTACCGAATTTATATTATTACTACCTGGCTGGGCAGCTGTGCCACTTGACTTACTGGCTAGTACCGGCTATGCCAGTGGTGGTAGAGTCATATCTCGCCTATGTACTTTGCAGATTTTAGAGACACTAATACAGCTCTTCCGCTCTGGCATAATCGGATGTACTCCCATTTACAGAAATGTATGGACTACTACTTTTAGGTGCATAGGGGAATGCTCACTCTAGGAGATGTACAGTGCATCCGGAAAGCAGTGGTGGCTGGAGCATGATAATTTGAGGGGGGTGCGGCAAATTCACCACCCCCCCTCAGCGGGACGGACGGCCAGCCGACTGGCAGGCGAATCCACCACCCCCACCCCCCCCCCCCAGCGGTACGGACAGCTGGACAGCCAGCATTCTTACCTCCTCTTTCCCTGAGTGGCTGTGAGTCTCCTCCCTCTTCCTGGCCAATGGCCAGTAAAATCGCTGCTATTTTCAACAAATCAGGAAAGGGGTCTCACAACCCGCTTCCTGATTGGCTGGGAGGAGAATCAGTGTTATAATAGCAAATATCCATTCGCTATTGTCATACAACTGGGTGCAGTGCTCTGCGCCCCGGCCCACCCTTTTTTGAAGCCTATTAGAGCCTCTGGCCATGTGTGAGTTTGTTCAATAAATGTTCCAGATCTTATACAAACTATTCTCGGCTAGTTTTGTATGGGGGCGGCTAGAATATCGGATATCTATGTTCAAGAATGAAGTTCAAAAAATGTTCCAGATCTTATACAAACTATTCTTGGCTAGTTTTGTATGAAGGGCGTCTAGAATATCGGATATCTATGTTCAAGACTGAAGTTCAATAAATGTTCCAGATCTTATACAAACTATTCTCGGCTAGTTTTGTATGGAGGGCGGCTAGAATATCGGATATCTATGTTCAAGACTGAAGGAAGCAGTATTGTGATGTAAGCCCACAAGCACATTGTGGTCATGGTTCCGTTACAATGTCCAAACCAACAAACCACAAACCAAGCCATAAAGTCCAAGGAATTGTCTGTAGATCTCCAAGACAGGATTGTATGGAGGCACAGATCTGGGGAAGGGTACGGAAACATTTCTGCAGCATTCAAGGTCCCAATGAGCACAGTGGCCTCCATCATACGTAAATGGAAGAAGTTTGGAACCACCAGGACTCTTCCTAGAGTGTTTCACTCAGCCAAACTGAGCAATCGGGGGAGAAGGGCCTTAGTCAGGGAGGAGACCAAGAACCCAATGGTCACTCTGACAGAGCTTCAGAGTTTCTCTGTAGAGAGGAGAACCTTCCAGAAGAACATCCATCTCTGCAGCATTCCACCAATCAGTCCTGTATGGTAGAGTTACCGGAAGTGAAGATTTGGGGAGCCATGTCATCTGCTGGTGTTGGTCCACTGTGTTTTATCAAGTCCAAAGTCAGCGCAGCCCTCTGCCAGGAAATTCTAGAGCACTTCATGCTTCCCTCAGCTGACCAGCTTTATGGAGATGCTGATTTCATTTTCCAGCAAGACTTGGCACCTTCCCACACTGCTAAAACTGCCAATACCTGGTCAGATGATCATGGTATCACTGTGCTTCATTGGCCAGCAAACTGGCCTGACCTAAACCCCATAGAGAATCTGTGCGGGGTATTGTCAAGAGGAAGACGAGAGACACCAAACCCAACAATAGAGATGAGCTGAAGGCCGCTATCAAAGCAACCTGGGCTTCCATAACACGTCAGCAGTGCCACAGGCTGATCGCCTCCATGCCACACCGCATTGATGCAGTAATTCATGCAAAAGAAGCCCCGACCAAGTATTGAGTGCATCCTATACTGTACATGGACAGACTTTTCACTAAGACAACATTCCTGTATTAAAAATCCTTTTTTTTATTGGTCACATGTAATATTCTAATTTTCTGAGATACTGAATTTTGGGGTGTCACTAGATGTAAGCCATAAAATCATCAAAATTAAAAGAAAGAAATGCGTGAAATATATCACTCTGTGTGTAACCCATCTATATAAAATTATAGGAGTTTCACTTTTTGAATTGAATTACCAAAATTAATTAACTTTTTGACAATATTCTAATTGTATGAGATGCACCTGTATATAGGAAGAATGTCCCTGAAGTTGCTGAAGTCAAGTGGGCATCCCATAATTTTCCATCCCTATCCAAGTTAATAACCCTCTAATAAAAAAAAAAAAAAAAACAAAGTCACGGACTGTTCTCTGACTCTGGGTGCTTGTGAAGATTTGGCGTGCCTGGCTGTGCAGGAGTGGGGAATCCAGTTCATGTGCAGTCCCTACGGGGGGGGGGGGGTTTGCTACAAAGAAATGAGAGCAAATCTTACCAAAATAAGAAGAAATCCCCTGTGGACAGTTATCACTGAAGCAGGATCTCTTCCCTCTGTTCCTGTTCTGGTGACAACTGTAAAAGGTATTTTCCATTACTTCCTATTTTGTTGGTAATGGGGGACAGGACTAATAGAAGAAGGGGGGGGGGGTCTTTTCCAACTCTGTCCAAAACTGCTAAAGCAATTTGGCTAAACAAACTCTTAAACTCTTTACTGCTTACCAGGTGATAACAGGTGGAAATTCTTTGATGGATGTCTATTATTGCAAATCAGAAAATGCATCAATCTATCCATCAACAATATACAATTCCCCTCCAACCTCCGCACACATTCCGCCCTTTGTACTTCTCCACTTCAATGTCTTTGTGCCAAAAGGTCCGGATTATATTTAGCGTACTGAAAGGAGCTCCAAGGACACGTAGGGGGGACAAGTGAGCGCCAAGCCATGAATAGATAAAACAAATTCCACGTGTCTCCACAATGGAATACCAACCCAGCCAAAGAGTATGGAAGGTAGACAAGTGTACAGTGTCTGGAGGAGGGCCCCCGGGGTCTCCGACTAACATCTGGGTGGGACTTTTCAAAATGTTGTCATGCAGGTCAAGTCATTTATAACTATAGCATGGTGACAAATAGGAAAATGTAGAGAAAGAAAGAAAAGGGAATAGAAGGAATACTAAAAAGCTGTACATGAAAAGTAAATAAAGATAAAAAGAAGGAATACTAAAAATCTGCACTTGAAAAGTAAATTAGGAGAAAAAAAAGGAATACTAAACATAAAAATACAAAATATAAAAATACAAAGAAAGTAAATAAAGAGAAAAAGAAAACAAAGGAATATTAAAAATCTGCACATGAAAAGTAAATTAGGAGAAAAAGAAGGAATACTAAAAATCTGTACAAAATGAAAATAAATAAAGAGAAAAAGAAAACAAAGGAATATTAGTGCCGGTTCACACTGGGGCGACCTGTGAGGCGACCTGGTCGCCTCACAGGTCGCCGCAGGTCGCCTCCCATAGGGAAGCTGCGGACCCGTTCTAATAGGAGCGACACAAGTCGCTCCGACCTAGAAAAAGGGTCCGGAGCTTCTTTGGGGCGACCAGGAGGCGACCGCCATAGACTTCAATGTTATGAAGTCCGTGGCGGCCTCTCCGAGGTCGCGGCGCGCTGCTCGCACCGCGATCTCGGAGGTCGCCCCTGCAAGTAGCGTCGCGGTAATGTGAACCGGCGCTTAAAAATCTGTACATGAAAAGTAAATAAAGAGAAAAAAAAAGGAATACTAACAATGTGTACATGAAAAGTAAATAAGGAGAAAAAAAGGGATACTAAAAACGTGTACATGAAAAGTAAATAAAAAGAGAAAGAAGGAATACTTAAATCTGTACAAAAGGAAAGTAAATAACGAGAAAAAGAAAACAAAGGAACATAAAAAATCTGCACATGAAAAGTAAATAAAGAGAAAAAAAAAGGAATACTATAAATCTGTACAAAGAAAGTAAATAAGGAGAAAAAGAAAAAGAAGGAATACTAAACATATGTGCATGAAAAGTAAATAAAGAGAAAAAGAAGGAATATTAAAAATGTGTACATGAAATTTAAATAAAGAGAAAAATAAAAAAATACATAAAAATGTGTGTGTATATATATATATATATATATATATATATATATATATATATATATATAATTATAAAATAAATACAGAGTAAACTATATATGAAAAGAAAGGAAAAACAAAACAAAATGGAGAACCATAAGAAAAAGTAAAATAAAAAAAATATATATAACAATAATAAACTGTAGATTATAGATAAGGATACATATACTACTACAAATAATAATAATAATAATAATAAAAAACTATATATATATATATATATATATACACACATATATACTGTATAGTATATAATAAATATAAAGTAAACTGTAGAACCATAAAAAAAGGAAAAAAAAATGTATATAGTAACAATAATAAATATAAACTCAAGATGAAAGATAATGATACATACACTACTACAAAAATAATAACAGTAATAATAATACTATTTCAAAATAAAAATGTATTATGGAAAAAAAATTCATCCGTAGATGAAAAGTAACAAAGAAACTAAAAAAGAAAAAAAAAAAATCAATTTTTTTTTGTTATAATAATGATAATCTGTAGATAAATTGTAAGGGGAGAAATTATAGAATAAATCTTCTACAATATTAACCACTTCCCGCCCGCCCTATTACAAAATGACGGCGGGAATGTGGTTGTGTTATCCTGACCGGACGTCATATGACGGCGGCAGGATAACACCGCTCTGGGCGCCCCCCGGGGGCGCGCAGAGCGGCGATCGGTGATGCGAGGTGTCAGCCTGACACCCTGCATCTCCGATCTCGGTAAAGAGCCTCTGACGGAGGCTCTTTACCATGTGATCAGCCGTGTCCAATCACGGCTGGTCACATAGTAAAACAGGAACAGCCGTTGATCGGCTTTCCTTAGTTCGTGCCTGACAGGCACGAGTAAAGGAGCGCCGATCGGCGGCTCCCCTGACAGGGGGGGGGGTCGGCACTGGTAATCAGATCATTGATTACCAGTGCAGACCCTCGGGGGGGGGATGCCACTAGAACCACCAGGGATGCCCACTATGACCCCAGGGATGCCCACTATGGCCACCAGGGATGGCAATCAGGGCTCAGGGAGCCCCCCATTGCCCTCCCCATCAGTGATGCCCACCAGTGTCCTCCCTATCAGTGCTGCCCACAAGTGCCCATCATTGCCATCCTTTAGTGTCGCCCACCAGTGCCCATTATTGCCCACCAGTGCCGCCTATCAGTGCCCATTAGTGCCCATCAGTGCCGCCCGTCAGTGCCGATCAGTGCCGCCCATCAGTGCCCACCAGTGCTGCCTATCAGTGCCCATTAGTGCCTGTCAGTGCCACCTATCAGTGCCTGTCAGTGCCGCCTATCAGTGCCCATCAATGCCGCCTATCAGTGCCCAGCAGTGCCGCCTATCAGTGCCCACCAATGCTGCATATCAGTGCTACCTATCAGTGCCACATATCAGTGCCTATCAGTGCCGCCTATCAGTGCCGCCTATCAGTGCCACCCCATCAGTGCCACCCCATCAGTGCCACCCCACCATTGCCTCCTCATCAGTGCCTGTCAGTGCAGTCTCATCAGTGCTCATCAGTGCAGGAAAAATCTTATTTATTTACAAAATTGTATAACATAAACAAAAAAACTTTTTTTTTTTTTTCAAACTTTTCTGTCTTTTTTTATTTGTTTAGCAAAAAGTAAAAATCGCACAGGTGATCAAATACCACCAAAAGAAAGCTCTATTTGTGGGGGGAAAATGACATAAATTTGGTGTAGGTACAGTGTTGCATGACCGCGCAATTGTCATTCAAAATGCAACAGCGCTAAAAGGGGAAAATTGGCCTGGGCGGGAAGGGAGGGAAGTGCCCTGTATTAAAGTGGTTAATTAATTGTAGATAATTTAAAAAAAAAGAGAGTGAGGGCACCCAAAACAGTTGTTCTATATGAAATGAAAGACATAATAATAATAATAATAATAATAATAATAATAATTATAATATCTAATAATATTCAGTAGGTGAAAAGCAGGAAAGAAACTTAAAAAGAAAACAAAGTATACTGTATATTTATGTATTATAATAATGATATTTTATAAATGAAAGGTAAGGAAAAAATGGATGAAAGTAGTATTAAACCCAAAACCAAAGATGTAACATATTGGAACTTACCAATCATTAAATTTGGGGGCTGCATTTGTTTTCTTTTTTTTTTTTTTGGCTGTTTTTACCTGGTGATCTGGCAGGTAACACATCTCCAGTGATAGAGCGTCCCCACTCTGGAGGAATGAGCACAAGAGGCACAGCCGCATTTTTAGTCGAAGGGGGGAGTCTGGAGGAAAGGGGGGAGGGAGTTTGTTGGGAGTTTTAACCACTTGCCTACCGGGCACTTTCACCCCCTTCCTGCCCAGGCCAATTTTAAGCTTTCAGCGCTGTCACACTTTGAAAGACAATTGCGCAGTCATGCTACACTGTTCCCAAATGAAAGTTTTGTCATTTTTTCACACATATAGAACTTTTTGTTGTTGGTATTTAATCACCACTGGGGCTTTTTCTATTTTTTGCTAAACAAAGAAAGACCAAAAATTCTCAAACAAAACCCCAACTTTTTCCTTGTTTTTCAGCACTGATAAGCTGCACTGATGGGCACTGATGAGGAGTCAATGACGAGGCTGCACTTATAAGGCAGCACTGATGGGCACTGATAAGCTGCACTGATGGGCACTGATGAGGAGGCAATGACGAGGCTGCACTGTCAAGGTGGCACTGATGGGCACTGATGAGGAGGCAATGATAAGGCTGCACTGATAAGATGGCACTGATGGGCACTGATGAGAAGGCAATGACGAGGCTGTACTGTCAAGGTGGCACTGATGGGCACTGATGAGGAGGCAATGATAAGGTGGCACTGATGGGCGCTGATAAGCTGCACTGATGGGCACTGATGAGGAGGCAATGATGAGGCTGTACTGTCAAGGTGGCACTGATGGGCACTGATGAGGAGGCAATGATAAGGCTGCACTGATAAGATGGCACTGATGGGCACTGATGAGAAGGCAATGACGAGGCTGTACTGTCAAGGTGGCACTGATGGGCACTGATGAGGAGGCAATGATAAGGCTGCACTGATAAGGTTGCACTGATGGGCGCTGATAAGCTGCACTGATGGGCACTGATGAGGAGGCAATGACGAGGCTGTACTGTCAAGGTGGCACTGATGGGCACTGATGAGGAGGCAATGATAAGGCTGCACTGATAAGATGCCACTGATGGGCACTGATGAGAAGGCAATGACGAGGCTGTACTGTCAAGGTGGCACTGATGGGCACGGATGAGGAGGCAATGATAAGGCTGCACTGATAAGGCGGCACTGATGGGTGCTGATAAGCTGCACTGATGGGCACTGATGAGGAGGCAATGACGAGGCTGTACTGTCAAGGTGGCACTGATGGGCACTGATGAGGAGGCAATGACAAGGCTGCACCGATAAGGTGGCACTGATGGGCGCTGATAAGCTGCACTGATGGGCACTGATGAGGCAATTGCAAGGCTGCACTGGTAAGGCAGCACTGATGGGCACTGATAAGCTGCTCTGATGGGCACTGATGGGGAGGCAATGACAAGGCTGCACTGTCAAGGTGGCACTGATGAGGAGGCAATGACAAGGCTGCACTCTCAAGGTGGCACTGATGGGCAGTGATGAAGAGGCAATGACGAGGCTGCATTGATAAGGTGGCACTGATGGGTGCTGATAAGCTGCACTGATGGGCACTAATGAGGAGGAAATGATGAGGCTGCATTGATAAGGTGGCACTGATGGGCTTTGATAAGGTGGCACTGATATGCTACACTGATGAGGAGACAATGACAAAGGCTGTACTGTTAAGGTGGCACTGATGGGCACTGATATGCTGCACTGATGGACACTGTTTGTCACTGTTGGGGCTGCACAGATAATCAGTGCCCTGATTAATGTCCCATGTTACAGGAGGGCCAGTTATCAGCTTTCCTTTCGTCACACAGTGACATCACTAAAGAAAGGAAATGCCTATAACTGCCATTTTTTACATGTGATCAGTTGTGATTGGAAACAACCGATCACATGGTAAAGGGCCTCTGTGATCATAAGGACACAGCTTTCACAGAGTGCGCCCGATGCATGCCCCGAGGGCACGCAGTTGGGCAGGGTTCTGGGAGGAGGTCAGTAGACACCCTCCCAGAACTGGACGACTGCGCTGTAGCATTCTTTCGGTCAGAAAGTGGTTAAAGTGGAATTCCAGTCATTACCTAACTAAGTATAAATCTACTCCCACCCCTATTCTAAACCTCAGGTACGTGCAGGGGCGGAGGGTGTTTGAGCACCTGCCCCTTTGCCCCTCGATGTCCAAAGTGCCTTTTTGTCAAGGCAAAATTTCTGCAGTGGCGCCCATTAACAATGTGACTGCAGGCCAAAAGTGCAACTGTGCATGTGCCATTCCCGAAGCCTGCCGGGCTTGGGAAAATTTGTACATGCTCGGCAGAGCGGGTGATGCGCAGTGACGTAATGGCGCCACCTGGCGCTATTTTTGAAAGTGAGGCACTCGGTCTCAGCACAGCGACGGCGCCTCGTTATCACATTAGCAGGTAAGACCAGACCCCTGACCACTCCACAGTCTCTGACTACCCCCCTCACCATGTCCGCAGCATT
Source organism: Pelophylax lessonae (assembly GCF_965119305.1). Taxonomy (NCBI): domain Eukaryota; kingdom Metazoa; phylum Chordata; class Amphibia; order Anura; family Ranidae; genus Pelophylax; species Pelophylax lessonae. The sequence continues at coordinate 736,645,611 of NC_138769.1, read as the reverse complement.
TGACCAGACCACCACCTGCACCATGTCCACAGCGTCTTACCACCCCCTGCACAATGTCCGCAGTCACTGACCAGAGCACCACCTGCACCATGTCCGCAGCCACTGATACCCCCCGAACCATGTGTGCAACCACTAATCACCCCTTGCACTATGTCCGCAGCCACTGATCACCCCCCACACCACGCCCGCTGCCTCTGACCAGACCAGCACATGCACCATGTCCAAAGCGTCTTACCACCCCCTGCACCATGTCCACAGCGTCTTACCAACCCCTGCACCGTGTCAGTTGTCTCTTACCACCCCCTGGACCATGTCCAGAGTGTCTTACCACCCCCCTGCACCATGTCAGTTGTCTCTTACTACCCCCTGCATTATGTCAGTTGTCTCTTAACACCCCCTGCACCATGTCCACAGCGTCTTACCAACCCCTGCACCATGTCAGTTGTCTCTTACCACCCCCTGCACCATGTCAGTTGTCTCTTACCACCCCCTGCACCATGTCCAAAGCGTCTTACCACCCCCTGCACCATGCCCGTTGCCTCTGACCAGACCACCAACTGCACCATGTCCACAGTGTCTTACCACCCCCTGCATCATGTCAGTTTCCTCTTACCACCCCCGGCACCATGTCAGTTTTCTCTTACCACCCCCTGCACCACCCCCTGCACCATTGACCACCATCTGCACCATGTCCGCAGCCACTGATCACCCCCCCGCGCACCATGTCCGCAGCCGCTGATCACCCCCAGCACCATGTCCGCAGCCGCTGATCACCCCCCGCACTATGTCCGCAGCCGCTGATCACCCCCCGCACCATGTTTGCAGCCACTGATCACCCCCTGCACCATGTCCGCAGCCATTGACCACCATCTGCACCATGTCTGCAGCCGCTGATCACCCCCCGCACCATTTCTGCAGCCGCTTAACCCCCCACCGAACCATGTCCACAGCCACTGATCACCCCCTGCACCATGTCCGCAGCCATTGACCACCATCTGCACCATGTCTGCAGCCGCTGATCACCCCCCGCACCATTTCTGCAGCCGCTGATCACCCCCCGAACCATGTCCACAGCCACTGATCACTGCCCGTACCATATCTGTTGCCTCTTACCACCCCCTGTACCATGTCCACAGCCTCTGACCAGACCACCACCTGCACCATGTCCGCAGCCTCTGACCACCCCCTGCACCATGTCTGCAGCCACTGATCATCCCTTGCACCATGTCCATTGCCTCTGACCAGACCACCACCTGCACCATGTCCACAGCGTTTTACCACCCCCTGCACCATGTCAGTTGCCTCTTACCACCCCCTGCACCATATCTGCAGCCTCTGACCACCCCCTGCACCATGTCCACAGCCTCTGACCAGACCACCACCTGCACCATGTCCGCAGCCACTGATCACCCCCTGCACCATGTCCGCAGCCATTGACCACCATCTGCACCATGTCCGCAGCCACTGATCCTCCCGTGCACCATGTCCGCAGCCACTGATCCTCCCGCGCACCATGTCCGCAGCCGATGATCACCCCCCGAACCATGTCCGCAGCTACTTATCACTGCCCGTACCATATCTGTTGCCTCTTACCACCCCCTGCACCATGTCCACAGCCTCTAACCAGGGCCGGTTTTAGACAAAGTGTGGCCCTGGGCAAACCTAAAAGTGGGGCCCTAAATTTTTTTATATTCTACCAAAAATATAGGCGCATTTAATCAATTTAGCCAAATAAAACATACAACTACATGAAAATATGCTTTAATTAAATAAAATTAAATAGAATAAATAAAATATAACAAAATCAATGCAACTATGAATTTTTCATCAAGAAAAAATCCAGTGTAGACAAGGCTTTAAGGCCACAGTCAGCACAGCGCTGCGCAGCGCATTGTATCCGCCCGCCGGCACATAGTGGAGCGGAGGCAGCGTGACACTGACAGGGGGCGGCTGGGGGCCCTTTGGAAGATGAAGCCGGCTCCTGACAGTGACGGGGCCCCTTTGTAAAATGGAGCCCGCTGCTGACAGTGACATGGGGCCAGGGCCGGACTGGGTATGAAAACCAGCCCTGGAAAAAATTACATACCAGCCCCATAGCATTGCGTCGTCATACCAGCACAACGTTGATTTCTTGTTCATAAAAGGTAAAATCATGCAGTGCGTGCCCCATCAATGCAGACTGACCACAGCGTGCCGCCTTTCAATGCAGACTGACCACAGTGTGCCCCCTTTCAATGCAGACTGACCACAGTGTGCCCCCTTTCAATGCAGAGTGACCACAGCGTGCCCCCTTTCAATGCAGACTGACCACAGCGTGCCCCCTTTCAATGCAGACTGACCACAGCGTGCCCCCTTTCAATGCAGAATGACCACAGCGTGCCCCCTTTCAATGCAGACTGACCACAGCGTGCCCCCTTTCAATGCAGAGAGACCACAGCGTGCCCCCTTTCAATGCAGACTGACCACAGCGTGCCCCCTTTCAATGCAGAGAGACAACAGCGTGCCCCCTTTCAACGCAGAGAGACCACATCGTGCCCCCTTTCAATGCAGACTGACCACAGCGTGCCCCCTTACAATGCAGACTGACCACAGCGTGCCCCATTTCAATGCAGAGTGACCACAGCATTCCCCTTTCAATGCAGAGTGACCACAGGCCGGTCCCCCATAGATCCCCATTAGAGCAGGCCTGACCAGGGTGAGGGTCCCCCATATTTATACATCCCTCTTTAGAGCAGGTAAGGGAGGCAGGTCCTCCATAGATCCCCCTTTAGAGCAGGCCAGAGTGAGGGTGCCCCATAATTATACATCCCCCTTTAGAGCAGGCAAGGGCAGGCAGGCCCCCCATAGATCCCCTTTTAGAGAAGACAAGGGCAGGCAGGTCCACCATCCCCCATAGATCCCCTTTTAGTGCAGGCAAGGGCAGGCAGGTCCCCCATAGATCCCCCTATAGAGCAGGCATAGGCCAGGGTGAGGGTCTCCCATATTTATACATCCCCCTTTAAAGCAGGCAAGGGACTCCCTTGCCTGCTCTTAAGGGGATGTATAAATATGGGGGACCCTCCCCCTGGCCTGCTCTAATGGGGGATCTGTGGGGGACCTGGGATGGCTGACCTGCCTGCTCTAAAGGTGGATTTATAAATATGGGGGACCCTCACCCTGGCCTAGGCCTGCTCTAAAGGGGGATCTAGGGGGGGGGGGCCTGGGATGGCTGACCTGCCTGCTCTAAAGGGGGATTTATAAATATGGGGGACCCTCACCCTGGCCTAGGCCTGCTCTAAAGGGGGATCTAGGGGGACCCCCTAGATCCCCCTTTAGAGCAGGCCTAGGCCAGGGTGAGGGTCCCCCATATTTATAAATCCCTCTTTAGAGCAGGCAAGGGCAGGCAGGTCAGCCATCCCAGGTCCCCCATAGATCCCCCTTAGAGCAGGCCAAGCAGGGTTCCCTTCCCAGACCTCCAGTTCAGTGAGTCCACACAACCTACCGTTACCATCCTCCTTTTCTTCTCCTGGTCAGTCAGACAGTCCCTCCCCCAGCCAGCCCAGAGTCAGTCACAGAGAGAGAGATCACTGCGCAGCCGCGCACGCAGGTCTCTCTCCAGTCTCCACCACCACTCGACTTTGTGGGCAATGCCAAGAGGTAGAGCCAAGCAGGAGGCGGGAGCGGACAAAATCCGAGGGAGGCCTGAGGCTCCGCCCCCGAGCGTTCACATCGCACCGGGGATTGAACTGAGATTCTTCTCGGCAGATGGGCAGAGTGACACTTGCGGCGCGGCGGACACTGCAAGGACCGCTCACGGACACCAGTGTCCGTGTGCAGACACCTTGCCGACCCCTGCAGATTGGCCAGTCCGGCCCTGCACGGGGCCCGGGGCCCCTGGACATCTGGGGCCCTGGGCAGTTTCCCAGTTTGCCCCCCCCTAATGCCGGCCCTGCCTCTAATCACCCCCTGCACCATGTCCGCAACCACTGATTAGTCATTCAAAAATGCTGATTTTGCCATTTTGAATACTTTGAAGTGCAATGGAGGGGTTTGGTGTCTTTTAGACCCCCGATCCCTCCATAAAGAGTACCTGTCACTGCTTATTACTGTCACATACCCCCGATCCCTCCATAAAGAGTACCTGTCACTGCCTATTACTGTCACATTCCCCCGATCCCTCCATAAAGAGTACCTGTCACTCCTATTACTGTCACATTCCCCCCCGATCCCTCCATAAAGAGTACCTGTCACTGCTATTACTGTCACATTCCCCCCGATCCCTCCATAAAGAGTACCTGTCACTGCCTATTACTGTCACATTCCCCCCGATCCCTCCATAAAGAGTACCTGTCACTCCTATTACTGTCACATTCCTCCCGATCCCTCCATAAAGAGTACCTGTCACTGCTATTACTGTCACATTCCCCCCCGATCCCTCCATAAAGAGTACCTGTCACTGCTATTACTGTCACATTCCCCCCGATCCCTCCATAAAGAGTACCTGTCACTGCATATTACTGTCACATTCCTCCCCGATCCCTCCATAAAGAGTACCTGTCACTGCTATTACTGTCACATTCCCCCCCGATCCCTCCATAAAGAGGACCTGTCACTGCCTATTACTGTCACATTCCCCCCGATCCCTCCATAAAGAGTACCTGTCACTCCTATTACTGTCACATTCCCCCCCGATCCCTCCATAAAGAGTACCTGTCACTGCCTATTACTGTCACATTCCACCCCGATCCCTCCATAAAGAGTACCTGTCACTGCCTATTACTGTCACATTCCCCCCCGATCCCTCCATAAAGAGTACCTGTCACTGCCTATTACTGTCACATTCCCCCCCGATCCCTCCATAAAGAGTACCTGTCACTGCCTATTACTGTCACATTCCTCCCGATCCCTCCATAAAGAGTACCTGTCACTGCTATTACTGTCACATTCCCCCCGATCCCTCCATAAAGAGTACCTGTCACTCCTATTACTGTCACATTACCCCCCTCCCCCCCGATCCCTCCATAAAGAGTACCTGTCACTCCTATTACTGTCACATTCCCCCCCGATCCCTCCATAAAGAGTACCTGTCACTGCCTATTACTGTCACAAGGGATGTTTACATTCCTTCTCACAGCAATACAAGTGATCCGATTTTATTTATTTTTTTAAACAGTGCTAAAAATAAAAAAATGTTTTTTTTTTTCTTTAAAGTGCCCACGTCGCCGTGAGCTAGCGCACGAAAGAAAGCGCATACGTATGTCGCGGCCGCAAATGAAAACCAACCACACATATGAGGTATCCCCATGATTGCCAGAGCGAGAGCAATAATTCTAGAAAAAGACCTCCTCTGTAACTTAGAATTGTTAACCGTTAACATTTTTTAAAGCGTCGCCTATGGAGATTTTTAAGTACCGTAGTTTGTCGCCATTCCCCGAGTGTGCACAATTTTAAACCGTAACATGTAAGGTATCTATTTACTCGGCGTCACATCATCTTTCATACTATACAAAAAAAATTGGGCTAACTTTACTGTTTAGTTTTTTTTAATTGCAGTGAAATGTATTTTTTCCCAAATAATTGCATTTGAAAACCACTGCGCAAATTCCACGTGACAAACAATATTGCAACGACCGCCATTTTATTCTCCAGAGTCTTTGCTAAAATATATATATACACAAAAAAAATTGGGCTTACTTAACTGTTTTTTTTTTTTTAATGCAGTGAAATGTATTTTTTCCCAAAACAATTGCGTTTGAAAGACCGCATACAACTTAAAGCTTAAAGTTGCCACGCAGGGCACATTACAAGAGTGCGATAGCAAATTAAACCTAGGCGCTACGAGCGCCATGTCTAAAGGGTGATCGAGAGGAGCCAGAGTTGCCACACACAGTCCAGCCACCCCAACTGGGAACTACCTGTGGAATGGGCCCGGGGCAACCCAACCCTCAGTCGAAGCACCCCCAAAACATGGCCGCAAATGGATCAAACGGTCCACTGCGAGAGAAGGCTGCAAAGAGGGGAGAAGAAGAAAGAAGAGGGGAGAAGAAGAAAGAAGAGGGGAGAAGAAGAAAGAAGAGGGGAGAAGGAAGAAAGAAGAGGGAAGAAGAGGGGAGAAGGAAGAAAGAAGAGGGGAGAAGAGGGGAGAAGGAAGAAAGAAGAGGGGAGAAGGAAGAAAGAAGAGGGGAGAAGGAAGAAAGAAGAGGGGAGAAGGAAGAAAGAAGAGGGGAGAAGGAAGAAAGAAGAGGGGAGAAGGAAGAAAGAAGAGGAGAGAAAGAAGAGGGGAGAAGGAAGAAAGAAGAGGGGAGAAGGAAGAAAGAAGAGGGTAGAAGGAAGAAAGAAGAGGGGAGAAGGAAAAAAGAAGAGGGGAGAAGGAAGAAAGAAGAGGGGAGAAGGAAGAAAGAAGAGGGGAGAAGGAAGAAAGAAGAGGGGAGAAGGAAGAAAGAAGAGGGGAGAAGGAAGAAAGAAGAGGGGAGAAGGAAGAAAGAAGAGGGGAGAAGGAAGAAAGAAGAAAGAAGAGGGGAGAAGGAAGAAAGAAGAGGGGAGAAGGAAGAAAGAAGAGGGGGAGAAGGAAGAAAGAAGAGGGGAGAAGGAAGAAAGAAGAGGGGAGAAGGAAGAAAGTAGAAAGAAGAGGGGAGAAGGAAGAAAGAAGAAGGAAGAAAGAAGAAGAAAGAAGAGGGGAGAAGGAAGAAAGAAGAAGGGAGAAGGAAGAAGAAGAAGAAGATCAAGGAGTAGAAAAATAATAACCTCAGTGAAGCCACACCTCACACCTTGTAATGGGAGTCATACCAATTTTTCCACACTTCCTATCTAACCGCCATCTTACCAAGGTTACCATTAGCTGAAGCAAACATAATTCCGTAGCTGGCATGCATTTGGACAATGTTAATGACTTCAGTAAGCTTTGGAGGGTTAGGATCTTTCAGTGCCTGACCAATGTGGCTAATTAGCTTTTACAGGAGAGCCAAACATCGAATGTTGTCAGCTGCAGGCATCATCCCGGTATACCCACTTGAAGTCCAGCGACGTGCCGGTACATCGTTGGTCGTCCGGTAGATATTTATTACATACAGTGGGGACAATAATGATTTGATCCCCCTGTAGATTGTGTAAATTTGCCCACTTACAAAGAAATGAAGGGTCTATAATTTTTATCATAGGTGTATTTTAGATGATAAAGACAGAATATCAACCAAAAATCCAGAAAAAAAATACATGATACAAATGTTATAAATTGAGTTGCAGTTCAGTGAGTAAAATAAGTATTTGATCCCCAAGCAAACCACGACTAAGTAGTTGGTGGAGAAACCCTTGTTGGGAAGCACAGAGGTCAGACGTTTCTTGTAGTTGGTGACCAGGTTTGCACACATCTCAGGAGGGATTTTGGCCCACTCTTTACAGATCTTCTCCAAATCCTTAAGGTTCCTTGGCTGTCTCTTGGCAACTCGAAGTTTCAGCTCCGTCCATAAATTTTCTATAAGATTAAGGTCTGGAGACTGATTAGGCCACTCCATGACCTTAATGTAGTTCTTCTTGAGCCACTCCTTTGTTGCCTTGGCGGTATGTTTTGGGTCATTGTCATGCTGGAAGACCCATCCACCACCCATCTTCAGTGTTCTGGCTTAGGAAAGAAGATTGTCATCTAAGATTTTTAATAGTCACCTACGGAGATTTTTAAGTCTTTTTAAGATTTTAAGAGATGTTTGTCCCCATTCCAAGTAAAAAATACTGATTTTAAGTGGCAGAAAAAGACCTGGTCCTTAAGTGGTTAAAAAAAAAAATGTAAAGCGACAATGTAAAATTAGAAAAATAAATAAATAACTAAAAAAAAACAATTTAAAGCACCCCTCCTCTCCTTGTGCTCGAGTGCAAAGGTGAATGCATGCGTCAGTCCTGCATACAAGCAAACAGCGATCGTCCCAAACATGGGAAGTATCACCGCTAACGTCAGATCATGAGCAGTAATTCCAGAATCAGATCTCCTTTGTAAATCTAAAAGGGTGACCTGTAAAGATTCCTAAAGTGTTGCCTATGGATAGTAAGATATACATGGTTTGTCCCCTCAAAATAACTCAACACACAGCCATTAATCTCTAAACCGCTGGCAACAAAAGTGAGTACACCCCTAAGTGAAATGTCAAAATTGGGCCCAATTAGCCATTTTCCCTCCCCGGGGTCATGTGACTCGTTAGTGTTACAAGGTCTCAGGTGTGAATGGGGAGCAGGTGTGTTAAATTTGGTGTTATCGCTCTCACTCTCTCATAGTGGTCACTGGAAGTTCAACATGGCGCCTCATGGCAAAGAACTCTCTGAGGATCTGAAAATAAGAATTATTGCTCTACACAAAGATGGCCTAGGCTATAAGAAGATTGCCAAGACCCTGAAACTGAGCTGCAGCACGGTGACCAAGACCATACAGCGGTTTAACAGGACAGCTTCCACTCAGAACAGGCATCGCCATGGTCGACCAAAGAAGTTGAGTGCACGTGTTCAGCGTCATATCCAGAGGTTGTCTTTGGGAAATAGACGTATGAGTGCTGCCAGCATTGCTGCAGAGGTTGAAGGGGTGGGGGGTCAGCCTGTCAGTGCTCAGACCATACGCCGCACACTGCATCAAATTGGTCTGCATGGCTGTCGTCCCAGAAGGAAGCCTCTTCTAAAGATGATGCACAAGAAAGCCCGCAAACAGTTTGCTGAAGACAAGCAGACTAAGGACATGGATTACTGGAACCATGTCCTGGGGTCTGATGAGACCAAGATAAACTTATTTGGATCAGATGGTGTCAGGCGTGTGTGGCGGCAACCAGGTGAGGAGTACAAAGACAAGTGTGTCTTCCTACAGTCATGCATGGTGGTGGGAGTGTCATGGTCTGGGGCTGCATGAGTGCTGCCAGCACTGGGGAGCTACAGTTCATTGAGGGGACCATGAATGCCAACATGTACTGTGACATACTGAAGCAGAGCATGATCCCCTCCCTTCAGAGACTGGGCCGCAGGGCAGTATTCCAACATGATAACCACCCCAAACACCTCCAAGATGACCACTGCCTTGCTAAAGAAGCTGAGGATAAAGGTGATGGACTGGCCAAGCATGTCTCCAGACCTAAACCCTATTGAGCATCTGTGGGGCGTCCTCAAACGGAAGGTGGAGGAGTGCAAGGTCTCTAACATCCACCAGCTCTGTGATGTCATCATGGAGGAGTGGAAGAGGATTACAGTGGAAACCTGTGAAGCTCTGGTGAACTCCATGTCCAAGAGGGTTAAGGCAGTGCTGGAAAATAATGGTGGCCACACAAAATATTGGCACTTTGGGCCCAATTTGGACATTTTCACCCAGCGGTTTAGACATTAATGGATGTTCCAGTATATATCTCACACTATATATTATATTATATTATACTATATAGTCTATATATATATATATATATATATATATATATATATATATATATATATATATATATATATATATATATATATATATATATATATATACAGTATATATACTTTGTTTCCTTTCCCTCTTTCCTGATAAGATCTCAGTCCCGGAAAGGACGATCGGTTCGCTGTTCCTCTTTCCTGCTCTCTGATATCATTTTGCGGTTTATGGTAGAAATTATAATTATATTCGCCCCCCCCCGGAGAGAGGCGGATGGGGCCCCGGCCACCACTCCCAGCCCTGAGCTCTGTAAACACAGAATGAATCGCAGGCAGCGTCGATTCCTCAGGGATTTTCTACCCCTTATATGGAAGTTGCAGCAACAAGTGCTGCGAAGAATAAAAAACGATCGATGGGCGCAATGTACAACTCTGTAACGCACTATTACTGGTAAATGATATGAAGACGCATGTATAGATCAGGGTTTGCATCACTCAGGAATCGGGCCACACAAATCTGTTCTAGGGAGGTGCTGATTGCACTATCTTTGCATCGTCTTATGATACCAAGAGGGGGGTCTGGCTGAACCCCCGTGGTTTATGGGGGACAATAAAGGGTGCACTCACCGGGTTGCGGGTGTGTTGGACCCTCTGGGCCGGCTCTGGTTGGTATGGCAGACACAAACCCATCACAGAACACTTCTCTACCAGGACAAGAGGAGAAATGAGTCCATGGAGTGAGGGGGAGGGGGAGGGGGGGGATGGAAATAGAAGATACACAAACTGCATCACAGACTTGGTATGTATGTGTCCGGGGAGGAGATGGGATGGAGCAATGTTCTGCAGATCTATAGAAGGGTCAGTGATGGAATAATCTGCAGAATATATCAATATGGATCTGTCAGGAGGGGGATGGGAGGGAGCAATGTTCTGCAGATCTCTAGAGGGGTCAGTGATGGGATAATCTGCAGAATATCTCAATAGGGATCTGTCAGGAGGGGGATGGGAGGGAGCGATGTTCTGCTGATCTCTAGAGAGGACAGTGATGGGATAATCTGCAGAATATCTCAATAGGGATCTGTCAGGAGGGGGATGGGGTAGAGCGATGTTCTGCAGATCTCTAGAGATGTCAGTAATGGAATAATCTGCAGAATATCTCAATATAGATCTATCAGGGGGGGGAGGGGGATGGGATGTTGCGATGTGCTGCAGATCTCTAGGGGGGTCAGTGGTGGCATAATCTGCAGAATATATCAATATGGCTTTGTCAAGAGGGGGATGGGATGAAGCGATGTTCTGCACATCTCTAGAGGGGTCAGTGATGGAATAATTTGCAGAATATCTCAATATGGATCTGCCAGGAGGGGGATGGAATGGAGCGACGTTCTGCAGGTCTCTGGAGAGGTCAGTGATGGGATAATCTGCAGAATATATCAATATGGATCTGTCAGGAGGGGGATGGGATGGAGCGATGTTCTGCAGATCTCTAGAGAGGTCAGTGATGGGATAATCTGCAAAATATCTCAATATGGATCTGTCAGGATGGGGAGGAGATGGGATGTTGCGATGTGCTGCAGATCTCTAGGGGGGTCAGTGGTGGCATAATCTGCAGAATATATCAATATGGCTTTGTCAAGAGGGGGATGGGATGGAGCGATGTTCTGCAGATCTCTAGAGGGGTCAGTGATGGAATAATCTGTAGAATATATCAATATGGATCTGTCAGGAGGGGGATGGGATGGAGGGATGTTCTGCAGATCTCTAGAGAGGTCAGTGATGGAATAATCTGCAGAATATATCAATATGGATCTGTCAGGAGGGGGATAGGATGGAGCAATGTTCTGCAGATCTCTAGAGAGGTCAGTGATGAAATAATCTGCAGAATATATCAATAAGGATCTGTCAGGAGGGGGATAGGATGGAGCGATGTTCTGCAGATCTCTAGAGAGGTCAGTGATGGAATAATCTGCAGAATATATCAATAAGGATCTGTCAGGAGGGGGATGGGAGGGAGCGATGTTCTGCAGATCTCTAGCGAGGTCAGTGATGGAATAATCTGCAGAATATATCAATATGGATCTGTCAGGAGGGGGATAGGATGGAGCGATGTTCTGCAGATGGATGATGGAGGATCGTGATCATCAGATGGAGGCATGCCGCTGTGGATGATGCCGGCTCACAATCCTCTTTGGCTCAATCAGCCGCTCCCAGGCAAATTGACGTTCTTGTACGGCGCTCACTCTCAGGAGTCTAGGGGGCGAGTGTGCGCTGCCAGCATCACGCTCCCGCCCCTGTTCGTCAGCGGCTCTGATTGCCGCCTGACACCTGCGATCGCTCCCCGCTGAGAGAGAAGAACGGTCGGATGTTGTAAACACAGCCGACCGTTCTTCTCCCTGGAATGATCACAGAGCTCCTGTGATCCTTCTATATAGGATCACATGTCTCTATGGTCATTCCACAAGCCACGCCCCCCACAGTTAGAAACACGCCCCTAGGTACACATTTAAACCCTTAATCACCCACACTGTTAACCCCTTCCCTGCCAGTGTCATTAGTACAGTGACAGTGCATATTTTTAGCACTGATTACTGTAGTAATGTCACTGGTCCCCCAAAAGTGTCAAAAATGTCAGTTAGGGGTCCGATCTGTCCGCCACAATGTCGCAGTGCCGCTAAAAATCGCAGATCGCCGACATTACTAGTAAAAAAAAAAACAATAAAAATGACATAAATTTCCCTTAGTTAGTAGACGCGATAACTTTTCCGCAAACCAATCAAAATACGCTTATTGCGATTTTTTTTCACCAGAAATATGTGACGGAAAACAAATTGGCCTAAAATGTTAAAAAATTTTGATTCTTACATTTTTTCGGGGGAATTTCATATAAAAAAAATGTGAAAAATATTGTTATTTTTTCAAAATTGTTGCTCTTTTTTTGTTTATAGTGCAAAAAGTAAAAATCGCACAGGTGATCAAATACCAATAGATAATTATAAAAGAAAAATTTCCGCGCTAATATTATAACAAAGTGAGTGACTAAGAATGAATGCAAGCAGCTAGCACAAAATCAACTAACAGTGATCCATGAATACAATATATCCAAAAAGTGCAGCGCTAGAAGTGAATGAATGTTGCAAATGATTGTAAACAAGTGTAACTACAAAGTCATAAAAAAATATGCAAAATTATACAGAGGGGGGGTAGTGTCCAAAATAATGAATACAATTCCAAAAGCTGGTGCAAATAACATAAATCCACATGCAGGATATTCAAAGAAAACTCTTTCCGGTGACACCAAGGAGAAGTGTGAGAAGGGGACTGCTCTGTGCACGAGTATGGCAAGCAGCTTACCAGAACTCCATGGCTACTCAATTTAATGAGACAGCCTCTCCCAGCAAGTAGTTATACCAGTGTGGTCAGTAGATGTCAGGCTCAGGCACTTCAGAACTTCGTGGCTACTCTTTTCAATGAGACAGCCTCTCCCGGCGAGTTGTTATACCAATATGGTTAATAGATGTCAGGCTTAGGCACTTCTTAGCTACTCCATCAGACATAAATGAATATGTAGAAAGAAATAGAGGCCCATAGCGTAATCCCGTAATATATAGACAAAATTTATTTAAAAGAACTACTTACAAATTGAAGGTATATGACAGGCATGAAAAGTAGGCTGATCATGGATGAAATCGCGGCGTCCCGCAAGTCTCCAAAACAGCGTGGAACAATGAAACAGCCGGCTCCGTAAGGGGGCGTGTGGACGTTACGTCTGGAGTCGCCAACGTTTCGTCATCAAAAGACGTCGACTGGGCGTGACTCCAGACGTAACACACACGCCTTTGTACCCCCACATCTATATTGAGTGACAGCTATGTCCGCCTATGATTGTTAAGCGCGGAAGCGGAAGTAGTGTACGTCCGCCAATGGCTGTTAAGCTCAGAGGCGGAAGTCGGATTGTCACATGGTAAACAACAATAATAAGGAAGTGACGAACTACCTAGTACTCAACCCCCTCAAATACCACCAAAAGAAAGCTCTGTTTGTGGGAAGAAAAGGACGTCAATTTCATTTGGGTACAGCGTCGCACGACCGCGCAATTGTCTGTTAAAGTCACGCAGTGCCGAACCACAAAATAGGCCCTGGTCTTTGAGCAGCCAAATCCTCCGGGGCTTAAGTGGTTAAAGTAAGGCAGTGCCGAACCGCAAAATATGGCCTGGTCATTAAGGGGGTAAATCCTTCCGGTCTTAAAGTGGTTAACATGTTTTGAATATAACTGAATTTTATTGAAATAATTTGTTAGGCTTCTGTATACAGTATATAGTTACATAGTTATATATTTACATAGTTAGTCAGGTTGAAAAAAGACAAAAGTCTATCCGGCTCAACCAATAAAAAACAAAAAACAGTATTAAAAACCCAACCATACAATCCCATATACACAATCCTATACCCTCCCCAACCATACGATCCCATATACACAATCCTATACCCACCCCAACCATACGATCCCATATACACAATCCTATACCCTCCCCAACCATACGATCCCATATACACAATCCTATACCCTCCCCAACCATACGATCCCATATACACAATCCTATACCCTCCCCAACCATACGATCCCATATACACAATCCTATACCCTCCCCAACCATACGATCCCATATACACAATCCTATACCCTCCCCAACCATACGATCCCATATACACAATCCTATACCCTCCCCAACCATACGATCCCATATACACAATCCTATACCCTCCCCAACCATACGATCCCATATACACAATCCTATACCCTCCCCAACCATACGATCCCATATACACAATCCTATACCCTCCCCAACCATACGATCCCATATACACAATCCTATACCCTCCCCAACCATACGATCCCATATACACAATCCTATACCCTCCCCAACCATACGATCCCATATACACAATCCTATACCCACTGTTTATACAGAAGAAGGCGAAAAAACCCCAGCAAAGCATGATCCAATTTACTACAGCAGGGGAAAAAATTCCTTCCTGATCCCCCGAGAGGCAATCGGAAATTCCCTGGATCAACTTTACCTATGAATATTAGTAGCCACTTATATTATCTACACCTGGGAAAGAATCCAGGCCTTTTTTTAACCACTTCAATACCAGGCACTTTCACCCCCTTCCTGCCCATGCCAATCTTCAGCTTTCAGCGCTCTCACACTTTGAATGACAATTGCGCGGTCATGCTACACTGTACCCATATACATTTTTATTCATTTTTTTTCACACCAATAGAGCTTTCTTTTGGTGGTATTTAATCACTGCTGGGTTTTTTTACCTCTTACCAAAGAAAAAAGACAGAAAATTTTGAAAAAAAAAAACGTTTTTCTTATTTTCTGTGAGTAAATTTTGAAAATATTTTTTTTTCTCCTTCACTGATGTGCGCTGATGAGGTGGCACTTATGGGCACTGATGAGGTGGCACTTATGGGCACTGATGAGGAGGTACTAATATGCTGTACTGATGGGCACTGATAGGTGGTACTGATGAGCACTCATAGGTGGCACTGATGGGCATTGAAAGGCGGCACTGATTGGCACTGAGAGGTGGCACTGAGGGGCACAGAGAGGCAGCACTGATGGGCGGCATTGATGGGCACTGACGGGCGGCACTGATGGGCACTGACGGGCTTCACTGATAGACACTGATGGGCAGCACAGATGGATGAGCAGGCACTGATGGGCACTGACTGGCAGCACTATGGGCACTGGTGGTGGGCACTGATTGCCACTGTTTTTCACTTTTCTGTAATCAGGGCACTGATGATCAGTGCCCTGATTACCTGTCCTGGTCTCCCCTGTGAGGAGGAGCCGCTGATCGGCTCTCTTTGCCTCACACTTTGACAGTGTGAGGCGAGGAGAGCCCATAAACGGCACTTCCTCATTTACTTGTGACCGTTAGGGATGATCGAACGGTTCGGGTCGACCATCAGTTCGGCCCGAACATTGGGTGTTTGAGGTTCGGCCGAATTTAGAACTTTTTGCCCAAAAAGTTCGGAATTCGGCAACCAGAACCGACCAAAATGCAATGGTTCAGGAAATGGGCTTTAAAAGCCTGTGATTGGACCAGAACCATTAGCAAGGAGAATGCTAGGAATGTGATTGGAGTGACTAGGGGGTCCCTAGGCCAATCATTAGTGAATACGCCCCCCAGTATATAAAATAGCCTCCGCCAAATTCCTAGCATTGTTATACAGGACATGGAAGAGAGTGGAAGCAGTTCTGTTAATTTTACTTTAAAAGTGTAATTTAGCATTTATTAGTGTGAGGAAAGGGATATCTAGTGTAGTTAGAGTTCTCCTTTACACTTTAGTTAGCTTCAAAAATTGAGTTTCTGTAGGGAAAGTGTTAAGTGTCAGGGTGACCGTAATGTAGTGTAGGGTGAACTGACAGTGACTGCTATGGCAGGGTGACCAAACCCTTCCATAGCAGGGTGACCGCTATAGAGAAAAGCTAGTTTCTCTCAAGTCACTTTCGCTGCAGTAATATGGCTTCGCTCCTGTCAGCATTCTTTATGCTGCAGGTGTTGCTAGTGCTTTTTTGAGGACATGTTTGGAGTCAGACATGACATCTGAACATGTGTATAGGGGGTATATATACACACCCATGTCTGTATATATACACCTGCACATATATAGGTGTGAAAGGAGCAGAAAAAACTACTTGCG
This sequence comes from Pelophylax lessonae, assembly GCF_965119305.1. Classification (NCBI taxonomy): domain Eukaryota; kingdom Metazoa; phylum Chordata; class Amphibia; order Anura; family Ranidae; genus Pelophylax; species Pelophylax lessonae. The sequence goes on along the minus strand of NC_138769.1, from coordinate 736,629,539 downwards.
CTAATGAAATAATTAACACCAATATAGTTACGCTCCTATCACACCTATATATGTCTAGGTGTGTATATACATATAAGTATGTGTGTATATACACCACTATACACAAGTTCAGATGTTTTTCCTGCCTCCAAAGAACCCAAAAAATGCCCAAAAAAACGCTTGCTACTAAACCGGCAAGGTGTGAAAAGCGAGAAGCAAACAACCTGTTTTATAAGTGACAAAATACAAACAATCTTTTTTTTTTTTTTTTCTGGTTCTGGACATGCTACAGAGCTGAAACTTCACAGTTACACTTTTTAGACCCCCCAGGTACTAAATCCAAAGCAATTATTATTTTTTTTTTTTAATTTTTTCAATAATTGGCTCTCTATCAAAAATGACAATTTTTAAGAACTTGTTTTTTGTGTGATTTTGTGTCTGGGGGGTCTAAAAGGTGTACCTGTGAAGTTACTCATATAGGTGTAAAAGGAGGGCCCCACCATCCCTGCTCTACTGAAAAATTATCTTTTTTTCTGGTTCTGGACATGCTACAGAGCTGAAACTTCACAGGTACACCTTTTAGACCCCCCAGATACTAAATCCAAAGAATTTTTTTTTTTTTTTTTTTTTTAATTTTTTCAATAATTGGCTCTCTATCAAAAATGACACTTTTTAAGAACTTTTTGTTGTGTGATTAATAGTCCCTGGGGTATGACCCAGAACCCTAGGCACTTTTTAGGGGCATTTATTGGGTTTTAGGGCTTCAAAATGGTGTTTTTTGATTACCGAAGTTCGGGTCCCATTGATTTCAATGGGGTTCTGAAATCCGGGCCGAACTTTCGGGAAGTTCGGATGTTCTGGCCGAACCAAACATTTCTCGAAAGTTCGATCATCCCTAGTGACCGTCTGTGATCGGACACAGCCGATCATATGGGTAAAGACTAAGAGCCATGTCATTGGCTCTTTGGCTCTTTACCAAGATCGGGGTCGCGCCGTGTCCTAGCAACACTGCGCGGCCACGATCGCCGCACTGTGCTCCCCAGGGGGCGCGCGAGAGAGGCCGTTCTGGTGCACCGTCATATGACGGTGTCCCAGAACAATAGCTGCACCGCTCTGCCGTCATTTAACGGTGGGCGGGCAGTAAGTGGTTAAGCAATCTAGTGAGCTTGCCAAAAACCACCTCTGGAGGGAGTCTATTCCACATTTTCACAGCTCTTACGATGAAGAAACCTTTCCGTTTTGGAGACGAAATCTGTTTTCCTCTAGACGTAAAGAGCGCCCCCTTGTCCTCCGTGTTGACCTTAAAGTGAACAACTCAACACCAAGTTCACTATATGGACCCCTTATGTATTTATACATGGTGATCATATCTAGGGATGATCGAACGGTTCGGGTCGACCATCGGTTCGACCCGAACATTGGATGTTCGATATTCGGCCGAATACCGAACTTTTTGCGGCAAAAGTTCGGTATTCGGCCACCAGAACCGCCCAAAATGCACTGGGACAGGAACTGGGCTTTAAAAGCCCGTGATTGGCCCAGAAACGTCTGCAAAAGCCAATGAGGGGGCAGGAGTCTCCTAGGAACGTGATTGGAGTGACTACGGGGACCAGAGGCCAATCAGGAGTGAATACGCCCCACACTATATAAGATGGCCCCGCCTAACCCCTAGCACAGTTATCCAGAGCCTGTTGAAGAGAGTTGAAGCAGTTCTGTCTGACTCCTGCTTGCTACACTACATTTCCTACATATCGAGTGGTTCTAAAACTCCATATAGCAGAATTGGATTTAGCTTACAGCCAGTGTAGTTAGATACAGCGATTGTGCTGGTTCTTAGAGTTAAAAAAAAAAAAAAAAAAAAAAAAAAAAACTTAAGGGACAGTGTCAGTCTTCTGCTGTATGGAGCTTTCTATTTAGTGGAAAGGGATATCTAGTGTAGTTAGGGAACTTTGTACTACATTAGTTAGATTTGAAAATTTAGTTTCTGTAGGGAAAGTGTGAGGGTTCTGTTTAGTGAGCACGTGGCACAGTGCTGCTGTATCACAGCAGGTATTCGTGCTTGCTAGGCAGCAAAATACAGTGACAACTTAACGCCTGTTGTTCAAAGCGTTAGGTGCACTGTACAAAAGCCTTTGCAACTGTGCGTGACACGCAACTGCTGTGCTGTATCCAGCGACAACTGTGGGTCGCATAGCAGTGTGCGTTTTTCACCGCACACAGTTGCCAACGCATCAGTGACAACCTAACGCCTGTTGTTCAAAGCGTTAGGTCCACTGTGCAAAAGGCTTTGCTACTGTGCGTGAACCGCAACTGCTGTGCTGTATCCAGCGACAACTGTGGGTCGCATAGCAGTGTGCGTTTTTCACCGCACACAGTTGCCAACGCATCAGTGACAACTTAACGCCTGTTGTTCAAAGCGTTAGGTGCACTGTACAAAAGCCTTTGCAACTGTGCGTGACACGCAACTGCTGTGCTGTATCCAGCGACAACTGTGGGTCGCATAGCAGTGTGCGTTTTTCACCGCACACAGTTGCCAACGCATCAGTGACAACCTAACGCCTGTTGTTCAAAGCGTTAGGTCCACTGTGCAAAAGGCTTTGCTACTGTGCGTGAACCGCAACTGCTGTGCTGTATCCAGCGACAACTGTGGGTCGCATAGCAGTGTGCGTTTTTCACCGCACACAGTTGCCAACGCATCAGTGACAACTTAACGCCTGTTGTTCAAAGCGTTAGGTGCACTGTACAAAAGCCTTTGCAACTGTGCGTGACACGCAACTGCTGTGCTGTATCCAGCGACAACTGTGGGTCGCATAGCAGTGTGCGTTTTTCACCGCACACAGTTGCCAACGCATCATTGAGAAATATGCCTGGTAGACCAAGAAAAGGCATACGTGGCCCTGCTGCGGAAAGGGGCACAGCTTCTAGGGTGTCTAGAGGCAGGGGTGGACGTGGTGGTCAGTCCTCAGCCAGGCCACCATTTGGATTGTTCTCCGGCAGTGGCCAAGCTATACGTCCACAGTATGTACAGGAGGTGGTGGACTATATGAACAAACCCTCATCATCGGCATCATCTGCAACTACAGTGACCCAGGCAGAGAAAAGTGGTCAGTCTTCTGCAGTTGTCAGAACAAATACAGATGAGTCCATGTCCACCTCATGTCCTCCCTTAGACCCAATTTCAGACATGGCAGAGGAGTCAGCTGAGCTGTTTGACCACAGTGTCGGCCATCTACTCCAGCCTGATGCTCAGTCCTTTATGGAGTCTGATGTTGGGTCTGAGTTTGAGGAGGAGGCAGAGCAAACAAGAGGGGAGAGCAGACGGCCCGCTCCATCTAAGGCCGCACCTGTTGTCTCCCAGGCCAGGCCTGATGCTCAGTCTTTGATGGAGTCAGATGTTGGGTCTGAGGTTGAGGAGGAGGCAGAGCAAGCAAGAGGGGAGAGCAGACGGCCTACTCCATCTAAGGCCGCACCTGTTGTCTCCCGGGCCACTATACACACCTCATCTTGCTGGGCCTTTTTTGAGACATCCCATGCAGATAAAACAGTTGCGATCTGCAAGATTTGTAAGAAGGGTATAAAACGTGGCAAAAATGTCAATTACCTGGGTACAAGCTGCCTAAACAGGCATTTGACAACCCACCACTCGGCCCGTTGGCAGGAGCATTTAAAGAACCCACAAAAGGGCCAAAGATTGGTCAGTCGGCCTCCTAGTTCTCCTCGCGCTCCTCCTCATGCTCCATCTGCTCCACCTGCTCCACCTGCACATCAGTCTGTTCCTGGTCCTGCTATAGTCACTCGTCACCTGTTGGCAGCCTCCACTGGCAGGGATGATGATATAGCAGGCAGTGTCGCATCTACCTCCAGCACACCACCAGCTGTATCATCTAGATGCCAAATTTCGATTCCACACATGCTGGAACGAAAAAAAATGTATACTCCCCGCCACCCACATGCCCAGCGTCTAAACAGTAGTTTGGCTAAACTACTGGCTCTGTAACTATTACCATTTAACCTGGTAGAGTCTGCTCCCTTCCGTGACTTCGCAAAATGTGCAGTTCCACAGTGGCAGGTGCCAAGTCGGCATTACTTTTCCCGTAAGGCCCTGCCATCCCTATACCAACATGTGGAAGGCAATGTAGTGTCATCCCTGGCCAAGTCAGTCAGCCGTAAGATACACTTGACGGCTGACACTTGGTCAAGCAAACATGGGCAGGGACGGTACATTTCTGTCACTGCTCACTGGGTGACACTGCTTGCCAGTGGAAGGGATTGTAGCCAGGGCTCGGTGCTGCAGCCAGTGTTGCCCCCACGTCTGCAAACAGCTGGTGGTGTCGCTGATCCGGGTAGATCGATCACTTCTACCCCCTCCTGCTCCTCCTCCTCTACCTCCTCCATGCCCTCCTCTGCAGAATGGTCCTTTGAATATGATGAGATACCACGTAAACGTTCAAAGGGCTATTCTATGTCTCAGGCCAAAAGGTGTCACGCAGTGCTGCAGCTTGTGTGTCTAGGGGACAGGCAGCACACTGCCCCTCAGATTCTTGGGGCTCTGCAGGCACAGGCCCAGAGGTGGTTGACACCACGCCAGCTGCAGTCAGGGATGGTGGTTACTGATAATGGGTCAAACCTCCTGGCCGCCCTTCGTCAGGGAAAGTTAACCCATGTGCCATGCCTGGCGCATGTCCTGAATCTCGTGGTACAGCGGTTTTTGAACTCGTACCCGGGAATGCAGGATGTGCTAAGGATGGCAAGAAGGGTGTGCAGTCACTTCAGGCGGTCGTACAGTGCCACTGCACGTTTGGCCGAAGTGCAGCGCGAGTTTCACCTGCCGGTACACCGCCTCATCTGTGACATGCCCACCCGCTGGAACTCCACCTTGGCTATGCTGCAGCGCCTGTACACGCAGCAGAGGGCCCTCAATGAATACCTATGCGAGTACGGCACCAGCACTGGCTCTGCGCGCCTGGGCTTCTTTTCACCACGGCAGTGGCTTTTGATTAAGGATGCATGCGCTGTCCTCTCGCCATTTGAGGAGGCCACAAGGATGGTCAGCCGGGACAGCGCATGCATCAGTGACACCCTACCGGTACTGTTTTTGTTGGAGCACACTCTGCGTGGCATTATGGACAGGGCACTGGAGGCAGAGCAGCAGGAGGAAGAGGAGGACTTCCTTGCCTCTCAAGGCCCCCTTTATCCTGAGAATCCTGACCCCATTATGCCTAGCTCCCAGAGGCCCGAGCAGGATCCAGGGGTGGAAGAGGAGGAGGAGGACGATTCTGCGGGAACTTTTGCAGGGTTTGAGGAGGAGGAGGAGGAAGACATGCGGCAATCTGCAAGGCCTAGTTTGACTCCCTCGGGACACTTTGGAGTAGTACGTGGCTGGGAGGAGGAGGAGCCCGTTGAAGATAATGTCGTTATGAGTGACCCCGAGGAGTCAGCTTCTCAGGCCTTCGCTAATTTGCGACGCATGGGAAACATCATGCTCCAGAGCCTGCGAAAGGACCCCAGAATCAAGGCCATTAAAGAGACTAACCACTATTGGTTGGCCACCCTACTTGACCCCCGGTACAAGTGTAAAGTCTCGGAGCTTTTCCCATCCACCCATAGAGTCCACAGGATCAAATCCCTTGAGGACAGTCTCAAGAGGAATCTGGTGAACATGTTCCCCGACTCCCGTAGGGTGCAGGGGCGGGGACAACCTACCATGGATTCTACTGGTGGTCACGAGAGGAGCGTTGGAGAAGGCGTGCGGTTGACGGATGCCTTTCGGTCTTTTTTTAGTCCTCACCGCCCAGGCCTCTCAGCTGCCACATCGCATCGACACCGTCTGCATCACATGGTGGACGATTACGTGAGGGCACAAAGTGACACAGAGGGCTTTTCATGTGACGAATCCGATCCACTGGCATACTGGGTCTTAAGATTAGACCACTGGCCAGAACTGGCCCAGTATGCCATGGAGTTGTTGGCCTGCCCTGCTTCCAGTGTCCTATCGGAACGGGCATTCAGCGCAGCAGGAGGATTCGTCACAGACCATCGAACTAGACTCTCCACCGACTCAGTCGACCGTTTGACATTCATTAAGATGAATCAGTCGTGGATATCAAGCTTTGATGCACCTGATGCAGACCTTGTAGACTAGGCTATCGTTGTGATGTGGCAGTTGAGCCTCAGTTTAAGCCTGGACCATGGTGCCACCCTCAAACCCTCCTCTCATTCTCTTTACGTTCACAGAACCTCATTTTGGTTATGACAAAAACGACAATGTTTGCGCACCTGTTCCACAGGTGCACACCTTTACAATTTTTGGGCCTCCTTCAACACCAGCTCTTTGGGGTTAAGGTGGGGAGGCTATGCTAAAACAAAAACGACAATGTTTGCGCACCTGTTCCACAGGTGCACACCTTTACAATTTTTGGGCCTCCTTCAACACCAGCTCTTTGGGGTTAAGGTGGGGAGGCTATGCTAAAACAAAAACTACAATGTTTGCGCACCTGTTCCACAGGTGCACACCTTTACAATTTTTGGGCCTCCTTCAACACCAGCTCTTTGGGGTTAAGGTGGGGAGGCTATGCTAAAACAAAAACTACAATGTTTGCGCACCTGTTCCACAGGTGCACACCTTTACAATTTTTGGGCCTCCTTCAACGCCAGCTCTTTGGGGTTAAGGTGGGGAGGCTATGCTAAAACAAAAACGACAATGTTTGCGCACCTGTTCCACAGGTGCACACCTTTACAATTTTTGGGCCTCCTTCAACACCAGCTCTTTGGGGTTAAGGTGGGGAGGCTATGCTAAACAAAAACTACCATGTTTGCGAACCTGTTCCACAGGTGCACACCTTTACAATTTTTGGGCCTCCTTCAAAGCCAGCTCTTTGGGGTTATGGTGGGGAGGCTCCGCCAACACCAAAACTACCATGTTTGCGCACCTGTTCCACAGGTGCACACCTTCATAATTTTTACGCCTTCTTCAACACCAGCTCTTTGGGCTTACAGTGGTATGGCTCCGCCAACACCCAAACAACAATTTTTGCGCACCTGTCACACAGATGCATATCATTGTAATTTTTTTCCTTACAAAGGCAATTATTGCTTTCATTACCAGCACTTTCATAGGGATATGGTGTCAAGGCATCGTCCGCACCACCAAATGCCCAATTTTTAAGCATCCTTTACTTCTATTCAAAGTCAAGAGACAACAGTATTCATCCAAAACATCTCTAATCTTGTTCACTCTGCACTACATTGTGGCCCCTACCCCTAACCCTCAATGTATCCGTGCATATATGTCTGTTTCTTGTGAGATTTCAAGTTAAAGTGCACCAAACACCATTTTACATGAAATAAAGTGCAATTACATACATCTTTGGACTTCTTGAAACATTTGGTAATAAAAGCCCCATTGTGGAAATACACCCGTTAATTATATGCACATTTAAAGAGACAGCACCTTTTTCCAAAAAAACCTCTAATCTTGTTCCCAGTGCACTGCATTATGTCCCCATCATACACATTGGCTGAGCCGTTGATTAGGAGCAAAAGAAAGGTGCGGTTAAGCAAAAAAGTCATTTTTGAAGGTTTGGTATGCTGTAATTCTGGTTCTGGACATGCTACAGAGCTGAAACTTCACAGGTACAACTTTTAGACCCCCCAGACACTAAATCCAAAGAAATCTCTTTTTTTTTTTTTTTTTTTTTTAATTTTTTCAATAATTGGCTATCTATCAAAAACGACAATTTTTAAGAACTTTTTTTTGTGTGATTAATAGTCCCTGGGGCATGACCCAGAACCCTAGGCACTTTTTAGGGGCATTTATTGGGTTTTAGGGCTTAAAAATGGTGTTTTTTGATTACAGAAGTTCGGGTCCCATTGATTTCAATGGGGTTCTGAAATCCGAACCGAACTTTCGTGAAGTTCGGGTGTTCTGGTCGAACCGAACTTTTCTCGAAAGTTCGATCATCCCTAGTGACCGTCTGTGATCGGACACAGCCGATCATATGGGTAAAGACTAAGAGCCATGTCAATGGCTCTTTGGCTCTTTACCAAGATCGGGGTCGCGCCGTGTCCTAGCAACACTGCGCGGCCACGATCGCCGCACTGTGCTCCCCAGGGGGCGCGCGAGAGAGGCCGTTCTGGTGCACCGTCATATGACGGTGTCCCAGAACAATAGCTGCACCGCTCTGCCGTCATTTAACGGTGGGCGGGCAGTAAGTGGTTAAGCAATCTAGTGAGCTTGCCAAAAACCACCTCTGGAGGGAGTCTATTCCACATTTTCACAGCTCTTACGGTGAAGAAACCTTTCCGTTTTGGAGACGAAATCTGTTTTCCTCTAGACATAAAGAGCACCCCCTTGTCCTCTGTGTTGACCTTAAAGTGAACAACTCAACACCAAGTTCACTATATGGACCCCTTATGTATTTATACATGGTGATCATATCCCCCCTTATGTATTTATACATGGTGATCATATCCCCCCTTATGTATTTATACATGGTGATCATATCCCCCCTTATGTATTTATACATGGTGATCATATCCCCCCTTATGTATTATACATGGAGATCATATCCCCCCCTTATGTATTTATACATGGAGATCATATCCCCTCCCCCCTTATGTATTTATACATGGAGATCATATCCCCCCTTATGTATTATACATGGTGATCATATCCCCCCTTATGTATTTATACATGGTGATCATATCCCCCCTTATGTATTTATACATGGTTATCATTTCCCCCCCCCCCCCTTAATCTCCTCTTCTCAGAAGAGAATAAATTCAGTTCCTCTAATCTCTCCTCATAGCTGAGCTCCTCCATGTCTCTTATCAGTTTGGTTGCCCTTCTCTGCACTTTCTCCAGTTCCCTGATATCCTTTTTAAGAACCGGTGCCCAAAACTGAACTTCATATTCCAGATGAGGTCTTACTAATGATTTGTACAGGGGCAAAATTATATCTTTCTCTCTCTGGAGTCCATGCCTCTGTTAATACATGTATGGTACCATGAAAGTCCATAGATGCCTCCAAAATATTTGTTTCCATATTTTGATAGGACGTAGCTATCCATTTTATATATGATCTCTACTGGCTTTCTCCACTCCATCCAAATCTGAAAGAAAGTTCAAGTTCAACTTTAAAATCTCTACTTCTACTTACCTCTTTTTTTTCCTTTCTAGGCTGATATGGAGAGAAGAGGAAGCACAGTTGAAGGAGAAGAAAAGTCGGAATTAGTGAAGGAAATTGAAGCAGCAAGCAATAACTTCCTACACTTCCTCCGGCCACGTAGGCTGTGGAAGAAAAAGCGAGTCTGGCCAGAAGAAAACATCAGAGAGGAGGAGAAATGTGCAAAAAAAAGAAAATAGAAAGCAGAAAAGGAAAGAACATTTGTGTGGCTGCAGCATCTTCTGGAGTCCCCGAAAACAATCCACGGCCAAGAAGAACTATGGTTGCTGCTAAGCAGGTATGTGGTGCCTCCTAGGACCTCTGTGGACGCACATGAGAAACGTAAGTACCCTGTTATACTCACCGAATGACATTTCCAAATATTCTCATACAGTATATAAGATAAGGGTTGTGCCAAGTAAATAGATACCCAACATGCCAAACCTTAAATTTCTGTGCACCCGTGAAATGGCAATACATTATTGCGCTCACTCTGGCATGCCCGGCGATATGTAACATGTAAATCGCAATCAACCCCTGATGCACACGTTTACGTTTGTATGTGCGTATATTTAGAGGAGGGGGGCTCAAATTTTTTTTTTTTTTTTTTTTTGTGCTTGGGTGTAGCTATTTTTTTTTTTTATCACATAGGGAACAAAAAGTCTCCTATGTGATGTTTTTTTAGGTGGTAGGTTCTCTATAAGCCCCTTTCACACTTGTACAACCTGAAAGTCGCATGATTTTGACACATTTTTTGACTGAACTTGAAGCAATGCCTGTGTAATCTTGAGGCCTTTGGACCTCAAGTTGCATCAAAGTTGGACCATAGTAGTGCAGGGCCTACGTTGAAGTTGTTGCGACTTGAAGTCGCACAGATATGAACAGTACTCATTGTAAATCATGGAGTACGACTTGTCATGTGACTTTGCAGTCCCAAGTCAAAAGACATGCAAGAGCGAGTTTGGGGTGGAGAAACTTGATTGGCCTGCACCTCAACCCGACAGAACACTTTTGGGATGAATTAGAGCGGAGACTGCGAGCCAGGCCTTCTCGTCCAACATCAGTGCCTAAACCTTGTGGACAGCCTTCCCAGAAGCTGTTATAGCTGCAAAGGGTGGGCCAACTCAACATTGAACCCTACGGACTAAGACTGGGATGCCATTAAAGTTCATGTAAAGGCAGGCGTCCCAATACTTTTGGTAATATAGTGTAATTTGCAGGGTAGAGTTGGGCCTGGCCAGAGAGGGAGCTGCTCAATTCCTGAAATGAGTCTTCATGGACCTTGCTTTGAGCACTGGTCCAAATCATTTGGTGGAGGGTTGATTATGGTGTGGGGTTGTTTTTCAGGGGCTGCGTTTGGCCCCTTAGTTCCAGTGAGAGCCGGTTCACACTACTCCGACTTGTCAGGCGACTTGGTCGCCTGACAAGTAGCTCCCAATGCTGTGCAATGGAACCGTTCTAATCAGATCGACTCAAGTTGCTCCGACTTAGAAAAAGGTTTCTGCACAATTTTTTCGCGAAGTCGGAGCGACTTGCATTGACTTCCATTATGAGAAGTCGTTTGCAAGCCGCGATGAAGTCACGCTGCACGGGCAACTTCAAAGTTACCCAAAGTCGGGACGACTTTGAGTCGGATTAGTGTGAACTGGCTCTTAAGGAAACTCTTAAAACATTTTAAAACCTTGTGGACATCCTTCCCAGAAGGGTTGAAGCTGTTCTACCTGGTGGGCCAACTCAATATTGAACCCTACGGACTAAGACTGGGATGCTCATGTGTGTGTAAAGGCAGGCGTCCCAATACTATTGGTAATATAGTGTAATTTGCAGGGTAGCGTTGGGCCTGGCCAGAGAGGGGTTACTTTGAAGCAGTTGACCAGCTTAACCACTCAAGCTCCCGTCATGAGCACTGCATTTTTTTGCTATTCAGCACTGCACTACTTAAACTGGCAATTGTGCCATCGTGCAACACTGTACCCAAATGAAATTAATATCTTTCTGCTATCTTTCTGCTATGAAACATATCCAATAAAAACATTTTAAAAAAATGTAATGTCTTCATTCATTTAGGCCAAAATGTATTCCGCTACATGTTTTTGGTAAAAAAAACAAAAAAACAAAACAAAATTCCAATAAGTGTATAATGATTAATTTTTGTGAAAATTATGGATTTTTTAAAACATATATATTAGTGATAGCGTTGATCAGCGACTTATAGCGGGACTGTGGAGTGCGGTGGACAATCTGACACTAACTGACACTGAGTGGGAACTTACTAACTGATACTGACAACACCAGTGACACTAGTTTTTTTTTTTTTTATATATTGTTTTGTATTCTTACTGGTTGCACAGTAATTGTGTTTTGTGTGATGTCTTTCGGGTACTTGATACTATTGATCGACCGATATCGTTTTTTTAATGCCGAGACCGATACCAATAATTTGGTCATCGGATATCTGTATCAGCTGATATTTTTGGACATGTAAAAAAAATGTTTTTTTATTTTTTTTCCAAGGTACTCCTTGTGGAGGGATCTGGAGGTCTAAAAGACCCCAAACCCCTCCTCTGCGCTGAAAGGCATTCAAAACGCCAAGTTTGGCTGTTTTGAATGCTGCCAGTTTTTTTAATGTGGCGCCGAGTACCCAGAAGTGTTGTCATGACATCACTTCCGGGTTTTTTACATGGAGACCCGATCAGAGGCCAAATGCGGCTTTGATCGGGTCTTCGGGGGTCGTGCAGGTAGGATGCCCCAGTCTCCCGGTGGGACGGGAGACCCGGGAGATCCACAAAAGGTTGCGGGAGGGGAGGGGGGACGTCCCCTCCCGCTCCTTGTAATGACAGCCGCCGAGCGGCTTCTCAGCTGCATCAGTTGTCATTACAAGACAGCCGACCGTCGCCTATGGACTCCGGTACTAGGTGATGCCTCTAACTGCAGGCATCACTCCGGTACAAGCACTTTCCCGAAATATCGGCAATATCGGTAACCTCAGGCATATCGGCCCCTGATATATCAGTGGTGCAAATGCAAACACACACGTAAGCCCCCGTTCACACTGGGGCGACCTGTCAGGCGACCTGGTCACCTGACAGGTCGCCGTAGGTCGCCTGGCATTCAGAAGCTATGGACCCGTTCTAATAGGAGCGACACAAGTCGCTCCGACTTAGAAAAAGGGTCCGGAGCTTCTTTGGGGCGACCCGGAGGTGACCGCCATAGACTTCAATGCTATGAAGTCCGTGCCGGCCGCTCCGAGGTCGCGGTGCGAGCAGCGCGCCGCGACCTGTGAGGTCGCCCGGGGAAGTAGCGTCGCCCCAGTGTGAACGGGGCCTAAGGGTTTGCCTGTTTATGTAAACAGTGATTGATGTTTGCAGCAATGACACGCATGCATGTGTGGTGCAGGGAGAGACCAATAATTCCAGGGCCATCATTCATGGTTTACTCCAAAATGATAACCCGTAAAGACCAATAAATGAAATAAAGGAAGAATCATCTCTTTAAGCCCGAGAACAAGAAGTGACATCAGACGTCTCTCCGGTTCTCCAAGGACATAGAGCCAAGCGGGGGCTATCTTTCCATACTTGACTTCTTGCCTAGCCATCAGCCAGATCTGACTGGTTCCAGGCTTACCGATGGATCCGGTAAGCACAGAAACGACCGGGAAGCAGCGGGAGAGGGGTGGGGAAGGCACCTCTCCCGTCGTCTCTGAAAGTGATCCCAGAGTGAATTTGCCCGACGGGACCACTTTTCCTGGAGGCCGAATCACTCACAGAATAAAAAGACACGGGATATCTATACTCCTTTTATATTTTTGAGCCCATATGGCTGGATGAGCTCAGCCCCTCAATACATTCTCATGTTTATTATAAATGGTCGTTCCTGTTTATATGGTCCCGACGCCTGCCCCGGAGGGAATATGTCTGGCGCATCTGGTGATTGGGTTAGTGTCTATGTGCCTTTTGCCTCAGCTATATGTAATGTATTATATTATGTGTTTGACTGTAAATTTAATCTATGTATGTATATTTTCTTTGTAGAGAATGTCTCTAGCCCTGAAGAAGCCTCTGACGAAACGTGTCGGCTTCCCCCTTGCCGTGTGCTCCCATAGCAAGCCGCTGGGAGCAGGTAAGTATAACATGTTTGTTTTTGTTTTTTTAACGTGAACTTTTAATACACGATGTTGTCAAAAGTATTGGGACGCCTGCCTTTACATGAACTTTAATGGCATCCCAGTCTTAGTCCGTAGGGTTCAATATTGAGTTGGCCCACCCTTTGCAGCTATAACAGCTTCAACTCTTCTGGGAAGGATGTCCACAAGGTTTAGGAGTGTGTCAATGGGAATGTTTGACCATTCTTCCAGAAGCACATGTGTGAGGCCAGGTGCTGATGTTGGAGAGAAGGCCTGGCTCGCAGTCTCTGCTCTAATTCATTCCAAAGGTGTTCTTTTGGGTTGAGGTCAGGACTCTGCGCAGGCCAGTCAAGTTCCTACACAGTAAACTCGCTCATCAATGTCTTTATAGACCTTGCTTTGTGCACTGGTCCAAATCATTTGGTGGAGGGGGGATTGTTGTGTGGGGTTGTTTTTCAGGGGTTGGGTTTGACCCCTTAGTTTTAGTGAAGGGAAGTCCTAAGGCATCAGCATACCAAGACATTTTGGACAATTTCATGCTCCCAACTTTGTGGGAACAGTTTGGGGACGGCCCCTTCCTGTTCCAACATGACTGAGCTCCAGTGCACAAAGTAAGGTTCATAAAGACATGGATGAGCGAGTTTGGGGTGGAGGAACTTGACTGGCCTGCACAGAGTCCTGACCTCAACCTGATATAACACCTTTGGGATGAATTAGAGCACAAGCAGCGACCACACTGAATCCCGACAAAGGGAACTGCTCAATACCTGAAATGAGTCCATGTTTCCATGGACCTTGCTTTGTGCACTGGTCCAAACCATTTGGTGGAGGGGGGATTATGGTGTGGGGTTGTTTTTCAGGGGTTGGGCTTGGCCCCTTAGTTCCAGTGAAGGGAACTCTTAAGGCGTCAGCATAACAAGACATTTTGGACAATTTCATGCTCCCAACTTTGTGGGAACAGTTTGGGGATGGCCCCTTCCTGTTCCAACATGACTGCGCACCAGTGCACAAAGCAAGGTCCATAAAGACATGGATGAGTGAGATTGGGGTGGAGGAACTTGACTGTCCTGCACAGAGTCCTGACCTCAACCTGATTGAAAACCTTTGGGATGAATTAGAGCGGAGACTGCGGGCCAGGCCTTCTCTCCAACATCAGTGCCTGACCTCACAAATGCGCTTCTGGAAGAATGGTCAAACATTCCCATAGACACACTCCTAAACCTTGTGGACGGCCTTCCCAGAAGAGTTGAAGCTGTTATAGCTGCAAAGGGTGGGCCAACTCAATATTGAACCCTACGGACTAAGACTGGGATGCCATTAAAGCTCATGTGCGTGTAAATGCAGGTGTCCCAATACTTTTGGTAATGCATGTCAATGCATAAAGGGGCATTTGAAACAAAACATTTGTATATCAATATATCTTATCTACATACTGTAATACTGTATCTATATCTTTCTATCATCTTTTTTTTTTCTTTTAATCTAATTAAAACAAGGAAACAATAAAAAAAAAATTTTTATTTTTATGTACAGCAAAGTGCAGTTTATTTTATATAAAAAAAGTGATATTTAGAGACATAAGCATTCTATAATTATAGAAGTTTCTCTTTTATACCCCTCAGCCTACTTGTAGCTACATTGGATTAATTGAGAGAGAGCAGAGGATGGGTTTGGACACTTTTGCTTTCTTTATTGAATATATACAGGACAAGAAGAATCTGGCTGTTCAGGAAACTCAATGAGAGGAGGCTCATTACTATAATAGGCTGCCTTACTGCCCAGTGCATAACAGGAATGAGCATCGGGCAGCATGGAGTGTGCAAGGTGTAACCCTACCATGAATTGCCTGGGGTTCAGTCATAGCAGTGGAGACTTGTAGACTCGTATGATAGAGTTGCTAATTGCCAAGATATGTAGAAGGAGCTCTGAGGTGGCCACTATCTCCTTGCCAACATTTCGCCCACTGGAGCAGCCCAACATTTCTTGACTAGGCTACTCACATCCTGCCCACCTTTCCCCATGTGATACTCAGGGCCGGTGTAACGTTAAAAAACCATACCCCGTGAAGAAACCATACCCTCGTCACTTCCGGTCTGAAACAGCTGAGCAGCGCAGTAGTGTGCATGCTCAGAGCCCCGGATACGTGATTGAAGAAGAAAGAATTTGAGAAGTGCGCATGCTCGGTGGGCATGAAATTATCACGGCACTGTTTCTAATGTTATACTTGCGGCGGGTACATTAAAACACTTCGGGTGCAACATAAATCATGTCCTCTCCTATCGCTGTAACTTCCCTCATCTCCGGTAATAAATATAAAAGCGGCGGCGGGTGTATGAGAGACGTAAATGTGACAGCGATCGCGGCTCCGTGATCCGCTTTTATATTTATTACCGGAGATGAGGGATGTTACAGCGATAGGAGAGGACATGATTTATGTTGCACCCGAAGTGTTTTAATGTACCCGCCGCAAGTTTAACTACCGTGGGAAATCCATACCCTCCGTAGCGGAACCGGAAGTGACGAGGGTATGGTTTTCTCACGGGTATGGTTTTTTCACGGAACACCGGTGCTAGACTGTTTTACCCCCTAGGCAAGATCAGCTACTTGCGCCCCCCCCCCCCCCAAAAAAAAATAAATAAATAAAAAAGGAAGGGGTTAAAAACTGCTCTATGTCATATCCAGTGACCCTGATCTGATGGTTCCTCCATGTAATGCTGTCATACCCAGTGATCCCAATGTTCCTCTATGTCACATCAGGGGTCCCTGATGTTCCTCCATGTCATACCCGGAGACCCTGATGTTCCTCCATGTCACACCTGGGGACCTCAAACCCCAATGGCACACCCAGGGATCCAAATTCCTCATGGCACACCTGGTGACCCCAAACCCCTGTTACACTTGTGACACCTCTTCCCCATGTCACACCTGGTGACTCCGATTCCCCATGGCATACCTGGTGACCACAATTTCACACCAGGGATCCTCCATGTCACACCCAGGAACCCTGATTCCCTGTTCTGGGGACACTTACTGGGCAGTATGAAGAGAGTGGCCTGCACTCTGCCCTCCCTCACTGTGATCCTGCTGATTCCTTCTGCCAGGATGCTCCTCTCCTGGACCACAGTGCTCACCACAGCTCCAACCGGCTCCTGGTGGAGAGAGAAGCATCAGTCAGAGAGCTCCGCACCTCCTTCATCACCAACATCCTCAGACCATTCCGTTGCCTCATCGCTTCTGCTCCAGTAAAGGTGCCGCCCTCCAGTGCCGAGCTCCGGCTCAGGTTCAGCTCTCCTCCACTCCCTGCTTAATACCGACCCAGGGAAATGAATGGCTGCCTACCAGCTCAGATTAGAGAGTCACTTCCCACCCAGGGATTAGGCCGCTCAGCTCCAGATGAAGAGGATCATTATGCAGCTAGCACTCCGGTGGGCTCCTTTCCTGCCCCTTGGGGCTCCCCCAACAATGGAGGAAATCCAGGGCCTGGTAGTTCTGCCACTGCCCCAGACACCTGGCATTTTCCTCTGTCCCTTCTTCCTCCCCCACTGCCGCCCCTTTCCTCAGCTGACAAGGATCATTCATGATGGAGAGTGAGTGCTGACTCAAAGGCTGCGCCCCTAGGTGGCAATGTGCCCTAGGCGGCTGCCTAGTTTGCCTAGTGGAAGCACCGGCCCTGGTGATACTACACAGCAGGGCTTTTTTTCTCAGAGAATAGGTGCAGGAACTCCCACTATTAAATCACCCCTTGTCTCCGCCCCCTACCCACCTCTGAGCACCGTCCCTTGGTTCCACCCCCTACCCACATTCCAGTACCGCCTTTTTTAGAGAATGAAGAACCATGTATTATTTTGTGGTTCCAAGTAATTTGTATGGACTTTGGCAATGATAACAAAAAAAGCAGTAAAATAGTTCCCTCACAGCCATCAACAATAGATTCCACCCCAGCAACAATAGATCCCCATCCACGCCAAACTAGACCCCCCCAGCAATAACAGATTCACCCAGCAACAATAGATCTCCCTCCAGCAATGATAGACCACACAACAGCAAAAAGAGACCCCCCCCCCAGCAACAAAAGACCACACCCCAGCAACAATAGACCTCTCAGCAATAATGTAGCATCTAGGAACAATAGACCCCTCACACGACATTATAGCAAAAATGGACCCCCTGTTACAGAATACTACCTCAGCAACAATAGATCCACCCCAGCAACATTAGACCCCCAGCAAGAACAGATTTTTCAGCAGCAAGAACAAATAGACTTCTACCTCAACAGTAGATCCCTGTCAGCAACAATTGACCCCTCAGCAATGTAAGACACCCCCTAGCAACAATAAACCCTCATGCAAAAATAAACCCTGCCAGTTACAATAGATCAGTCAGCATCCTAGCCCCTCCAGAATCCCTTACCATTACATGCATTCAGTGCTGGAGGTGCCGGTACTGCGTTCCCCCGCGTTCCCGCAGAAAAAAAGCTCTGCTACACAGACTTCACAATTGGCTACTGGGGCACCAATTGTTGGAATCTGGGAGGAGGATGTAACATCTTCCCATACACAGAGGTCCAGACTGACTTACTGGAGCACCGGCAGCACAATGAGAGTGGGGGGAATCAGCAAGGCAAGAGTGAGCGTCCTAGGCCTGGAGGTTCACATTATGAACCCACCTTTCCCCATCGGATACTACAAAGACTTCACAATTGGCTACTGGGGAATCAATTTTTGGATTGTTGGAATGTGGGAGGAGGATGTAACATCTTCCCATACACAGAGGTCCAGACTGACTTACTGGAGCACCGGCAGCACAATGAGAGTGGGGGGAATCAGCAAGGCAAGAGTGAGCGTCCTAGGCCTGGAGGTTCACATTATGAACCCACCTTTCCCCATGTGATACTACGCAGACTTCACAATTTTCTACTAGAGCACCAATTGTTGGAATTTGGGAGGAGGATGTAACATCTTCCCATACACAGAGGTCCAGACTGACTTACTGGAGCACCGGCAGCACAATGAGAGTGGGGGGAATCAGCAAGGCAAGAGTGAGCGTCCTAGGCCTGGAGGTTCACATTATGAACCCACCTTTCCCCATCGGATACTACAAAGACTTCACAATTGGCTACTGGGGAATCAATTTTTGGATTGTTGGAATGTGGGAGGAGGATGTAACATCTTCCCATACACAGAGGTCCAGACTGACTTACTGGAGCACCGGCAGCACAATGAGAGTGGGGGGAATCAGCAAGGCAAGAGTGAGCGTCCTAGGCCTGGAGGTTCACATTATGAACCCACCTTTCCCCATGTGATACTACGCAGACTTCACAATTTTCTACTAGAGCACCAATTGTTGGAATTTGGGAGGAGGATGTAACATCTTCCCATACACAGAGGTCCAGACTGACTTAGCACAATGAGAATAGGGGGAGGGGGGAGGGGGAATCAGCAAGCCAAGAGCAAACATCTTGGACCTGGAGGTTCACGTTACGAAAAGGGATGGACGTTGAAATAAATATGGAATGGTTTTGTACCTCCCCTATTTATCGCTTCTCGGCCTTTTGGCTAAGATCAAGTGTAGTATCTGTTCTTATCAGTTGGTATGGAACCTGATGGTTAGTATCAGTGGGGGCCGAAATGAACCAGGGCGCTCCGGAACAACCGGGGGACTGGGAAGTAAGCCACATCAGAGAAAGCCGGAGGGGTCCATTGCCTTCTGATTTGAATGGGTCCGACCCTACCAGTTTGAAGGGAGCAAGAAAGCTGGGAAATGACGGTTAGTATTGCTCCTGGATGTAATTGGTGAGGAATTGGGATGGCGGTGGGAGGGCCTTTCCTCCTGGGTTGAATCTGGCCTTGCAAAAGACTTGTCCCCAGTTGAAGGCAGGCTCTCTCTAAGCTGTCCACGTTCTAAACCTCCTGGTAGGTAAGGGCTACACTCGGTCTGGCCATTGGGCCGGGGTAGAAAAAGCCCATAGTGTATGTGCCCCTGGGGTGGCAGCCCAGGGGTGCCTTAATTCTCACTGGTGAGGGGCAGCTCGCCTTGAGTTTTTCGGCACCATGGTCACTGCACCTACGCACACTTTTTTAAGCACCTGCCTCTTGGGCAAGGCCTTTTGGCTTCGACCAGAGGAATTTTTATTCCGGCCGGAAGGCCTGCCCTTGTATTTTTCACAAGGGCACTAATTCCCCTCTCCACTTCCCCTTCCCCACCTTTTTGTTTGTGTGTGCTTTTTCTTTGTAGTTTGTCACTTTCTATCACCTTTTTTTTCACTGCACGACTTGTAGGGTGTGGGTCCTCAGGCCCTGCCTTGAGTCTTGGGAGGGGGTGGATATGGCCTTTTGGCTTAGTCCGCCCTCTCTCATGGGGTCTCCCTTCGGGGGAGCCCCACTTAGTACTCGGTGGGGGCTGTTTCGGCAGTCCCCCTGAAGAACGGGGTCAGTCTGGTTTCGGCCAGACAGACCATGAGTACCTTAAATCCCTGTCAGGAGTCTTGCGCCCCGGGGGATCGAGGTTCGGGTCCTACCTCTTCGGAGGGAAGACCATTTGTGTTTGCACACCCTGTGCACTTTTTGTGTTCCTCACGTTTGTGTGTGTGCACTTTTTCATGCACCGGGTGAAGTCTTTTGAGTGTGTTTCACACGCTACGGGCTT
The DNA here is from genome assembly GCF_965119305.1 of Pelophylax lessonae. Taxonomy (NCBI): domain Eukaryota; kingdom Metazoa; phylum Chordata; class Amphibia; order Anura; family Ranidae; genus Pelophylax; species Pelophylax lessonae. Next base: position 736,609,628 of record NC_138769.1, on the reverse strand, counting down.
TAAAAAAATTTATTATAAAAATGTATTCTATTGTCTATTCCTAAAATAGTCTATCAAAGCTCTGATAAGGTTAATGGAAGGTATGCTAACAATGCTAGCTATAAAAATAAACACACTGCTTAAATAAACAAGGATCTAATTTATTATAAAGAAAGTAGAAATGCTAACATAAAACACTAAAGGAATATTACAGAGCATATAAGACAAAACAATTACAGATAATACTTTACATATTCGTCCTCGGGGTTCGATATCAGCTGGTCTCAAGCACACAGGAAGGAGAAAAGGAGGGATTCTAGCTGGCAATCCGCATTTAAAGCCCACTCAGACACCACCCACATAAACACCCACTGTCTTCTTGTCCAATGACAGTTCATAAGATGCCCCCTTCCTACTCAACCGGAAGTATCTCATCTTTCCAGGAAGCATGTTATATTCTTCCACTAGGGGCGCCATCTGTCCACGAATCACTGTTTTTGACCTGGGTCATCTTTTATTAACCGCTGGCCTTTGATGTTGGTATAACCTCCCCAGGAGATCTTATCTGAGGCTCCTCTACACCCATACCTCACAATAGGAGGTTTATGCGAGAACATCCTGTGAGGATAAGAATTCCCATTTATGACTCCTTGTCAGGATTGTCCTGTTGGGTACTTTGCATTCCAAGCCAGGTGTGGTCAGGTTTCAATCATCCAGGAACACCTGATATCAGAACACGTAAAACTACAAAGCCTTTAACGGTGAGGTTTTAGGTGTCAGATGATGGAGTTGCTCAATGCCAACCACATGGAATTAATTTAACAGTTTAGCCAAAGTCCAATGACATTAGCCTTTGTGAAGCTTTATTAGTCCAGAACTAGATCACAGAAGAATCCCCTTAGACCAAGCATCACTCTGACATGTTTCACCCAATGAGGGCTGTACTGAGTATAGTATGAGTCCATCTGATCTTCTTGGCCCTCAGGAGGTACGTCATGTGGCCTTTGAACATGTAAAGGCATGGAATAAGAATATTCCCATCTTCTTGAAGAAACACTATCACCTTGCCCATGTTGGGCAAATAGGCGGTCTCTGCAAACTGGCACTCTTATACTCACTCTGCGCTCCCTCACCACTCCCTCCTCCATTGTGACATTTCTACTTTAGTAGTGTAACAGTGATTGGACTTAGCGATTGACTGCTAAGCCTGGGTGCTGTCAATTGCTCCTCCATACCCATTATGCACTGAGCATTATCATTGGAAGCAGAGGAGGAAAGAAGGGTAAAGGAGTGCAGGCATGATGAGTATAAGGAGGTTGGGAATAGTACTATGAGGGGACACTGTCACTTTTTCTTGCATGAGCAAGGCGACAGTATCTCTTTATGCTGGTTGGAGACGGCACTTTAAATGGGCTGTGAGGGACTCCTGATCATGCAGCACTGTGATTTGCTGCACAATGCTAATATCACCAGGAGTCCATCCTACTGGCTCCAAATCATTGATAAATGACCATAAGCCGTCAGTAATAGCTCGATCACAGTTAGGGGAACCAATGGAGCTGCCTTCATTGCAGGTGGGAACAGCATTTGTGATCTGTGAGTACAAGGGGGAAGGGGGGGGGGCACAACTTTGATGTAAGGGGCACTGTGATGAGGGAACCTGATGTATGGGGGCACTGTGATAGGGGAACCTGGTGTATGGGGGCACTGTGATAGGAAAACCTGATGTAAGGGTACACTGTGATGGGGACACCTAATGTATAGGGGGACTCTGATGGGGATACCTGATGTATGGGTACACTGTGATGTAGGACACCTGATGTAAGGGGGCACTGTGATGATGGATATCTGATGTATGGGGACACCTGATGTATGGGAGCACTCTGATGGGGGACACCTGATGTTTGAGGACACTGTGATGAAGAAACTTGATGTAAGGGCACACTGTGATTGGGACACTTGATGCAGGCTTGTGCATTACTTTGCCCAGGGGCCCATGATGCTATTATGATGCCACTATCTACATCTCCTGCATCCCTTTTATACAGTTCTCTTCTTGGATGCATCCACAAATGTCCCAAGGTAACCTCCTTGTGATAGGCCCACAGATGAGATTATCATAGTACAGTTCTGCCCAAGAGTGGGTCAAGTCTGCCACCCTTTTAGTGAGGTGAATTCTGTTGCCTTGTCGGGTGACCTCAAAACTGAATTTTCTAGTGTAGAAGAGACAATTACGCAATGTAATGGGAAGTAGTTTAAATGACCAAGCCCCTGCACTGAGAGGACATCTAGGACCACTCCCTACCCTCCTCATGAGAACTTTCCATATCTTTAAGGGAAAGGTTTTCCTTGACCCAAGCACTGGGTTGGAAATCCACCATGCTGGGCAGACTCCGGCTTTGCCTATCAGACACATGGGTTGCAACAGTCTAGAATAAAACTGGTGTCCATTGCACAGGAGTTTTGCTGACCAGTATTTGAGACAAAGGATCCTTCACATAGGATCTGAGAGGAGGTACATTCTAGACCAGGGATTCCCAAACTACGGCCCTCCAGTTGTTCAGGAACTACAATTCCCATCATGCCTAGTCATGTATGTGAATGTCAGAGTTTTACAATGCCTCATGGGATGTGTAGTTCTGCAACAGCTGCAGGGCCGTAGTTTGGGAATCCCTGTTCTAGAGAATTGGTGAAGCATATTTGCCAAGCCATTCAAGCAAGGTAAAAGCTCCAGGTGATGGTGAATGGAGAGATGGGTTAAGATTGAGCTAGGGTCCCAGGCTATGCAATTAGTCCAGAAGGCACGGTCTAACAGATGACCATATAGGCAAGTGAATGCTGCACTATGGGGATTTTGGCTGCCAAGTAAAATAGGGTATTAAAGAGGACCTCTAATCTTTTGTCCACTGGGCCCTTGAACATGGGACTAACATCCGTAGGGAATTTTGTAAAGGCAACAAATGGCCACCTAAGGTCCACCTAAGGAAGAGTACCTTTACGCAGGATGCTCTCCTCAATAGCATATTGCTGGGTGAAAAATTTTTGGCGAAGCTAAGAGCTTTTCAGGATGGGACCAAACAGATTTTAGGAGTGACTGGACTAGAAAGGTCTAAGCAAGTTTGGGCAATTTTAGGGAACACATGCTCAAGACTTAGGCTGCTCTAAAGCAAAACAGGAGTATGCTTAGTTAATAAGGGTAGCAATGGTAACCTTAAAGTTGGGGCGCTGGAGCTTCTGCATCGCGTGATCACACTGGAATTGATTGAAAAAAGGTATATTTGTTTTACCAGCAGTATGCAGCTTAGGTAGGAGGAGGGGGAGGCAGTGTTTCTAAATAGACTTATATGTATCCATTCCTTCCACTTTAAGCTTGGGTGAAATATCTACCAAATGTGTCTCCAAGGATTCCTCAGAAGAAAGGGGTAAATTCCTTAAATGGCGACACACCATTTAAAGCAGGGGTCTCCAAACTTTCTAAACAAAGGGCCCGTTTACTGTCCTTTAGACTTTGAGGGGCTCGACTGTGGCCAGAGTAGAAAATGCCCCAACATCAATTGGAGTAAACTATGGCCCATCATTGGTATCAGTGGGAGGAATAGTGCCCATTATTGGTATCAGTTGGAGGAACAGTGCCCCATCATTGGTATCAGTGGGAGGAATAGTGTCCCATCATTGGTATCAGTGGGAGTAATAGTGCCCCATCATTGGTGTCAGTGGGAGGAATAGTGTCCCATCATTGGTATCAGTGGGAGGAATAGTTCCCCATCATTGGTGTCAGTGGGAGGAATAGTGCCCCATAATTGGTATCAGTGGGAGGAATAGTGCCCCATCATTGGTATCAGTGGGAGGAATAGTAACCCATCATTGGTATCAGTGGGAGGAATAGTGCCCCATCATTGGTGTCAGTGGGAGGAATAGTGCCCCATCATTGGCATCAGTGGGAGGAATAGTGCCCCATCATTGGTATCAGTGGGAGGAATAGTGTCCCTTTATTGGTATTGGTTGGAAGAATAATGTCCCATTGATGGTATTTTCGGGAGGCATAGTGCCCCATTGTTGGTATTTTTGGGAGGAGTATTTTCCCATCATTGATATCAGTGGGAGGAATAGTGCCACATCATTAGTGTCAGTGGAAGAAATAGCATGCCATTGTTGATGTCAGTGGAAAGAATAGTGCCCCATCATTGGTGTCAGTGGGGGATATAATGCCCTGGCATTGGTGTCAGTGGGAGGAATAGTGCCTCATCATTGGTGTCAGTGGGGGAAATAATGCCCTGTCATTGGTGTCAGTGGGAGCAATAGTGTTCCATTATTGGTATCATTGGCAGGAATTATGCCCCACCGTTGGTGTCAGTGGAAGGAATAATACATTGTATCTGTGGGAGTGCCCCAAGGGCCAAGTAAAGGCAAACAAAGAGCTGCATCTGGCCCCCGGGCTGCAGTGTGCAGACCACTAATTTAAAGTGTCATATTTTGCTTCCAGAGCCAATCGATAGGATCGTAAGTACTCTTGGACAGATCTGAAGAGCACAGATCCTGTACTTTCCATGGCAGATGACTTAACACTTTGGGCACGATTTAAAAGACCTGACCTTGTCCTGGCTTCGCTTTCAATGATGGGCATAACCCTAAAGGGGTCTGTATAGACTGCAGCTAACCTAATATGATGCACCACATGTCAACCTGAGCATCCCCACAGGATCCATTGCGACATTACAGGCGAACCCCACCTCTTCTCCAGGATGGATTTGGATACTGTCCTCCAAGGCTCAGCTGAGTAGTTATCTGATCTTGAAGCTGCAGAAAGGAGCCTCAGTAGAAGGATATTTCAGTGAGAAAACCTCCCGTAAAAGAGGTAAGCTTCTTACAGTACAGAGAATGCCCCCATCACCTAAGGACACTAGCAAAAAAACTGAGGCTGGTTGGGAGTGGGAGGGGTTGAATAGGGGAGGTTCCTGCGGCTTTGCTTTTTCACTAGTGTCCAATCATCTGAAGGTAACTGCCTATAACCCATGGTAAAAGACTGAAGATACTGCATCCTGTTCTGTACAATTAGGTAACATTATGACTTTAGAAATACTTTAGGGGTAAAGCCAAAACGTTTGCTCCAATTTGGAGTGGTGAAGGGTTATAACATCTATATTTCTATTGGGGTCTGTGTCCTGGTGACCATTGTCCCCGAGGTAGAAAGTCATGGGAAATCCAGGATTTTACATTTGTCACCAGAACAGGAATAGAGGGGAACATTTTCCTACTGGGACATCTGCTCCAGGGACAACTGTCTAAGAGGAGAATTCCCCTGATTTTGTAGACCAGGGGTCTTCAAACTATGGCCCTCCAGTTGTTCAGGAACTACAATTCCCATCATGCCTAGTCATGTCTGTGAATCTCAGAGTTTAACAATGCTTCATGGGATGTGTAGTTCCGCAATAGCTGGAGGGCCGTAGTTTGAGGATCTCTGTTGTAGAGGTTTTTCTAACTCCTGGCTGTGTCTTTAGGAAAGGAAAATCTCCCCAATTGAACACAGACATGAAAACATTAGCTAACAGGAGTTTAACCCTTACTCACTTTATCCAAAGCTTAAGGGGAAAAAAAAAAATTGGTTGTACCTGTAGCACCCTCCTAGATAGGCTTTAGTTATTTTTGCCTCTGCTGTTATCAGTGGAGCAGGTTGTGATTGCTTTGGTCTTTTCCAGGCTTCATTGGCTGCAGGTTCGACTGCTTCCCTCTGCCTTCTGGGGGATTCTAGAATGTAGTGGGCTGAAAGAGGCAGACCCACAACCTAAATATTTATGTGGTCTTGGCCAGTTGCTGGAGGAGGATGCCTAGTAGGTGGCTGAGGAGTGCATTATTAGTATGGAACCTGAGGCAGCCATGTTCTTGTCCAGGAGGAGAAGTTCCCAGCCTAATGGGCTGCTGCCCTTTTGGACAATTCAGCTGTAGTCCTACATATGCTTATCAAGGTTCCAGCTATGCTAGAGCTGGGGAACCTGTTCTACTGAACCTTGATTAAACTGATTAAGAGATTTCACTGAGGATCTGGTCTGGAGAGTTCACAGGAGAAATGTCTGCTTGATATTGGAAGGAGACATCCAAGTATCCAGGGACATTGTGAGTAGTGATGGACCAAACACCCCCGATTCGGTAAAAAGTTCGGACCCAAGCTCTAATTAAGTCTATGGGACCCAAATTTGAAAAATCAAAAGTCCCCATTTTGAAGACTTATAAGAAAGTTATTGGCCATAAAAAGGGTATAGGGGCCCTGGTACTGCCCTGGGGGACATGTATCATTGCAAAACATTTTTTTTAAAAAGTTCATTTTTATAGGAGCAGTGATTTTAACAATGCTTAAAGTGAAATTAAAAAAAAGAAAAATTCCTTTAAATATAGCGCTTGGGGGTCCCCTTAGTCTGCCTGTAAAGTGGCCCATCTGTACCGTGTATAGAACCTGCTGCAGCAAATCTGATATATAAAAAGAAAAAAAAAATGGCATGTAAATTGATTTTCCCAGCTGCAAGCCATTGCCAACAATATAAAAATGTTAAAAGAAATCAGCTTTGGGCCCACCCAATCCATACCAGGCCCTTTGGGACATCACCAGGTGGCCCCGTCCTTTACCTATTTAAAAACTGTCAAACGGCGGAGCAGGCAGTTGGCAGTTAAACTTTGTCGTGGGCAGAGTTTGTTTTTTTTTTTACTTTTTTTGAGTGTGGTGTACATCGTGATTGTTGATGGATCAACATCAGGGGACATTGTTTTTTTTATTTTAATAAAGAAATTGTCAAAAACTGTGTGTGTGTTTTTATTTCTTTTTGACACTTTTTTTTGGTGAATAAGTAGGGGTACAATGTACCTCCTACTCATTCACATGGGGGGGGGGATCTGGGAGCTCCCTTGTACAAGGGGGCTTCCAGATTCCTATAAGCCCCCTGCCCACAAACCCCCACCACCACCGCCTAGGGTTTCGGGGAAGAGGCCATTGTCCCCATCAACATGCCCCGCCTGCACCCCTCCATGTTAAGAGCATGTGCCTGGTATGGTTTAGGATGGAATGGAGCTTGCTTGTCCCCCACCTTTCCTGCATGCTCGAATAAGGGTCTGGACATTTTTCTATTGCCGGCAATGGTTTTTTTTTCCATTGGCTGTCATCAACGGGGAAGCCCTTTGACAGCTGATGACTCATCTGTTGTTAAGGACGCAGCATTCTCTAACCTTACCATCGGTCAGGCCAATCAGGGCTTAGAATGCACTGCGCAGCGCGCAATGCATTGTGGGGCACTCAGAGGGCAAACATCATGCCGAGCGCCCCGCAAATTCGGGTGTTCGTCAAACGGGTGATGTTCGGGCCTAACTTATGCTTCCAAAGATACCCCTAGACAGATCACTGAGACTGTTGTTGTGTAGTGTATGCCACTACACTGGCTTGGAAAGAGAACCTGGGACAACTTAGCGGGCCCTTTCAGGGTGAGTGCTACATACATTTACTTTGTTACTTGAAAGTATAATTGTCCTGAAATAAAAATAATGCTAAACTTGTGACTATCTATCAACCTTGTGACAGAAATCAATAACAATGAGAAAGAGATATATGACATGCCAGATACTTTATATAATAACACATGGTGGCACTTTGACTCCATCCGCGTACATTCAAAGAGAAAGTGGCGCCATGTTCGATGAAGGAAATAACACATCTGACTCTATATGCTCTGCATCATTCAATAAAACATGTAATGATTCATAAATAAACTAAAAAATGTCACTCAAGATAAAAAAAAAAATGTTAATTAGATTTTTGGTGGGTTTTGCTGGGTTGAGTCAGATCTTAGCAGGAGTGGGATGTCTATACTTGCAGTGTCTTCCGATAGTCATGGCCATGATGAAGGAGTTTCACATTTCCTTTTTTGACTGTTCTGTTAATCCACCACCTTCATCAGAAGTATTATGGCTTCACAGTGGGTGCGGCAAAGACAAGATCTTGAGAAGGTGATCTCCATGTTAGTAGCCCTATAAGATGTTAAACACCACTTAGTGATCCAGCCCACCATAGTACAGTTTTGGGTTACTCCCTAAAGGTGATCTGAGATTGTATTTACGGTTACTGCTGGTATTCTTGGAATCTTCATCGGGATCCACCTTTTGATAAGGTTTTTAAAGGTCCTTCTAATCTCTTTAGTCCTCAAACAGTAAATGATGGGGTTGGCCATATGTGGTACGAATGTGTAAACGCAGAGAATAAGGACGTTCACGTCTTCGTTAAGGATCAACTTGACTTGGTTGGCAACTGACACAAATATCCGTGGGATAAAATACAGACAAATAACACTCAACTGGGTGGCACAAGTGTAATAGGCTCTCTTCCAACTCACAGACTGGGTCTGGGTGATGATGACCCGGATTATGACTCCATAGGAGAAAAGGATGAAGAACAGAGGCAAGAGAAGGACAAACATAGCAAGGCAAAAAGTTATATGCTTCACAGGGGTCACATCATTGCAGGCCAAGGACAAGACCACTGAATTGGTGCAAAAGCAGCTACTGATATTCTGTCCACATAGTTCTTCACCAGAGTCCAGAACAGCGATTGTTATGCCAATAATACTTGTGAAGAGCCAGAAGAAGCAACAGACAAGGATGGTACGTCGATTGTTGATTATTGATGAGTACCTCAGGGGTTTGCATATGGCAACATAACGGTCAATGGCCATCAGTAAGAGGATGTAGGAATCAAAGCTCCCATGGGAATGGGCAGAATGTACTTGGAAGAGGCATCCAACATAGGAGATGGATCCATCATTAAACCAGTACTTGGCCACGATCTTCGGTAGAGTGATGGAATCAAACAGCAAGTCAGAGATGGCAAGGTTCAAGATGAGTACATACATTGGTTGGTGCAGATGTCGGTTGCAGGTAATCAGTGCTATGACTATGCCATTTGAGAAAAGAGATGTGAGATAAACCAGGAACAGAGCTATGGAGACCGGGGGGTAAAACTTCTCCCCAATTCCCGGGAATCCAAGCAGAACAAATTCAGAGATAGCAGAACGATTATCCATGGACTGGTGAAGGTTCAAGTAGAAGAATATTCCTGAAATACACAGTGAGAATTTGTAAGGTAATAAAGACATGCCAACCAAATAAAAAAAAAAAACTTCAAATATGGCCAAACTGAGAAGAAGATTCCTTCCTGATCTCCAGAGACAATGTATATTGTTTTATTACATAAATATTAATAGCCTATTTTGCATATTTTTTGAGCATATTCAGACTTTTTTAATGAAATCTACAAACTTGGCTAGAAGCAACACTTGGTGAAGACTTTTCCATATTTTTACAGTTCTTATGGCGCTTTTCCACTGCATGGAACCGAACGGTTCGGCTCACTTTTGTGCTTTTCCACTGCTGGTACCGCATGGTACGGTGTAGGAACGGTTCGGTACGGTACGGTACGGCAGCGCTTTTCCACTACATGGAACTGAACGGTTTGGCTCTTTAAAACAGTACCACCTCGATTGTGGTTCCACTTACTTTAGTACTACTTTAGTGGAAAAGCAAACCATACCAAACCGTACCGAAGCGTTCCAACACCGTACCATGTGGTACCATGCAGTGGAAAACCATACCGGGCCAAGCAGGGCCGAGTAGAGCCGAGCCGGTACTTGCAGTGAAAAAGTGCCATTAGTGACCAGGAAGTAAGGCGATCTTCTCAACGAGGACACAGACAACAATAAAAACCTTTCAAAGCTTCTCGCCCTTCCACATGTTATTATTAATGCCTGTGCCCACACTCAGGGGATGTTGGTCACATGATATCCGAATGGTTACACAGGAAGTAAAGGAAAACACAAAATAATACCTGCTAGAGATATTTCCTTCCCTGGTTCTCCCCGCACCCCATTAAAATAGTAACACAATTTACAAATAAAACATTTCCATTTACATTACATATCACTAAGCATTCTTTCTATGTTATACAAGAAGATCATGGCTGGTGGGAAAGGTTGACCTGGCTTTCAGAAAACATCCCTGCCTCAGTAGTCCTCTCAAGAGCCCTCAATCCCGATGCAAGCAGTGGGCTGGCTTTTGGAAAGATTATGCAAATATTAGAATTCTTTGATGGGTAGATGTCAGTCTTGAGGAATAGGTGTTCCTAGGCTGGCTGCATTTGCATCCAGGGCACCCTAGGTAGTGCCCACATGTGATTCGGTGGTAAATTGGCGCAAGAAGAGGTCTCAGTGTGGGCTAGGAGTGAAGAAGGAGCGCATGCCCCGATAACGTGTCGCCGTAGTGTCCTGCATCACCGCCATGAGTTACGTCAGGATCCCAGGACCCACGAGTGCCAGCGTTCCACCGGCTGACGGGGAGCCCGCGGACACCACCGAGGCCGCCCCTGTGCATACGGAGAAACCCCCCTGCCGCACTCATCGGGACCCACTGTCTCCACCACCAGGACTCGCTCCAGTGATGCCCCTGATGACCTATATATCTTGCTGAAACTGCCTCTCATTCACCTGGAAAATGTGAGTTTGATTTTGTTGTACTTCTTCAATAAATGTCTTGCTGCACTTAGAAGGCACTGCGCTTCTTCCCTCTTGCCCACATGTGATGCTGAGCCTTCATGATTGAAAGAACTAAAACCCAATGGATGAATGAAAGGGCCAGGCAAGTGACAGTTAGGCTGAAAAGGAAAGACTAGATGTTGGGCGTCCTCCAGCCAGGAAATGAGATGGGCTCTGTCTGAGCTCCTGCAGCTTCTAATGCACACAGAAGCTCACAGTGTGCAGTGAAATCAGAGGAAGCCATTTCAGTCCAAGAGAGGAGCCGGTACAACTGTGCAAGACTGAAGGGAAGGTCAGCTTTAAGTGTCAAGGCCAACATTTTAGAGGTTAGACCCCCCTGGTCAGGTTTTTAATGCTGTCTGTGTCTCCTGTGAGGAGATTCATCCTCTCTATTTGTTCTGATGACCATTGTAACTGAGAAAGGTGATGGGGAATTCAAAATTTTACAGTTGTCTCCAGAACAGAAATTAAGGGAAACTTTTTCCAATGGGGACAGGTGCTTTTGTCACAACTATCTAAAAGGAGAAATATCATTTGGTAGAGGTTTACTCTCACTTCCCGTTGTGTCTTCAGGAGAGGAAACAAAGAAAAATCTCCCCAATGGGACACTGAGACCCCTTTCACATAGGGGCCACGCTACTTGCTGGGGCGACCTCGGAGCGGCATGCACGGACTTCATATCATTGAAGTCAATGCAGGTCGCTCCAGGTCTCCCCAAAGAAGCTCAGGACCCTTTTTCTAAGTCGGAGCGACTTGTGTCGCTCCTATTAGAACGGGTCCTGTGCTAATCTATGGGCAGGCGACCCACGGCGACCTGTCAGGCGACCAGGTCGCCTGACAGGTCGCCCCAGTGTGAACGGGCTCTAACAGCAAAAAAATAAATAAAAAATAGCTGATTGGGTTTAACCCATCCTTACTCTATCCAAACCTTACAGGAAAAAAAAAAGTTTAGTTATGCATATTCTGTAATTTTTTACTTGAAAGCATAGTTACCCTATGCTGCAAAATGTGGGACTGTCTCTGAAATACAAAAACAGTTAGCTATTATGAGCAAGGGAGATATAGCATACCAGATACATGATATGTACCTTTGCCCAAAGATGACATGAAGAACGGTCAAGTTGGAGAAGGGCAACGGTCTCAACTTTATTGCCAAGAAAACAACATAGCCAGTATCAGTTCCAGTTATAGTACACTGTGAGCCCACCTGAAAAGCAACCTGACAGTCTAAAAACCTGCCCTTACCTTGAGCTCTAATTGGGCCTTAAACTGGCTCATAAAAGCATTGAGGGCATCACCCATTAAAGGAATTTTAACCAAGGGCAAGGTTAAGTTTAAACTATTGATAAAGCTGCATTGACCATCTTTTTAACATGGGTGGGTAGAAAGGCAACTCTACTAAGGACTGAAGATCTACACGTCAGTGGTGGTTAATTCAGCATAGCCTTTATTGGAGTTCAGGCCCAGCCCCTTGACCCCATGGCTTAGGAGCCAATCATAACTGAGCTACTTCACGCTTTGTGCATTATTGTTAACACCCACTTTGATGAACCACGCTTCCATCATCAAGCCTCCCTTACACTGCGAGCTTTCAATATGCTCTTCAACATCCCAAGAAAAAAAAAAATGTAATTGTAAATAAAGAAACTATAAAAGATCCTTCCAGAATAGTAAAAAAAAAACATGTTACTTTGGTTTTTGGTGGTTTTAAGTGGGTTGAGTCAAACTTAGCAAGAGTGAGATGTTTGGACTTTCCGTGTCTGCCAATTTTTATGGCCATGATGAAGGAGTTTCACACTTCCTATCAAACTGCTTTGGTAATCCATCTCCTTCAGTTGGAATAATAAGAGTTCCTGATGGGTTGGACAAAGGCAAGACCTTGAGGAGGTGGATCTCCATGTTAGTGGTCCTGTAAGATAGACTATGCAACCCCGTCCACTAGAGTCCCTCTGAAGCACAGTTTTGAGTGACTCCCTAAAGGTAAGCTGAACTTATAATTCTGTTTACTGCTGGATCTTTTATCTGTATGCACCTCTTTATAAGGTTCCTAAAGGTCCTTCATATCTACTCATCATGCAAAAAATGATGGGGTTAGCCATTTGGGGTATGAACATGTAAAAGCAGAGACTAGGGATGTTCACATCTTCATTGAGGATTAACTTGACATGGTTGGCGGCCACGTACACAATGTTGGAGATACAACAGCTTTCAGATTAGCAGATTAACCGCAGTTCATAAATAGGACACTAGATGTCGCTAATGCTCAGTGATATGCTATGCATTTCTATGATGTGTTGTAATATCCTGTACACTGTACTGAACTTGTTGGTTATCTCTTCCTGTCTGTTGTTCTTATTACAATGAGGTGACATCTTTGATTTCTGTGTTATGTTCCAATAAAGAAGCCAGTTCCTGTTTACTCCACAATGTCTGATCTGAATGGACTCCGCTGCACCCAGTGATCACACTCTGCAACACACAAAAGCAAGGGTTTGAGAAGATAATTTTCATGCTATAGTAGCTCTATAAGACATTAAGCACCTCTAAGTCATCCGGTCCACCAGAGTGCCTCCATAGCACAGTTTCGGGTCACCCCTAAAGGTGTTCTGAGCTTGTAATTACATTCACTGCTGGTATTCTTGGATTCTTCATCAGTAACCACCTTTTGATAATGTTCTTAAAGGTCCTTCTAATCTCCTTAGTCCTTAAACAGTAAATGATGGGGTTGGCCATATGTGGTACGAATGAATAAAAGCAGAGAATAAGGACGTTCACATCTTCATTGAGGATCAAATTGAATTGGTTGGCAACATACACAAATATCCGTGGGATAAAATATAGACAAATAACACACAACTGGGTGGCGCATGTATAATAGGCTCTCCTTCGATTCACAGAGTGGGTCTGTGTGATGATGACCCGGATTATGACTCCATAGGAAAAAAGGATGAGGAACAGAGGCAAGAGAAGAACAAACATAGCAATGACAAAGATCGTACGCTTCAGGGAGGTCACGTCATTGCAGGCCAAGGACAAGACCGCTGTATTGGTGCAATAGCAGCTTTTGATTTTCTGTCCACATAGTTCTTCACCAGAGTCCAGAACAGCGATTGTTATGCCAATGAAACTTGTGAAGAACCAAAAGAAGCAACAGATGAGGATGGTACGTCGGTTGTTGATTATTGATGGGTACCTCAGGGGTTTGCATATGGCAACATAACGATCAATGGCCATCAGTAAGAGGATGTAGGAGTCAAAGCTGCCAAGGAAATGGGCACAAAATACTTGGAAGATACATCCAGCATATGGGATAGACCCATCATTAAACCAGTACTTGGCCACGATCTTCGGCAGAGTGATGGTATCAAACAGCAAGTCAGAGATGGCAAGGTTCAAGATGACCACATACATTGGTTGGTACAGATGCCGGTTGCAGCTAATCAGTGCTATGACTATGCCATTTGAACACAGCGATGTGAGATAAGCCAGGAACAGAGCTATGGAGACCGGGGTGTGAAACTTCTCCCCAATTCCTGGGAATCCAAGCAGAACAAGTTCAGAGATGGCAGAACGATTATCCATGGACTGGTGAAGGTTCAAGTAGAAGAATATCCCTAAAATACACAGTGACATAGTTTGTAAGGTAATAAAGATACAACAATGAAAAAAACAAAAAAAACAAAACACGCACTGTTGGAACCCTAAAACCCCTAGGTGACTTGGAGAAGGACAAAAAAAACATATAAAGAGGAGGTCCAACAGAGAAGAAAAGTAATTCCTGATCAATGGAACAACAATCAACAATGCTGCATCCAATAGATAGCCAATTATATTTTGTATAATGAAACTTATCTTGGCTTTGTTTTTCAAGAATTCTAGAGATTTGGCTAAAAGCAGCTCTCGGGGGACACTGTTCTACATTTTCAAAGCTCTTAGTGACCAGGAAATGAGGAGATCTTCAAATCGGGGGCACAGATAACAATAAAAACCTGCCAAAGCTTCTCACCCTTCCAAACTCTATGATTACAGCCTGTGCTCCCCCCCACCCCCCCCCCCCCCCCACACACACACACCCTCATCCACACTGGGGAGATTGTGTGAACATCTGATCTCAGTCTTACACATTTGTACAAGCTGCTCCTACTGAAATTTCTCTGGTTCCACTTCACATGTACTGTGCACTAGAAGCCCAGCATGGATGCCATTAGTCCAGGTTTGCTGGGGATCTTCCCTGTTTTGAGAGGTCTATCCCTGGTATCCCCCTCCCCCCCGGCAGTAAACAATGCACAACACAGACACCCACTCAGCAATCACCTGGCACGATAGGCACTTGAGATTCCAAAATGACACCGCTGTACATTACACCCTCCTGACCTCTTCACTCTGGAAGTTACATATTCCTGACCTTTACTATCTGTGTGTTACATCCTCCTGACATTTCCACTCTGCATGTTACACCCTTCTGAACTCTGCACCCTGGATGTTTCACCCTCCTGACCTCTGCACTCTGGATGGTACACCTTCCTGATCTCTGCACCCTGGATGTTACACCCCACTGACCTCTTCACTCTGGAAGTTACATATTCCTGACCTTTACTATCTGTGTGTTACATCCTCTTGACATTTCCACTCTGTATGTTAAACCCTCCCGACCTCTGCACCCTGAATGTTACACCCTCCCGACCTCTGCACTCTGGATGGTACACCTTCCTGATCTCTGCACCCTGGATGTTACACCCCACTGACCTCTGCACTCTGGATGTTACACCCTCCTAACCTCTGCACTTTGCCCGTTACTCCCTACTGACCTCCTCACTCTGGATGTTACACCCCCATGACCTCTGCACTCTGGATGTTACACCCTCCTGACCTCTGCACTCTGGAGGTTACACCCTCCTGACCTCTGCACTCTGGAGGTTACACCCTCCTGACCTCTGCACTCCGGAGGTTACACCCTCCTGACCTCTGTACTCTGTATATTACACCCTCCTAACCTCTGCACTCTGTATGTTACACCTTCCTGGCCTCTGCACTCTGTATGTTACACCCTCCTAACCTCTGCACTCTGTATGTTACACCCTCCAAACCTCTGCATTCTGTATGTTACACCCTCTTGACCCCTGCACTCTGGATGTTACACCCTCCTGACCCCGGCACTCTGGATGTTACACCCTCCTGACCCCTGCACTCTGGATGTTACACCTTCCTGACCTCTGCACTCTGGATGTTACACCCTCCTGACCTCTGCACTCTGTATATTACACACTTCTGACCTCTGCAATCTCTATGTTACACTTGCCAGGCCTCCGCACTCTGTATGCTATACCCTCCTGACCTCTGTACTTTGTATGCTACACACTCCTGACCTCTGTACTCTGTATGTTACACCCCCTGACCTCTGCACTCTGTATGTTACACACTTCTGACCTCTGCACTCTGTATGTTACACATTCCTGACCTATGGACTCTGTATGTCACACCCTCCTGACCTCTGCACTCTGTATGTTACACACTCCTGACCTCTGTATTCTGTATGCTACACACCCCTTACCTCTGCACTCTGTATGTTACACCCTCCTGACCCCTGCACTCTGTATGTTACACACTCCTGACCTATGTACTCTGTATGCTACACACTCCTGACCTCTGTACTCTGTATGCTACACACTCCTGACCTCTGCAATCTGGATGTTACACCCTCCTGACCTCTGCACTCTGGAGGTTACACCCTCCTGACCTCTGCACTCTGGAGGTTACACCCTCCTGACCTCTGCACTCCGGAAGTTACACCATCCTGACCTCTGTACTCTGTATATTACACCCTCCTAACCTCTGCACTCTGTATGTTACACCTTCCTGGCCTCTGCACTCTGTATGTTACACCCTCCTAACCTCTGCACTCTGTATGTTACACCCTCCAAACCTCTGCATTCTGTATGTTACACCCTCTTGACCCCTGAACTCTGGATGTTACACCCTCCTGACCCCGGCACTCTGGATGTTACACCCTCCTGACCCCTGCACTCTGGATGTTACACCCTCCTGACCTCTGCACTCTGGATGTTACACCCTCCTGACCTCTGCACTCTGTATATTACACACTTCTGACCTCTGCAATCTCTATGTTACACTTGCCAGGCCTCCGCACTCTGTATGCTATACCCTCCTGACCTCTGTACTTTGTATGCTACACACTTCTGACCTCTGCACTCTGTATGTTACACATTCCTGACCTTTGGACTCTGTATGTTACACCCTCCTGACCTCTGCACTCTGTATGTTACACACTCCTGACCTCTGTACTCTGTATGCTACACACCCCTTACCTCTGCACTCTGTATGTTACACCCTCCTGACCTCTGCACTCTGTATGTTACACACTCCTGACCTCTGTACTCTGTATGCTACACACTCCTGACCTCTGTACTCTGCATGCTACACACTCCTGACCTCTGTACTCTGTATGTTACACACTCCTGACCTCTGTACTCAGTATGCTACACACTCCTGACCTCTGTACTCTGTATGCTACACACTCCTGACCTCTGGACTCTGTATGTTACACCCCCCTGAGCTCTGTACTCTGTATGTTACACCCTCCTAACCTCTGCACTCTGTATGTTACACACTCCTGACCTCTGTACTTTGTGTGCTACACATTACTGACCTCTGTACTCTGTATGTTACACCCCCTGACCTCTGCACTCTGTATGTTACACACTTCTGACCTCTGCACTCTGTATGTTACACATTCCTGACCTCTGCAATCTCTATGTTACACTTGCCAGGCCTCCGCACTCTGTATGCTATACCCTCCTGACCTCTGTACTTTGTATGCTACACACTCCTGACCTCTGTACTCTGTATGTTACACCCCCTGACCTCTGCACTCTGTATGTTACACACTTCTGACCTCTGCACTCTGTATGTTACACATTCCTGACCTATGGACTCTGTATGTCACACCCTCCTGACCTCTGCACTCTGTATGTTACACACTCCTGACCTCTGTATTCTGTATGCTACACACCCCTTACCTCTGCACTCTGTATGTTACACCCTCCTGACCCCTGCACTCTGTATGTTACACACTCCTGACCTATGTACTCTGTATGCTACACACTCCTGACCTCTGTACTCTGTATGCTACACACTCCTGACCTCTGCAATCTGGATGTTACACCCTCCTGACCTCTGCACTCTGGAGGTTACACCCTCCTGACCTCTGCACTCTGGAGGTTACACCCTCCTGACCTCTGCACTCCGGAAGTTACACCATCCTGACCTCTGTACTCTGTATATTACACCCTCCTAACCTCTGCACTCTGTATGTTACACCTTCCTGGCCTCTGCACTCTGTATGTTACACCCTCCTAACCTCTGCACTCTGTATGTTACACCCTCCAAACCTCTGCATTCTGTATGTTACACCCTCTTGACCCCTGAACTCTGGATGTTACACCCTCCTGACCCCGGCACTCTGGATGTTACACCCTCCTGACCCCTGCACTCTGGATGTTACACCCTCCTGACCTCTGCACTCTGGATGTTACACCCTCCTGACCTCTGCACTCTGTATATTACACACTTCTGACCTCTGCAATCTCTATGTTACACTTGCCAGGCCTCCGCACTCTGTATGCTATACCCTCCTGACCTCTGTACTTTGTATGCTACACACTTCTGACCTCTGCACTCTGTATGTTACACATTCCTGACCTTTGGACTCTGTATGTTACACCCTCCTGACCTCTGCACTCTGTATGTTACACACTCCTGACCTCTGTACTCTGTATGCTACACACCCCTTACCTCTGCACTCTGTATGTTACACCCTCCTGACCTCTGCACTCTGTATGTTACACACTCCTGACCTCTGTACTCTGTATGCTACACACTCCTGACCTCTGTACTCTGCATGCTACACACTCCTGACCTCTGTACTCTGTATGTTACACACTCCTGACCTCTGTACTCAGTATGCTACACACTCCTGACCTCTGTACTCTGTATGCTACACACTCCTGACCTCTGGACTCTGTATGTTACACCCCCCTGAGCTCTGTACTCTGTATGTTACACCCTCCTAACCTCTGCACTCTGTATGTTACACACTCCTGACCTCTGTACTTTGTGTGCTACACATTACTGACCTCTGTACTCTGTATGTTACACCCCCTGACCTCTGCACTCTGTATGTTACACACTTCTGACCTCTGCACTCTGTATGTTACACATTCCTGACCTCTGGACTCTGTATGTTACACCCTCCTGACATCTATACTGTGTATGTTACACCTTCTTGACCTCTGCACTCTATATGTTACACTCTCCTGACCTCTGTACTCTGTATGCTACACACCCCTTACCTCTGCACTCTGTATGTTACACCCTCCCGACCTCTGCACTCTGTATGTTACACACTCCTGACCTCTGTACGCTGTATGCTACACACCCCTTACCTCTGCACTCTGTATGTTACACCCTCCTGACCTCTGCACTCTGTATGTTACACACTCCTGACCTCTGTACTCTGTATGCTACACACCCCTGACCTTTGTACTCTGTATGCTACACACCCCTTACCTCTGCACTCTGTATGTTACACCCTCCTGACCTCTGCACTCTGTATGTTACACACTCCTGACCTCTGTACTCTGTATGCTACACACTCCTGACCTCTGTACTCTGTATGCTACACACTCCTGACCTCTGTACTCTGTGTATGCTACACCCTCCTAACCTCTGCACTCTGTATGTTACACACTCCTGACCTCTGTACTTTGTATGCTACACATTACTGACCTCTGTACTCTGTATGTTACACCCCCTGACCTCTGCACTCTGTATGTTACACACTTCTGACCTCTGCACTCTGTATGTTACACATTCCTGACCTCTGGACTCTGTATGTTACACCCTCCTGACCTCTATACTCTGTATGTTACACCTTCTTGACCTCTGCACTCTGTATGTTACACTCTCCTGACCTCTGTACTCTGTATGCTACACACCCCTTACCTCTGCACTCTGTATGTTACACACTTCTGACCTCTGCACTCTGTATGTTACACATTCCTGACCTCTGGACTCTGTATGTTACACCCTCCTGACCTCTGCACTCTGTATGTTACACACTCCTGACCTCTATACTCTGTATGTTACACCTTCTTGACCTCTGCACTCTGTATGTTACACACTCCTGACCTCTGCACTCTGTATGCTACACACTCCTGACCTCTGTACTTTGTATGCTACACACTCCTGACCTCTGTATTCTGTGTATGCTACACACTCCTGACCTCCGTACTCTGTATGTTACACACTCCTGACCTCTTTACTCTGTATGCTACACACTCCTGACCTCTGCACTCTGTATGTTACACACTCCTGACCTCTGTACTCTGTATGCTACACACCCCTTACCTCTGCACTCTGCATGTTACACACTTCTGACCTCTGCACTCTGTATGTTACACATTCCTGACCTCTGGACTCTGTATGTTACACCCTCCTGACCTCTGCACTCTCTATGTTACACACTCCTGACCTCTATACTCTGTATGTTATACCTTCTTGACCTCTGCACCCTGTATGTTACACACTCCTGACCTCTGTACTCTGTATGCTACACACCCCTTACCTCTGCACTCTGTATGTTACACCCTCCTGACCTTTGCACTCTGTATGTTGCACACTCCTGACCTCTGTACTCTGTATGCTACACACTCCTGACCTCTGTACTCTGTATGCTACACACCCCTTACCTCTGCACTCTGTATGTTACACCCTCCTGACCTCTGCACTCTGTATGTTACACACTCCTGACCGCTGTACTCTGTATGCTACACACTCCTGACCTCTGTATTCTGTGTATGCTACACACTCCTGACCTCCGTACTCTGTATGTTACACCCTCCTGACCTCTGCACTCTGTATGCTACACACTCCTGACCTCTGTACTTTGTATGCTACACACTCCTGACCTCTGTATTCTGTGTATGCTACACACTCCTGACCTCCGTACTCTGTATGTTACACACTCCTGACCTCTTTACTCTGTATGCTACACACTCCTGACCTCTGTACTCTGTATGCTACACACTCCTGACCTCTGTACTCTGTATGCTACACCCCCCTGAGCTCTGTACTCTGTATGTTACACCCTCCTAACCTCTGCACTCTGTATGTTACACACTCCTGACCTCTGTACTCTGTATGTTACACACTCCTGACCTCTGTACTCTGTATGCTACACACTCCTGACCTCTGTACTCTGTGTATGCTTCACACTCCTGACCTCCGTACTCTGTATGTTACACACTCCTGACCTCTGCACTCTGTATGCTACACACTCCTGACCTCTGTACTCTGTATGCTACACACCCCTTACCTCTGCACTCTGTATGTTACACCCTCCTGACCTTTGCACTCTGTATGTTGCACACTCCTGACCTCTGTACTCTGTATGCTACACACTCCTGACCTCTGTACTCTGTATGCTACACACCCCTTACCTCTGCACTCTGTATGTTACACCCTCCTGACCTCTGCACTCTGTATGTTACACACTCCTGACCGCTGTACTCTGTATGCTACACACTCCTGACCTCTGTATTCTGTGAATGCTACACACTCCTGACCTCTGTATTCTGTGTATGCTACACACTCCTGACCTCCGTACTCTTTATGTTACACCCTCCTGACCTCTGCATTCTGTATGCTACACACTCCTGACCTCTGTACTCTGTATGCTACACACTCCTGACCTCTGTATTCTGTGTATGCTACACACTCCTGACCTCCGTACTCTGTATGTTACACCCTCCTGACCTCTGCATTCTGTATGCTACACACTCCTGACCTCTGTACTCTGTATGCTACACACTCCTGACCTCTGTATTCTGTGTATGCTACACACTCCTGACCTCCGTACTCTGTATGTTACACACTCCTGACCTCTGTACTCTGTATGCTACACACTCCTGACCTCTGTACTCTGTATGCTACACACTCCTGACCTCTGTACTCTGTATGCTACACCCCCCTGAGCTCTGTACTCTGTATGTTACACCCTCCTAACCTCTGCACTCTGTATGTTACACACTCCTGACCTTTGTACTCTGTATGTTACACACTCCTGACCTCTGTACTCTGTATGCTACACACTCCTGACCTCTGTACTCTGTGTATGCTGCACACTCCTGACCTCCGTACTCTGTATGTTACACACTCCTGACCTCTGTACTCTGTATGCTACACACTCCTGACCTCTGTACTCTGTATGCTACACACTCCTGACCTCAGTACTCTGTATGTTACACCCCTCTGAGCTCTGTACTCTGTATGTTACACCCTCCTAACCTCGGCACTCTGTATGTTACACACCCCTTACCTCTGCACTCTGTATGTTACACCCTCCTGACTTCTGCACTCTGTATGTTACACACTCCTGACCTCTGTACTCTGTATGCTACACACTCCTGACCTCTGTACTCTGTATGCTACACACCCCTTACCTCTGCACTCTGTATGTTACACCCTCCTGACCTCTGCACTCTGTATGTTACACACTCCTGACCTCTGTACTCTGTATGCTACACAATCCTGACCTCTGTATTCTGTGTATGCTACACACTCCTGACCTCCGTACTCTGTATGTTACACACTCCTGACC
Organism: Pelophylax lessonae; assembly: GCF_965119305.1. Classification (NCBI taxonomy): domain Eukaryota; kingdom Metazoa; phylum Chordata; class Amphibia; order Anura; family Ranidae; genus Pelophylax; species Pelophylax lessonae. The sequence continues at coordinate 736,587,413 of NC_138769.1, read as the reverse complement.
TCTGTACTCTGTATGCTACACATTCCTGACCTCTGTACTCTGTGTATGCTACACACTCCTGACCTCCGTACTCTGTGTATGCTACACACTCCTGACCTCCGTACTCTGTGTATGCTACACACTCCTGACCTCCGTACTCTGTATGTTACACACTACTGACCTCTGTAATCTGTATGCGACACACTCCTGACCTCCGTACTCTGTATGTTACACCCCCCTGACCTCTGTACTCTGTATGCTACACACCCCTTACCTCTGCACTCTGTATGTTACACCCTCTTGACCTCTGCACTCTGTATGTTACACACTCCTGACCTCTATACTGTGTATTTTACACCTTCTTGACCTCTGCACCCTGTATGTTACACACTCCTGAACTCTGTACTCTGTATGCTACACACCCCTTACCTCTGCACTCTGTATGTTACACCCTCCTGACCTCTGCACTCTGTATGTTACACACTCCTGACCTCTGTACTCTGTATGCTACACACTCCTGACCTCTGTACTCTGTATGCTACACACCCTTACCTCTGCACTCTGTATGTTACACCCTCCTGACCTCTGCACTCTGTATGTTACACACTCCTGACCTCTGCACTCGGTATGCTACACACTCCTGACCTCTGTACTCTGTATGCTACACACTACTGACCTCTGTATTCTGTGTATGCTACACACTCCTGACCTCCGTACTCTGTATGTTACACACTCCTGACCTCTGTACTCTGTATGCTACACACTCCTGACCTCTGTACTCTGTATGCTACACACTCCTGACCTCTGTACTCTGTATGCTACACCCCCCTGAGCTCTGTACTCTGTATGTTACACCCTCCTAACCTCTGCACTCTGTATGTTACACACTCCTGACCTCTGTACTCTGTATGCTACACAATCCTGACCTCTGTACTCTGTATGCTACACACTCCTGACCTCTGTACTCTGTGTATGCTGCACACTCCTGACCTCCGTACTCTGTATGTTACACACTCCTGACCTCTGTACTCTGTATGCTACACACTCCTGACCTCTCTACTCTGTATGCTACACACTCCTGACCTCTGTACTCTGTATGCTACACCCTCCTGAGCTCTGTACTCTGTATGTTACACCCTCCTAACCTCTGCACTCTGTATGTTACACACTCCGTACCTCTATACTCTGTATGCTACACACTCCTGACCTCTGTACTCTGTGTATGCTACACACTCCTGACCTTCGTACTCTGTATATTACACGCTTCTGACCTCTGCAATCTCTATGTTACACTTGCCAGGCCTCAGCACTCTGTGTGCTATACCCTCCTGACCTCTGTACTCTGTATGCTACACACCCCTTACCTCTGCACTCTGTATGTTACACCCTCCTGACCTCTGCACTCTGTATGCTATACCCTCCTGACCTCTGTACTCTGTATGCTACACACTCCTGACCTCTGTACTCTGTATGTTACACACTCCTGACCTCTGTACTCTGTATGTTACACCCTCCTGACCTCTGCACTCTGGATGTTACACACTCCTTACCTCTGTACTCTGTATGCTACACCGTCTTGACCTCTGCACTCTGGATGTTACACACTCCTGGCCTCTGTACTCTGTATGCTACACACCCCTTACCTCTGCACTCTGTATGCTACACACTCCTGACCTCTGTACTCTGTATGTTACACCCTCCTGACCTGCACTCTGGATGTTACACACTCCTGACCTCTGTACTCTGTATGCTACACCTTCTTGACCTCTGCACTCTGGATGTTACACACTCCTGACCTCTTTACTCTGTATGCTACACACCCCTTACCTCTGCACACTGTATGTTACACTTTCCTGACCTCTGTACTCTGTATGCTACACAGTCCTGACCTCTGTACTCTGTATGTTACACACTCCTGACCTCTGTACTCTGTATGCTAGCTACACACCCCTGACCTCTGCACCCTGTATGTCACACCCTCTTGATCTCTGCACTCTGTACCCTCCACCATCCAGACCTCTGAAATCTGTGCTTTACACCCTCCTGACCTCTGCACTCTGTATATTACACGCTCCTCACTGAGACTGAGGAAATTTACAGTCTGATCACTAGGGGAGGGGAGACTGAGGAAATGCCTCCTCCTCCTGCTACAAAGTTACACTGTACAGTCTGATCACTGGGGAGGGGAGACTGAGGAAATGCTTCCTCCTCCTTCTACAAAGTTACTGTGTACAGTCTGATTACTGGGGGAGGGGAGAATAAGGACATTCTTCACAGACAGGTCCTCTTTAAGCGACCAATAAGAGTTAACAACATTTTTTTTCTAGTTTGTAAATAATAAAAGTCAGTTTTGGGTCCCACTATCCGGATCCGGCTGGAAATTACCTTTAATTGCTGTGCAGATGCGTGCGGCTCAGGAAGTGTCGGGATTGGGCGCAGTCCATGGCTGGAAACACAAAACACGGCCTTAGGACTGAACCACACATCATTACCGGCTGATTGCGAAAGGTCTGACGTCAGCCGATTAGCTGCTATTTATTCCCCTCTTATCTGTGTACCAATTGTCCCACGTCTCCCCGTCACTCGCCACCCACAACGCCGTCCACATTTACAATATTATACTTCCCCTTTCTACTTCCCCTTCCCAGGAGAGATTCCGTCCCAGAACTTCCACCACCGGCCACCAATTTCACTTCTTCATGAAGGATGGTGCAAATACCAACCCTCCAAACAAATAACTAAAAATAATGATCGCTAATCAATAATAATCAAATAACTAACTAAAAATAACTAAACAAAATAAATAAATAAGCAATAACAGCAAAATAAATAACTAAACAATAACGACATAATAAATAACTAAAAATAACTAAACAATAACAACAAAATAAATAACTAAAAAACCCAACAACAGCAAAATAAATAACTAAAAATAAATAAACAATAACAACATAATAACTAACTAAAAATAACTAAGCATTAACGAAACAATAAATAAGTAAAAATAACTAAACAATAGCAAAAAATAAATAACTAAAAATAACTAAACAACAACAGCAAAATAAATAACTAAAAAATAACTAAACAATAACATAATAAACAACTAAAAATAACTAAACAATAACGACAAAATAAATAACTAAAAATACCCATACAATAACGACAAATTAAAATAACTAAAAAAAACGAAAATATAATTATAAAATAAATAATATTAACCAAACAATAATACCCAAATAAATAACTAAAATTAGCAATAAATAAACGATAACAATAAAAAAATAACTACAGTTAGAAATAACTAGACAATAATAATAATAATAAAATAAATAGCTAAATATAACAATAAATAAACAATATAATAAATAAGTATAACTAACAGTAAACAAACAGTATCAAATAAAAAACTAAAAACAACAATAACTAAACGATAATAATACAAAAGAAAAAATATATCTAACCAATAATGTTAAAAAAATACCTAAGATAACTAAACAATAATGTAAAAAAAAAAAAAATAACAACAACAACAACTAAACAATCAAATACATAATTAAAAATAACAATAACTAAACATTTAAATGAATAGCTAAAAATAATAAACATGTAAATAAATAACTAAACATAACAATGACTAAACACTAACAAACAAATAAATAACTAAACAATAACAATACAATGAATAACTAAAAATAATAAATAAACAAATAAATAACTAAAAAAACAATAACTAAACACTAACAAAAAAATAAATACCTACACATATCAATAAAATAAATAACTAAACAATAACAATATGAATAAATAAATAATCAATAATGATAAAATAAATAGCTAAAAAGAATAATACCAAACAATAATCACCAAATAAATAACAAAAAATAGCAATTAATAAAAAAATTATATAAAAATACAATTAGTAAAAACAAAACAATAATAACAAAATAAATAGCTAAAAATAATAAATAAACAATGAAATATGTAACTAAAAACAACAATAACTAAACAGTAACAATCAAATAAACAACTAAAAATAACAACAACTAAACAATTAAATAAATAACTAAAAATAACAATAAAATGAATAGCTAAAAATAGCAACAACTAAACACTAACAAACAAATAAATAACTAAAAATAAAAAAATCTAATAAATAACTAAAAATAGCAATAAGTAAACATTAACAATAAAATAAATAACTAAACAATATTAATTAAAAATAACAATAACAAAACAATTTTACGTTTCCTTTTCTACTTTTTTCTTCTTCTAAACACTTTTTGGTAAAGAAATTCCTTGTTCACACCACTAGGTGGGGCTGTATATCTCCTCTCTAAATTCTCTGGATACCAAAGAATTATGTTTTGCTTTTGTAAACTTGAACTGAACCTCAGCTAATGTTGTTGTTTTGGGATAGAGTGATGAACCCAAACTCCTGATGAAGCACATATGCGAAACATGTTGAGTGTTCTATCTCCAACTATACTAACAATAAACAATATGTACCTGTGATGACCACACCTACAGATCCCTTCGGAGGACAGTTTTATCCATCTGTCCCCTTTGACGGATCCTTCTGAAGTGGATCACATCACAGATAACTATTTAATTTTTATTTGTGTATTTATATTATATAATATATTTAATTATTATTATTAATATATATATATATATATATATATATATATATATATATATATATATATATATATATATATATATTATAATTTAATTAATAATATTGTATAATTTAGATTAAATTAATTGTATAATTAATATATATATATATATATATATATATATATATATATATATATATATATATATATATATACGGATCCTTCTGATGTGGATCACATCACAGATAACTATTTCATTTTTGTGTATTTATATTATATAATATATTTAAATATTATTATTCATATATATATATATATATATATATATATATATATATATATATATATATATTATAATTTAATTAATAATATTATATAATTTTTATTTATATATATATATTCTGTATATATATATATATATATATATATATATATATATATAAATATATCTATCTATATCTATATATATACATATATATATTCTGTATATATATATATATATATATATATATATATATATATATATATATGTACCTGCAATGACCACACCTACAGATCCCTTTGGAGGACAGTTTTATCCATCTGTCCCCTTTGACGGATCCTTTTGATGTGGATCATGTATATATACATATATATATATATATATATATATATATATATATATATATATATATATATATATATATATATATTATATATTAATATTATTAATATATTAACATATAATATTTATAATTCATTATACATATAATATATATATGTATATATATATATATATAAATATATTATATAATTTACATTAAATTAATTATATAATTATTTTAATATAATAATAATATCTATCTATCTATCTATCTATCTATCTATCTATCTATCTATCTATCTATCTATCTATCTATCTATCTATCTATCTATCTATCAATAAATATCCCTGATCTCCCCTCCAGAGTAGTACAGTGTTACTAGAGTGACAGTGAACTACTCTAAAATGTAAAAAAAAAAAAAAGAAAAAAGTATTAAAAAATTTGAATAAAAAATTTTGTGAACTTTTTTTTATTTATTTTTATTTTTTTTATCAACATACTGTCACCACTCAGTGTCCTTGATTACTGCTACACTGGCAAAAAAAAAAATTAGATAATAAAAAATATTTAAAAATTTGAATAAAAAATGATGTAAACTTTTTAAAAAATTTTTAACATACTTTCACCACTCAGTGTCCCTGATTACTGCCACACCAGTATTGAAAGCTGAAAATTGGCCTGGGCAGGAAGGGGGTGAAAGTGCCCGGTATTGAAGGGGTTAGCTAGCCCATTTGGTGCCGATGTCTGTCTAGAGTGCGCTAGAAGCACACCGATGCGCATGTGTATGCGCGCGCATGGCCGCAATTCCTAAGCCCACGAGAAGGAAATTGGATTACCTTGTGAAAATACACAGAAGTCTACCCAGAGGAGCCATCTTATCTACTGGCATGCCCATCCGGTCCCCAATGTGGAAGGGACTTCTTGCCCATAGGACTGGAAGAGTAGAACAGCTATGTGGGTCTGAGAAATCTGACTTAGCAAAAAAACAAAAACAAAACCCCAGTGGTGATTAAATACGGGACAGATGGTTTAATAAAAGGAAGCAGAGTACAGGAAAATGGTTATGACATACTAATGAGCTTAGATAAGCTAATGTGCCGCATAGGTCGATGTTGTTTAAACAACTTTCACTTTTTCCTTGGGTGACCAGACTGTGATACACACCACATTCACCCCAGATCTCCGCCTCCTCCCATATGCCACAAGGCAGTTGCTATTTACTCAATGGATGTGATTTTTGGCGCCGGACGGGGCTGGTTTTAGTTTTTCTGTATGTGATGATCCAGGATTTTCACACACAACGGCCTGTAGAGCAGCCTTTTCCATCATTTTGACTTTGGAGGAACATTTGAAGTAATTTGAAGGTCTTGGGGAACCCCCCCCCCCTAAACCTCCAGCTCATTGGGGGTTCAGGGCTGCTGTTAGAAATCACAGGGCTCAGTACAGCCTGACAAGGGGGCCCCCCAAAACATGAAAACAATATATTTGTTAAAAATACACTAAAATCATTATTAGAGAACACAAACACAAAATAACTTACAAAAATTCTGCTAAATCTAAAAGATTCAGTATCCCACAAAAGTAAGTGCACCCCTCACATTTTTGTATATATTTTATTCTATCTTTTCATGTGACAACACTGAAGAAATGACACTTTGCTACAATGTAAAGTAGTGAGTGTACAGCTTGTATAACAGTGTAAATTTGCTGTCCCCTCAAAATAACTCAACACTCAGCCATTAATGTCTAAACCGCTGGCAACAAAAGTGAGTACACCCCTAACTGACAATGTCCAAATTGGGCCCAAAGTGTTAATATTTTGTGTGGCCACCATTATTTTCCAGCACTGCCTTAACCCTCTTGGGCATGGAGTTCACCAGAGCTTCACAGGTTGCCACTCGTGTCCTCTTCCACTCCTCCATGACATCACAGAGCTGGTGGATGTTAGAGACCTTGCGCTCCTCCACCTTCCTTTGAGGAAGCCCTACAGATGCTCAATAGGGTTTATGTCTGGAGACATGCTTGGCCAGTCCATCACCTTTACCCTCAGCTTCTTTAGCAAGGCAGTGGTCATCTCAGAGGTGTGTTTGGGGTCGTTATCATGTTTGAATACTGCCCTGCGGCCCAGTCTCTGAAGGGAAGGGATCATGCTCTGCTTCAGTATGTCACAGTACATGTTGGCATTCATGGTTCCCTCAATGAACTGTAGCTCCCCAGTGCCGGCAGCACTCATGCAGCCCCAGACCATGACACTCCCACCACCATGCTTGACTGTAGGCAGACACACTTGTCTTTGTACTACTCACCTGGTTGCCGCCACACACGCTTGACACCATCTGAATCAAATAAATTTATCTTGGTCTCATCAGACCACAGGAGATGGTTCCAGTAATCCATGTCCTTAGTCTGCTTGTCTTCAGAAAACTGTTTGCGGACTTTCTTGTGCATCATCTTTAGAAGAGGCTTCCTTCTGAGACGACAGCCATGCAGATCAATTTGATGCAGTGTGCGGCGTATGGTGTGAGCACTGACAGGCTGACCCCCCCCACCCCTTCCACCTCTGCAGCAATGCTGGCAGCACTCATACGTCTATTTCCCAAAGACAACCTCTGGATACGATGCTGAGCACGTGCACTTAACTTCTTTGGTCAACCATGGCGAGGCCTGTTCTGAGTGGAACCTGTCCTGTTAAACCGCTGTATGGTCTTGGCAACCATGCTGCAGCTCAGTTTCAGGGTCTTGGCAATCTTATACCCTAGGCCATCTTTATGTAGAGCAACAAGTATTTTTTTCAGATCCTCAGAGAGTTCTTTGCCATGAGGTGCCATGTTGAACTTCCAGTGACCAGTATGAGAGAGTGAGAGCGATAACACCAAATGTAACACACCTGCTCTCCATTCACACCTGGGACCTTGTAACACTAACGAGTCACATGACACCGGGGAGGGAAAATGGCTATTTGGGCCCAATTTGGACATTTTCAATTAGGGGTGTACTCACTTTTGTTGCCAGTGGTTTAGACATTAATGGCTGTGTGTTGAGTTATTTTGAGGGGACAGCAAATTTACACTGTTATACAAGCTGTACACTCACTACTTTACATTGTAGCAAAGTGTCATTTCTTCAGTGTTGTCACATGAAAAGATAGAATGACATATTTACAAAAAATGTGAGGGGGTGTGCTCACTTTTGTGAGATACTGTAAAACCGTGCTGACTTAACCACTTGACCCCCCAGGCCTTTTCAGGTGCTCTTCCTTACATGTAAAAATCTATATTCTTTGCTAGAAAAATGCTCGGAAACCCCCAAACATTATATATATATATATATATACTGTATATATAGATTTTAGCAGAGACTCTTTTTAAAAAAAAAAAAATCTGACCACTTTTATTGCTGTCACAAGCCATGTAAACATCCCTTGTGACAGTAATAGGCAGTGACAGGTACTCTTTACGGAGGGATCGGGGGTCTAAAAGACCCCAAACCCCTCCACTGCACTTCATAGTATTTAAAACGACAAAATCTAGGTTTTTTAATATTTTGGATTTTTTTAAATCGGCGTAGTTGGCTCCTGAGTAAACCGGAAGTGAAGTTGCTTCTGGGTTACTACATCAGAGATCCGATCAAAGCTGATTCTGGCTTTGTTCTAGCATTCCCGCCAGCTGGCGGACGTGCCAGCTGGTCACCCGGGTCAGCCTGTCAGTGCTCAGACCATACGCCGCACACTGCATCAAATTGGTCTGCATGGCTGTCATCCCAGAAGAAAGCTTCTTCTAAAGATGATGCACAAGAAAGCCTGCAAACAGTTTGCTGAAGACAAGCAGACTGAGGACATGGATTACTGGAACCATCTCCTGTGCTCTGATGAGACCAAGATAAACTTATTTGATTCAGATGGTGTCAAGCATGTGTGGCGGCAACCAGGTGAGGAGTACAAAGACAAGTGTGTCTTGGCTACAGTCAGGCATGGTGGTGGGAGTGTAATGGTCTGGGGCTGCATAAGTGCTGCCCGCACTGGGGAGCTCCAGAACATTGAGGGAACCATGAATGCCAACATGTACTGTGACATACTGAAGCAGAGCATGATCCCCTCCCTTCAGAGACTGGGCTGCAGGGCAGTATTCCAACATACCGACCCCAAACACCTCCAAGATGACCACTGCCTTGCTAAAGAAGCTGAGGGTAAAGGTGATGGACTGACCAAGCATGTCTCCAGACCTAAACCCTATTGATCATCTGAGGGGCATCCTCAAACGGAAGGTGGAGGAGTGCAAGGTCTCTAACATCCATCAGCTCTGTGATGTCATCATGGAGGAGTGGAAGAGGACTCAAGTGGCAACCTGTGAAGCTCTGGTGAACTTCATGCCCAAGAGGGTTAAGGCAGTGCTGGAAAATAATGGTGGCCACACAAAATGAGTTACTTTGAGGGGACAGTAAATTTACACTGTTATACAAGCTGTACACTCACTACTTTACATTGTAGCAAAGTGTCATTTCTTCAGTGTTGTCACATGAAAAGATATAATAAAATATTTACAAAAATGTGAGGGGTGTACTCACTTTTGTGAGCTACTGTATATCTGTACCATGTTCTTACCAGTCTAGCAGCAAAGAAACCCTTATGCAGCTTAAGACTGAACCAATTGCATTGTGTGACCACGTGTCTTCTTTATAGACCTAGGATTAAATAGTTTCCCCAACGCCTAATTCACCATCCAAAGATTTGTATACTGTGATCATATCTTCCCTTAACAGTCTCTTCTGCAGGGGGAATAAGTTTAATGTTTGTAGACGTTCCTCATAAATGAAGTTGTCCATCCTCCATAATTGAGGCCCTCCATCCTCCATAACTGAAGTCCTGAGGCCCTCCATTCCCCATAACTGAGGTCCTTCACCCCCAATAACTGAGGTCTTTCATCCCTCATAACTGAAGCCCTCCATCCCCCATTACTCAGGCCCTTTAATCCCCCATAACGGAGGCCCTCCATCCCTCATAACTGAAGTCATTCACCCCCCATACCGGAGGCCCTCCCTCCCTCATAACTGAGGCCCTTCATCCCCCATAAAAGAGGTCCTCCATTCCCCATAACTGAGGTCCTCCAGCATTCATTACTGAGGCCCTCCATCCCCCATAACTGAGGTCCTCCATCCCTCATAACGGAGGACTCCATCCCCCATAACTGAGGTCCTCAATCCCCCATAACTGAGGCTCTTCATCCCTCATAACTGAAGTCCCTTACCTCTCATACCTGAGGCCCTCCATGCCCCATACCTGAGATCTACCTTCCCTCATAACTGAGGCCCTCGATCACCATAACTGAGGCCCTTTATCCCCCATAACTAAGGTCCTCCTTCCTTTATAACTGAGGCCCTCCATCCCTCATAACTAAGGGCCCTCGTTCCCCTATAACTGAAGTCCTTCACCCCCATACCCGAGGCCCTCCATAACTGAGGCCCTCCATCCCCTATAACTGAGGTCCTCAATCCCCCAGAACTGAGGCCCTCCATCCCTCATACCTGAAGTCCCTTATCTCCCATACCAGAGGTCCTCCATGCCCCATACCTGAGATCTACCTTCCCTCATAACTGAGGCCCTCGATCACCATAACTGAGGCCCTTTATCCCCCATAACTAAGGTCCTCCTTCCTTTATAACTGAGGCCCTCCATCCCTCATAACTAAGGACCCTCGTTCCCCTATAACTGAAGTCCTTCACCCCCATACCCGAGGCCCTCCATAACTGAGGCCCTCCATCCCCTATAACTGAGGTCCTCAATCCCCCAGAACTGAGGCCCTCCATCCCTCATACCTGAAGTCCCTTATCTCCCATACCAGAGGTCCTCCATGCCCCATACCTGAGATCTTCCTTCCCTCATAACAGAGGCCCTCGATCACCATAACTGAGGCCCTTTATCCCCCATAACTAAGGTCCTCCTTCCTTTATAACTGAGGCCCTCCATCCCTCATAACTAAGGGCCCTCGTTCCCCTATAACTGAAGTCCTTCACCCCCATACCTGAGGCCCTCCATAACTGAGGCCCTCCATCCCCCATAACTGAGGTCCTCAATCCCCCAGAACTGAGGCCCTCCATCCCTCATACCTGAAGTCCCTTATCTCCCATACCAGAGGTCCTCCATCCACCATAACTGAAGCCCTTTATCCCCTATAACGGAGGTCTTCCACCCCTCATAACTGAGACCCTCGATCCCCCATAACTGAGGCCCTTTATCCCCCATAACTAAGGTCATCCATCCCTCATAACTGAGGCCCTCCATCCCTCATATCTAAGGGCCCTCATTCCCCCTATAACTGAAGTCCTTCACCCCCCCCCCCCATACCTGAGGCCCTCCTTCCCTCATAACTGAGGCCCTCCATCCCTTATAGCTGAGGTCCTCTTTCCCCTATAACTGAAGTCCTTCACCCCCCATACCTGAGGCCCTACATCCCCTATAACTGAGTACCTTCATCCCCCATAACTGAGGTCCTCCATCCCCAATAACCGAGACCCTCCATCCCCCATAACTGAAGTCCTTTACCTCACATAACTGAGGCCACTCATCCCCCATAACTGAGGTCCTCCATCCCTCATAGTTGAGGTCCTCCATCCCCTATAACTGGGGCCCTCTATTACCTATAACAGAGGCCCTCCATTCCCCATAACTGAGGTTCCCCTATTCCCTATACCTGAGGTCCTCCAGCCCCCTATTAGATTTGTTGCCCTTCTCTGGACTCTCTCCAGTTCAACGACATCTTTCCTGAGGACCGGTGACCAGAACTGGATGACATAATCAAGATGTGGCCAAACCAATGTTTTGTGAAGCAGAAGGATTATAGTTTTATCTTCTGAGTAAATACCCTATTTAATGCATGCTGATAGTCTGCTGGCCTTGCTTGCTGCAGCTTGGCATTGTATGCTATTTCTCAGCCTGTGTTCTACTAGGACCCTCAGATCCTTTTTCATCCTTGATTACCCCAGAGGTTTCTATTCATTGTATACAATTGTGTTGCTAGATGTGATTGGTCACAGTAATCACATGGTACAAACAGGGCAAATCACAACCCATCTGCACCATGATTAGCTGTGGCTGATCACAGCTAATCACAACAATACACGCTGAATGAATTAGTTTCATTCAGTAAAAAATGATTGCTTATGCCAGTAAAATTCACTGGTATAAGCAATCATAATGTGTAAAAAAAAAAAAAAAAGTAGTAGTACAGTGTTACTAGGGTAACACTGTATTGCTCTGGTCACAGTGCGTTAAAAAAAGTCATAAAAAAAAAAGAAAAAACTGTAATAAAAAAGAAAAAAAAAAAAAAGAAAAAATTAAACAATTTATTTATTTATATTTTTACATACTGTCACTGGTCAGTGTTCCTGATCACTGCCACACCAATCATATGATGACGCTAAACTGCACTGGTGGCAGTATGTAAAAAAAAAAAAAAATATGTAAAAAAAAAAATTTTTTTTTTACATTTCTTTATTTTCCAAAAAATGACAACTTAACCACTTATCCCTGGGCGGACGTCATATGAAGGCGGTAACTTTGCGGTAGTGTACCGGGATGATGCCTCTAGCTAGAGGCATCATCCCGGTACCGTTGTTTAGAGCCGACGGTTGGCTTTCCATCGGTACCAACCGATGCGGCTCGGGAGCCGCTCGATCGTCACCCGGGGGGGCAGGAGGGGACATCCCCCCCCTCCCGCCGCCTTCCGTGGCTTTTACCGGGGCTCCCGTCCCACCGGGAGCCCCGAGCACCCAGCCGGCACGTCCGCCGGCTGGATGGAGTCCCGATGAATGCCGGAAAAGGCTTCGATCGGGTCTCCGATGACGTAACCCGGAGGCGGCGTCCATGACGTCACTTCCGGGTTACTGTGCTGCAAAAGGCGGCACATTTGAAAAACGGCTGTATGCAAAAACGCAGTTTTCTGCGTTTTGCATACAGGGAAGTGTAGTGGAGGGGTCTGGGGTCTTTTAGACCCTCGATCCCTCCATAAAGTGTACCTGTCACTACATATTGCTGTCACAAGGGATGTTTACATTGCTTGTGACAGCAATAAAAGTGATCAGATTTTTTTTTTTTTTAAACTGTAATAAAGTAAAAAAAATAAATAAAATAAATGGGAAAAAAAAATGTAGCCGCCCCCGTCACCCTTTGCTCGCGCACAAAAAAAAACGTATACGGAAGTCGAGCCGCAAATGAAATCGCTGATCAAACCTCACATGTGAGGTATCGCCGCGAACGCCAGAGCGTGAGCAATAATTTAAAAAAAAGAGCTACACTCTAACTCAAAACTGGTAACCGTTAAATAAATTTAAAGCATTGCCTATTGAGATCTCTATTGACCGTAGTTTGTCGCCATCCCACAGGGGGGGGGCGCAATTTTAAACCGTAACATGTTGGGTATCTATTTACTCAGCGTGACATCATCTTTCACAATATACAATAAAAATGGGCTAACTTTACTGTTTAGTATTTTTTAAATGCAGTGAAATGTGAGCTTTCAAAATTTTTCCCCAAAAAAATGGCGTTTTAAAGAGCGCTGCGCAAATACCGCGTGACAAAAAATATTGCAATGACCGACATTTTATTCCCCAGAGTCTTTGCTAAAAAAATATATATAATGTTTGGGGGTTCTAAGTAGTTTTCTAGGAAAAAATACCGATTTTAACTTGTGAACAAAAAGTGTCCGAAATAGGGCTGGGGCTTAAGTGGTTAAAAAAAACTTGCCATGCCTCTAAATACCTTGGACTGTTTACTTTCCAAAAAGGGGTAATTTTGGGGGGTATTTGTACTGTCCTGGTATTTTTGGGCCTCAAGAAATGAGATCGGTCGTCAGTACATCGGGATTGATCAATTTTCAGATATACAGTATATAGTTTGTGGACTCTATAACTTTCCTACAGACTAAATAAGAAACACTGTTTTGGGGTATTTTCACCAAAGAAATGTAGCAAAATTTTAGGCCTTTGTTAATTTATTTAGCAAAAAAAATCAAAATGGTGATTAAATACCACCACAAGAAAGCTCTATTTGTGTGAAAACAAATATTAAAAATGTCATATAGGTACAGTGTGGCATGACCACGCAATTGTCATTCAAAGTGCAATAACGCTGAAAGCTGAAAATGTTAATGTATTCGAGATCATTTTGGGACAGATGGAGTTTTAAATTGGTTGCAGAACTGAATTCTTTTTGATAGAAATAGAGCAAACTTAAAAAAAAAAAATCCTTTTTCATTTTATAATATATTTTATAATATATATATATATGTAACTGATAAACCAGCACCCTGACCGGGCACCTCCATTGACGGATACTCCTAGTGCTTCCCGAGGGCTCCAAGCACTCCCCCAGACACCATAACCATTTCAGACCCCACGAACCACCGCAGCTTGGTTTGGGTCTCGCCGTCTCCTACCCACCCTGGACCTTCGACAAGGCTCCAGGTTCCCCCGGGTGTACCTCTCTTTCCCCAGAGAGGGCAGCAGGAACAAGCTCTTACACAAGCTCTTACAAGAGCTTAGTGATTATCCAAGGGATTAAGGAAGACCATAGCAATCCCTTGTAGCATATTCCCCCAATAAAAGACAGATTGAGGGTGAACTAACTCTAGAACAACTTTATTGAACAAGAAACAGACTTATATACAGTTTTCACCCACAAGGTTACCGCCCAGGTGGACCTTGTTGAAGACTGGACGTGACATTCACAATCCAATAGGAACAGAATTTTACACTCTCATACAGTGTACACAATCCCTCCCCTCTGGCTGATTGCAGTAGCATATGCAGATGAAAGTGTATACAGGAGCTCTACTAATTATCTAGCCATCTGGACAGTGGACAGAACAATGTGAGGTCATTAACATTTAACAATGGAACAGACAGGTAAACTTTAACACAATACACATTCCCTTCCAATACACAAACAATAGGGAAGTCTGCAAATGACAGCCTTTGTGTCTCTCTCACAGCCAAGCATGTAATACACTGTGTAAGGTGGTATTAAATCTTCATATTTCTATAAGAAGATTTTGCTGACAAATATGCTGAAAAAAAACGTTTTTTTGTTTATGTTATGAAATTTTGTAAATAGATACGTTTTTTCCTGCACTAATGAGCATTGATGAGGCCGCGCTGACAGGCACTGATGAGGAGGCACTGATGGGGTGGCACTTATGGGGTGGCACTGATATGCAACACTGATGGGCACTGATAGGTAGCACTGATATGCAGCACTGAAGGGCACTGATATGTGGCACTGATAGGTAGCACTGATATGAAGCATTGGTGGGCACTGATAGGCAGCGCTGGTGGGCACTGATAGGCAGCGCTGATGGGCACTGATAGGCACTGATCGGCGGCACTGATCTACACTGATAGGTGGCACTGATCGGCACTTTTGGGCGGCACTGATGGGCACTGATAGGCAGCACTGGTGGGCAATAATGGGCACTGGTGGGCGGCACTGATAGATGGCAATAATGGGCACTGGTGGGCAGCACTGATAGATGGCATTGGTGGGCAGCACTGATAGGGAGGGCACCACTGGCAGGCTCTCTGAGCCCTGATTGCCATCCCTGGTGGCCATGGTGGGCATCCCTGGTGGTCATGGGTGGGCAGCCCTGGTGGCTCTAGTGGCACCCCCTCCCCCCCCCCCCCAGGGCTGCACTGGTAATCAATGTTCTGATTCCCAGCACAGGCCCCCCCTGTGATCAGTGAGTAATTAGTAAAACTCACTGATCCCCTGGCTGCAGCACAGATCGTCTTCTTCTCCTCACTGACAGGATCTGTGTGAGGAGAAGAAGAGATCAAAGCCGTTACAACGGCTGTATTTACATTACATGACGGCTGTGATTGGACACAGCCGTCATGTGATCAGGAGGGCCAATCACAGGGCCCTCCTGTCAAAACTTGTTGCTCTGTGTCCGAGGGACACAGGCACATCGAGATTGCGCCTCTGCGCGTGCCCGCGGCGGCGCGATCTCGCTCCTTCTGCAGGACGTTCGGGAACGTCCGATCAGAGGGACGAGACTCCCACCCGGCCGTATATGTACAGTGGCCGGGTGGGAGGTGGTTAAACAAACAACCACGCTTTATTTCCAAAAAAATAACATACTAAATTTACACATGAAGACGACTAGAACCCCACTCTCCTCTATAGCGCAATCGGATCTGATCAACGGGATGGATAGAAAATAGAACCACCATCCGTCTGTTTTTGGCGGACAGGATCAGATGGCGGCAGATTACCGCTCCTTAGAGGAGACTGAAGGGTCGGATCGGGTCTGCCTGAAAAACTGACAGGCGGACCTGATCAGACAGCCCGTGTGAAAGGGGCCTTCGGCTGTGTGGCTGTGGCGATGAGGAAAAAAAAAAATATATATATATATATATATATATAATTTTTTTTTTCTTTTTAATAATTGAAAAAAAAAAAGAAAAATATATATATATATTTTTTAAATAATTAAAAAAAAAAAAATTAATAATAATAACCACACTCCCTGTCCACTTACCTTTAAGCAAAGGTAAGTGGACAGGGAGATGAAGCCTGCAAAAACTTTCCTCTCATCTCCTCTTGGGAAGGAGATGGACAGGCATTGAGGACAGGCAGGGGAAACAGTCATTAGTGACTGCTTGTCAAACACTCTGCCCACCACAAGAGGGCACCAGTTCCCCGTTCTCTCACTGAAGAAGGCCGAAAAGCCGCGGCCTCAATTATCGGATGGAGCAGTAGTCCGTGCACTCGGGGAGGGGGTGGGGCGGCACAAAAGGGACAGGACACCTCCTGCAGTGCATTAACATATTGGACTAGGTGGGACTTTAGATGAGACACAAGCTGGTGTTGCCCGGCGTCTCCATCCCTATAACAAGAAAAAAAGAGGTTGAAGGATTGTAAGAGGTGTATGAAAGTCAGCCAGCCCCCAGTCTGATGTACTCACCCTCCAGTCTGTCACCAACCAAAATAAAACCTGTCTCTTGGTACAAAGAACAGGGGTTTAGTTGACACACATTTGCAAACGCATGTGAAAGCTGCAGAGCCACTTCACGGCACCCTGTTTAAATCTGCAGTCCTACACTCTTAATTTAGTGTCCTCACACTGGAGGCACATGGCTGCTAATGGATGGATGGGGGAACAGGTGAGAGGGAGACAGCCCAAACCTCCCCCAACCCACCCTCATCCATGACTGGTCTGTTGTCTCAAAGACTCAAATAATTAGGTTATGACCATGGTGCAAACTGGAAAAGACCAGCTGAAAAGCATTACACCTCCATCCCATTGGTGGATGCAGTATATAGATAGGAAGGGATTTTATGTATAGGGCATGGCCTGTAAAGCACACTGCCTTTGAAATCCCTAATTTCCTTTTTGGGACTTTATGTGAGACAAGCAGGACATGCTATTGGTCTCCATCCCTGTCTTCGGAAAACACTAAGGTCAAATCAAAACTGCATCCACCAAAAACGCACGAAAATCGCACGGTGGGACTTTAAATGAGGCACCAAGCTGTGAGCAAGGCGTCTCCATCCCCGGTTGCTTTAACATATTGGACTAGGTGGGACTTTAGATGAGACCCAAGCTGGTGCTGCCCGGCGTCTCCATCCCTATAACAAGAAAAAAAGAGGTTGAAGGATTGTAAGAGGTGCATGAAAGTCAGCCAGCCCCCAGTCTGCAGTGCACCACAGGCGCCAGGTCGCTAATTCTAGTCGCCAATCCGACCTGGCGTCTGGGGTTTGTCGAGCCCTGTATATATATATATATATAGCAGTATTTCCAGGCATTGGGCCTGATGTGGGTCTGCCATGGTCACCGGAAACACCAACAGTTCATTTAAGCTGATTGCCCAAGTGTGAGATCTGAGTCTATGAACAGTCTGGCATCTTTGGTTTGTTTTGTTTATTTTATATTGGGGATGGGAGAAGGGAATGAGTGGGATTCTCCTCTGGCTCAACTAGGTACTAATTGGGACAACTTGAGAAAAAAATGCCTTTTAGCGCTGACTTGACGCAGGCTGGATGCCGACCAACGCTTGCTGGAGCTTGAAATCTCTGACTTGCTTGCACTGTCCTGAAGACTGACTTCTGACACTCTGGTTAGCTCAAAAGTCCTTGACACTGCTCCCTCCAGTCCTTCCTTACTGAGTTAGCCTTTGGTAACACTGCTGCTGCTGCTGCAACTCTCAACACTGTACACTGCACGCTGTACACTTCCACTGTACACTGAATACTTCAGGGCCCAACCACTGGCACCCCCTTTACTCTTCAGGGTCAACACTGGCACCCCCTTTCCTTTGCACCTGCACCGGCTAGCTAGCTCCCAAATCCCTCTGACCTTCTCCGGAGTGGTCCCATCTCACTAGGCAGACCCCAAGGGCAGTTTGCAGTACTCACGAATAGGGATGATCGAACGGTTCGGGTCGACCATCGGTTCGGTCCGAACATTGGCTGTTCGAGGTTCGGCCGAATTTAGAACTTTTTGCCCAAAAAGTTTGGAATTCGGCAACCAGAACCGACCAAAATGCAATGGGACAGGAAATGGGCTTTAAAAGCCCGTGATTGGACCAGAACCATTAGCAAAAGCCAATTGAGGGGGCAGGAGAATGCTAGGAATGTGATTGGAGTGACTAGGGGGTCCCTAGACCAATCATTAGTGAATACGCCCCCCAGTATATAAGATAGCCCCGGCAAATTCCTAGCATTGTAATACAGGGACATGGAAGAGAATGGAAGCAGTTCTGTTACTTCTGCTTCAAAAGTGTCATTTAGCAATTATTAGTGTGAGGAAAGGGATATCTAGTGTAGTTAGAGTGCTCCTTTACACTTTAGTTAGATGCAAAAAATTAGCTTCTGTAGGGAAAGTGTTAAGTGTCAGGGTGACCATAGTGTAGTGTAGGGTGAACTGACAGTGACTGCTATGGCAGGGTGACCAAACCCTTCCATGTCAGGGTGACCGCAATAGAGAATTGCTAGTTTCTCTCAAGTCACTTTCGCTGCACTAATATGGCTTCTCACCTGTCAGCATTCTTTATGCTGCAGGCGTTGCTAGTGCTTTTTTGAGGACATGTTTGGAGTCGGACATGACATCTGAACATGTGTATAGGGGGTATATATATACACACCAATGTATGTATATATACACCTAGACATATATAGGTGTGAAAGGAGCAGAAAAACTACTTGCGCTAATGAAATAATTAACACCCATATGGCTTCTCTCCTATCACACCTATATATGTCTAAGTGTAATATACATATAAGTATGTGTGTATATATACCACTATACACAAGTTCAGATGTTTTGCCTGCCTCCAAAAACCCCCAAAAAATGCCTGCAAAAACACACCTGGGCGTTTTTTTTTGACGCTAGCGTTTTTTTGGGCATTTTTTGGGGTTCTTTGGAGGCAGGCAAAACATCTGAACTTGTGTATAGGGGTGTATATACACACATACTTATATGTATATACACACCTAGACATATATAGGTGTGATAGGAGCAGAAAAAAACTACTTGCGCTAATGAAATAATTAACACCAATATGGTTACGCTCCTATCACACCTATATATGTCTAAGTGTAATATACATATAAGTGTGTGTGTATATATACCACTATACACAAGTTCAGATGTTTTGCCTGCCTCCAAAGAACCCCAAAAAATGCCCAAAAAAACACCTGCTACTAAACCGGCGTGAAAAGCGAGAAGCCAACAACCTGTTCTATAACTGACCTAATACAAACAATCTTTTTTTTTTTCTGGTTCTGGACATGCTACAGAGCTGAAACTTCACAGGTACACCTTTTAGACCCCCCAGACACAAAATCACACAAAAAAAAGTTCTTAAAAATTGTCATTTTTGATAGAGAACCAATTATTGAAAAAATAAAAAAAAATAATAATAATTTCTTTGGATTTAGTATCTGGGGGGGGTCTAAAAAGTGTACCTGTGAAGTTTCAGCTCTGTAGCATGTCCAGAACCAGAAAAAAAAAAGATAGTTTGTATTTTGTCACTTAGAACACAGGTTGTTGGCTTCTCGCTTTTCACACCTTGCCGGTTTAGTAGCAAGCGTTTTTTTGGGCATTTTTTGGGTTCTTTGGAGGCAGGAAAAACATCTGAACTTGTGTATAGTGGTATATATACCACTATACACAGGTTCAGATGTTTTGCCTGCCTCCAAAGAACCCCAAAAAATGCCCAAAAAAATGCTAGCGTCAAAAAAAAAAAACGCCCAGGTGTGTTGTTGCAGGCATTTTTTGGGGTTTTGTGGAGGCAGGCAAAACATCTGAACTTGTGTATAGTGGTATATATACACACATACTTATATGTATTTCACACTTAGACATATATAGGTGTGATAGGAGCGTAACTATATTGGTGTTAATTATTTCATTAGCGCAAGTAGTTCTTTCTGCTCCTTTCACACCTATATATGTCTAGGTGTGTATATACATATAAGTATGTGTGTATATACACCACTATACACAAGTTCAGATGTTTTGCCTGCCTCCAAAGAACCCCAAAAAAACGCTAGCGTAAAAAAAAAAAAAAAACGCCCAGGTGTGTTGTTGCAGGCATTTTTGGGGGGTTTTTGGAGGCAGGCAAAACATCTGAACTTGTGTATAGTGGTATATATACACACATACTTGCGTGTATTTTTACACTTAAACATATATAGGTGTTATAGGAGCAGAGCCATATTAATGTTAATTATTTAATTAGCGCAAGCATATTAAATTAGCGCAAGCATATATTTCTGCTACTATCACACCTATATATGTGCTATATATAGCTCAGCTCAGCCCTCTGGACAAGCCGCCTGGGACATCCGATTCCTCTTGACAGGAGGAGAGACAGCCGCACTGTCCCTCCCTCCTGGGACTCTGCTTCCCGCCAAAGATGTTGCGTCATGTGCTCCCCTCA